>NC_142160.1:23729090-24047045 GCF_024610735.1 Ursus americanus | reverse complement strand
ATTATATGGGCAGTACCAGGTTTGCACACACAGCTTCCTCCCCATCTCTGCCTGTTTTCTTCTGGATATGCTAGAGTGGCTGCTGTCACTGTTTTCCTATTTTGAATGACTATTTTTTTTTAACCATTATATCGCCTGACATTATTGCTAACGTATGGGTGAGCTACTAAATAATCTGTTTGGTATCCAGGGAGATTAGAGAAACTCCACATTCATTCATAGGTTTGTAAGTTGGTTCCCCCACTATTTTCTAGGCACTCATAGTATCTATAAATTTTAGCATCTTTCACTTTTTTAAGATAAATGTCTTATATCCATTTCATGTCTTATTCCATTAGCTAGAACTTCCAGAACATGATAAAATCATAGTGACAGTGTGCTCATTCCTTTTTTGTTTTTTTAGATTTACCTATTTATTTTAGAGAGAGAGAGAGAAAGCATGAGCACGGGGAGGGGCAGAGAGAGAGAGAATCCTCAAGCAGACTTCCTGCTGAGTGCAGAGCCTGATGTGGGGCTTGATCCTAGAACCTGAGATCATGACCTGAGCCAAAACCAAGAGTCAGACGCTCAACCAACTGAGCCACCCAGATGCCCCAGACAATATACGCACTCTTGTGTTGCTTCAGATTTTAATGGGAAAACTTCTGAAATTTCACCATTAAGCCTGATGGGTGACAGCTGGTGTAAGATAAAGCATCTTTTATCATGTTCACCCCCATGTTCATAGCTGCATGGTTCACAATAGCCAAGACATGGAAACAACCTAAGGGTCCATTGATGGATGAATGGATAAAGTTGTCACACACACACACACACACACACACACAGAGGAATATTATTCATTCATTAAAAAAGAGGAAATCCTACCATTTCCAACAACGTGGATGGACCCTGAAGGCATTATGTGAAGTGACATCAGTCAGAAAGAGAAATACAAATACTGTGGGAAATGGGGAAAGGTGGTTACAAGGTACAAACTTTCAGTTATAAGACAAATTGGCAGCAGGGACGTAACGTGCAGTGTGATGGTGACAGCTAACCCTGCTGTAGGATACGCAGGAAAGTGGTTAAGAAAGCAGATCCTGACAGTTGTCGTCACAAGGAGAAATTGTTTTTTCTCTTCTTTTTATTATATCTATGTGAGGAGATGGAGGTTTGCTGAACCTCATGTCGTCATTTCACCATACGTGTGAATCAAACCACCATGCCGTGCACCTTAAACTTGCCCAGTGAGGTATGTCAATCAGTTCTCAATAAAACTGGGAAAACTGAACACAACCCCATAGCATCTTTGTTGCACGAAGGAGGTATTGTTTTCTTCTTAGTCTACCAATTTTTAGAAGATAAGTTACTTAACTTTGTCAACACATAAACCAAATGGAAATAACCAAATTTCCTTATGTGACTTAGACTTTGTCACTGTCTTCTGAGCTTATCACAGTAGCGTGGGTTTTTTTTTTTTTAAGATTTTATTTATTTATTCGACAGAGATAGAGACAGCCAGCGAGAGAGGGAACACAAGCAGGGGGAGTGGGAGAGGAAGAAGCAGGCTCCCAGCGGAGGAGCCTGATGTGGGGCTTGATCCCAGAATGCCGGGATCACTCCCTGAGCCAAAGGCAGATGCCCAACCGCTGTGCCACCCAGGCGCCCCGGTTATTCTTTTATAATTAGGGTGCAGAAAGGTTTTCTGAAGTTTTATCTTTCTGTCTAAAAGCCCTCTGCAGGGATGGCTGGGTGGCTCAGTCAGTTAAGTGTCCGACTCTTGATTTCTGCTCAGGTCATGATCTCAGGGTCGTGAGATCGAGGCCCACATCAGGCTCTGCGTTGAGCATGGAGATTGCTTACAACTCTCCCTCTCCCTCGTTTGGTACTGAACTGCCGTGAGGTTATTTGGAGACTTTATTTATTCCAGTTAGTGTAACTAGTTTTCAGATTCACTGCAGAAATATCACTGAATGGGACTACGAAAAGCTCTCCCAGGCCCCACTGGAGGTGGTGGTAACATTCACTACAGCAACCATATTCCATTTCTAAAATCCAAAGAGTACCCAGATCCAAAGAATCCAGTTCCAGGGGTTTGGGATAGAAAATGTGGTTCTGTATAACCTGTAATAATATTACTTTATGCTAGAAAATAATCACATAACATTCTAGCGTGATCTAACAGTACGATCAATTTGTTCTCTCAGTTGGAATGCAAGTTGCTGGAAGGCCCTAATATTTCTTCCTCTTCACATCATCTCCTACAGTAACTTACATGCTCCCTAGTCTTTGGTGGGTTCTTGGTAATTACTTAACTCAAATTAACTCTCTCCAAGAGCATCTTCCTTAATCCAAGATATTTCAGTTCTCTGCAAAGCTACCTCCATCAGATGAAAGCATCAACATAACCATCATTTTCCAACCAACCATTGGAGCAAACAGGCTGGTTAGACCCTTGGAAGGGCTGCCCTTGACTTGCCCTTCTGTATACATAGTGATGGTTTCCTATCTCAAATCAAGTGTTTGGCCTTAAATATCTGAAAAGTAGTTGTTCTATTAATAAAACGTTCAAAACATGTCAGCACATTTTAACAATTTTACTTCTACCATAAGGCTCACTCAAAACGTTTTTGGCAAAAACAGAGCTATGGCATTTGCTCAAATGGTATGGAACTACGTTTCTTTGAGGCTTCTACCCAGCGATGGCCCCAAGATGTGATGGGATCCTTGGCACAAGGCACAAGACATTAATTCCTGTCTCACACTTCAACCATGAGGGTCTCCTTATGCTTCTGGGGCTGTTGCATCTTGTCAATTGTTTGGAGTTTTCTATTAGACTACAGTTTGCTGGCATTGTAGGGGGAGATCCTGACGCTGCCACAGGCAGGCTCTAGAAACTATAAATAAGAACAATGACTTACATCACTTCCACATGTTATATTTTTCCCATGTATTTTCCACATACGTGATTTCTGAATAACTTCCAATCAGCTGGCTTCCTCAGGTCAGCCTTGCGTTGCCATTACCCAAGGGTATCTTCAGCACTGATGTGGGAGGCAATGACCTTGCACAATTTTATGACTTGATTATTATAAAGGAGGTGAGGGGACAGCTGGGATTTTCTGCCAACCCAATGCATCATCTTTCGATTTCTGCAGGCTTGTTGTCTCGGTCTGAACCTCATAGTGGCAGATGCCAGAAAAATGATCCTGAATTCTAGCTCTTGATGGCTTCAGCCTTCTTTGATGTGAAGAAACTCACTGTTCTAAAGGCAGCAATGGCTGTCTTTCAGAGTTAGGCTAGTTTCACCGACAGACTAGAGCTGAGTGCGGTCCATCTCACAGGGCAGAGCCAGGCACAGATGAACATTGAATGTACCAACCGTGATGACTGATGATGATGATGGGGCGGGTGAAGGAAGGTCGCCTTTCTCAGGGCCAGGTACTCGATAGTTGCTGATCGACAAATGGTGACAGCTACTACATGCCAATCTAAAAGACACCTCCTCTTGAAAAGATACGGAGGTCAGTCCAACCCCCCAGATGAAATGCCTGGGTGTATGCAACTATGTTTCTTTGAGTTGAGTTGTGGAAGTCTCTGAGGGCAAGCGCGTCTGGAAGAGTAGGGAGGAATGCGTAAGCAGCCATTCTAGGTCTTTCCTGCCAAAGGAATACCACCTACCCAGGAGAGAAGACTAAGGCCATGCCCACTACAGGGCATGGAAACTCCTGTCTGAGCAAGGAGACAACTACTGTTGGTCTATTCTGTGCATGTGGTCTAGTATGAGCTCAACCGGTTACATAATTTGCAGGGGGCAGTGCAAAATGAAATGCGGGCCCCTTGTTCATAAATCAAGCATTTCAAAGTATTGACAGCAGGGCATTAAACTAAGCATGGAGCCCTTCTACAGAGGGTCTGTGTGAAGGTACAGGTTCACCCCCATGAAGCTGGGAGCATGTGTAACAGAATCTTACAGTTATCCTTCTTGTTCCCTGTACCTGGTGGGCTCTTGGAGTCCTAGAAGGCTCAGCAGGAGGGCAGAGCTAATAACATGAGCTAGGAAAGATGAGGCCCATTGTTAAATTGGCTCCACATGAAATACTTCCCTCAAATTAGAAACGGAAAGTGAGCAGGACAACCCAAAGTGTTCCTAGATGCTCAAGGCTAAATGGTGACCTTGACAATCAAGGGGAAAGATGATATCGGGGTTAACTTCATGTGGTGGGCTATAAAGTTGTTCCCTCCTTGTTAACAGAGTCTTGGTGAAGAACTACTAACACTTTGGGGCTCAGGAATAATTATCCTGGGAGGCAGGCTCCAGGGGCCACAGGACTGCCAGCCTGGAGATTGGCTGTCAACTGTAGAACCAGAAACATGCCACTTTAAATTTATTTGGACTTGATTTAACTTCCTTTATAGGTAGGATAAGTACAGGATGCCCAGTGAAATGTGAATTTCAGATAAACAAGAAATAATATTTTGTGTAAGCATTTCCCAAATATTGCATGGGACATAATTATAGTAAAAAAATAATTTGTTGTTTATCTGAAATTCAAACTTCACTGGGCATCTTGTATTTACTTACTAAATCTGGCAACATTGCTCTTTTTTTAAAGAAGATTTATTTATTTATTTTTGAGAGAGAGAGAAAGTGGGGGGAGGGGCAGAGGGAGAGAAATCCTGAAGCAGACTCCCCGCTGAGTGCAGAGCCCGATGCAGGGCTCGATCCCAGGACCCCGAGATCATGACCTAAGCCAAAATCAAGAGTCAAATGCTTAACCGACTGAGCCACCCAGGCACCATGGCAATATTACTCCTGATGGGTTCTTGATTGGTTCCCCCTCCATATTTTGTCAAGTTCTGTAAGAAAATGTCAACTTCTCCCAGCTGAGCTAGAATTCTGGGGTGGTGACAGTACAACACCGTGAACAGAAGTGGCCATGGAGAGGCAGCAAGCCACCTGAGCGGAAGGGAAACTCAAATGAACCAAACTGTGGAGACACCTGTGTCTTTACCGGGGCCCTCTCCTACTGTTCTCAACCCTCCCTGCACGCTGCAATCACCAGACCGGGGTGGGGTGGGGAGTGGTTTAAAAACGCCAACGCCGGGTTCCATCCCGGAGACAGCCTTCCTTAATTGGTCTAGGAGGCAGGTAAGGTAGGTGGAGTTCAAAGTTCCCCAGATGAGAACCACAGCACTAAACCTCAGTGGGTTCCCTAATTTGGCTTATCAGGGGAAGTCACTGTCAAAGCCCCAAATACATATATATCCTCAAAATCCAAGGGTAAGAAATACATTAGATGTTCACTTTAATACCTGCAGGCATGATCGTTTCTTTTTTCTTTCTTTTTTCATGGAAAGCACCAAAAGCGTGAGGTTAGTTATCCGAGCCCGGTTGTTCTCAGACCTGGCAGCACATGAGAATTGCCTGACTCCCAGTGCTGCGTCCCAAATACTCCTCTTTACTGAAGCTCGTGTGGGTGCCAGGAGTTAAACCGTGGCCCTGAACTTCTGTGCGCGTTAGAACCACATGGAGAGCTCTTTGAGCAGGCAGATTCCCGCCCCACCCCAAACCCAACACCACCACCATGCGAGGCCTGGGACAAGAGTGGGCACTGGAACACACTGGTTCTGACGCAGACCAGCACTGGCGCTCAGCGGCTCCGGCTGTGGGCTCCTCTGCGCCTGGAGGCCTCCTCCACCCAGCTGTGCCTTTGCAGGCCTGCACAGAGAGTTGAGCTCCATCCTGGGGCTGGAGCAGTCACTAATTATTACTTTATGGTCCCAACAAGAAAACCAAGGACGGGGGCCAATTCCTTGCATCCTTCAGTGAAGCCAGAGCCATGCATGATAATGAGATATTTCTGACTCATCTGGAACAGTAGTTCACCACGGGACACAGTGGGCCTTGGCTGCTTCTGCTTCTCCCGCCTTCCTGGTACGTCCACCCAGGTCGCCCCTCACCTCCATCACTTACACGTTTACCCACCCTTCCGGGGCTGGCGGAAATGCCAGCTTCCCCATCAGTCCCTCTCTTGATCCCCGCAAAGCAAGAAATCATTACAACCCCATGCTTCTCTGAATCTCTTTAATGGTGCCTATATTATTCTCCCTTGCTATATCTTTTTTGTAAACGTAAAATTCCCTGTGAGATTATAAACCCTCGAAGGTATGTCTCATGTCTCTGTATCCCTTTGAAATGCCCGGCATCATTGGGTGGATATCAAAAGCTTACGTCCTGAATTAGACTGGGATCATTAATACAGAACAATGTGTCAAGCCTATAACCAAGAATCAATGAAACCCACTGTTTTAAGTTAAAGGGAGCACTACAGAGGTAACAAGAAGAACACAGGAGTATCAAGGTCACTGATTTCACATTCTGAAGATCAGCATGACAGGAAAATGTGAACAACTTCGCATTTCCAAAACAACTGTGTTTTCTGGACATAGCAACCAACACAACTCCTGAATCTTTTGGCATTGACTTTGGCCTTACTATGAAGGATAATGTACTATGAAGAATTTCTATGAAGAAAATTCTGTTTTCTGAGGCTACCAAAGACTTCCGTGCTTGCTAAAACATCTTGCTTTCTCAGGAGTGTGTGTTACTTGGAATCTGGGACCCGCACCGACTCTCCCGTTCATGAAGAAAAGAGAACTGTGAGAATCTGCGAGGTTTACTTCTGTCCTGTGAGCAACTGTGTTGACCAGACATTGTTTCATATCCATTGCCTGGCTTAGGCCCTGAGGACTCTTCTCCCTCACAGTAGCAGGAAGCTTTCCAGCAATGGTTAAGAGTGTAGTCTCTGGAGACAGAAGCCCGGATTGAATCCTGTCTGTGACAATTGCTAGCTCTATGACCTTAAGAAAGTGATGAAGCCTCCTTGGGCCTCAGGTTCCATCTTTGGAAGCTGGGAGAAATAACATTATCTACTCTTAGTCGTATCTACTACTACTCTCCTTCCCCATAGGAGTGTGAAGAAGGTTCCAGGAGTTGGCATACCCAAAGCACTCAAAGTCCTGACTTGTACATGATACGGGCCTCTTTTGGGGAACCTCCAACATACCACAGCCCTAGGAGATGGACACATTGTTCTTTCTTCCTGACAGTGAACACACACACACACACACACACACACACACACTCCACAGTTGGATATGTACAAAACAGCATATAAATACTAAAGCCAAGATTAGGGGAAAAATGAACAAAACTCAGTGTTAACAAGGGTACTAAGAAATAGGCATTCTTAAACATTTCTGGTATGACTGCAAATTAGCCAATATTTCAGAAAGTAAACTGGCCATGTATTATAAGGGTCTTAAAAATACTAAAAACCTCGTGAGAAACTGTATGTCTGAACTGAGTGCTAAGGGGAACAAACAGAGAGATGGACAAAGATGCCCATTGTGCTGTTATTTTTAATAATGAAATTGGAAGTTTTTAAATGTCCAATACTAGGAAATGATTAAACACATTATGGTTTAGTCACAGGGTGGAATCTTACTATGCCACAAAAAGATTAAGTTATGAAAAATGTTAATTGCATAAAGAAATCTTTATCATATACTGTTCCATACCTATAATAGGAAATAAAAATATTTATATGCGCTATTATTTCAACCATATAACAATTATACATATAGAAAGGTACTGGGGGGAAAAGGTAAGATATTTCTGGGTTGCGGCATTACAGGAAATTTTTACTTCTTTCTTTATACTTTATATATTTGTAAAAAATACATTGCTGGTATAATTTGTTAAATCTCTCGGGAAAAGAAAGAAACACAGAATAAGGGCATCAGAATTAGTTCATTACCACTGGATAGCCATTTAAAAACTTTATCTTCTAATACTGGGAACAGCTTTAAAGATTAAACAGGGTCTGCGCATATTTGCGGGAGACTCTACCTTAACTATAGCACATTCTTTCTCTCTTGTTCGCGAAGAACAGCTCGAAGAAGGATGAAAACCAAACAACCTGAAAAACCCTCAGGCTGCTCGAGAAAGCATGATAGGGAAGAAGGAAGGTAACAAGGAGCCCCTGTCTGGAGCCAGCTTCTTAAAGCTCCTTTTTTGGGGGGATTGTGTCTGCCACACTTCTAACCAATATCTCTAGAGCTTAAACACTCATAAGGACCCCATAAAACCCTGCCTGGGTACAAAGGAGATGAGATGGTGTGTAACCGTCCAAGTATAGGACACTACACAAGAGCATGAAAGTAACTGTGGATGGGCAGGGACTCTTGGCGGGGTCTACCCAGGGGGCATGGAAGGCAGCACAGGAGGGGCTGGAAAAGGCGAGAAAGACCAGATCACAATGGGGTCTGAAGGGCACAAAGCGCTTCCTAACCAGCAGCTGTTGCCAGTCACTCTGAGTTTCCACATTCAGCATAATTTTACACGAAGCCCATAATGTCTCAAGTCTAACTGCACGTGGGCTTGCTGAGTGTTTCCCAAACCACTTCTACTCTGGAGCAGTGACAGCCACAGAGCACTTCGCCCCCAGATGTTGTTGATGGCATATTCCCAAGAATAACTAGTGCTTTCCCCTCTGATAGATAGGAAACAAAACTCTCTCAAATTCAGTGAGAAAAAAATTCTTGCTATCTGTTGTGGATAGGCAGGTGGCCACCCAGGAGTTCCCAAAATAAAAGTATGGGTCTTAGTGACTAGGATTAAACGACTCCATCCATCAAAGGCAAAAAGAGAGATTCATAAATCCATGAACAATCCCAGAAGGTATCTGATGGCTCCCATCATCTATCTTGGAATGTCAGAGAGAAGCGTATGTGGGTCTTTGAGATGCATCTACCATCAGCTTCCTCTTACACCAGATCCAGAACACAAGAGTGACCCAATATGCAAAGGGGTAGAACATCACCTCCCATGAGGCCGATAGAAAAGGACTATTTTAACAAGTCAGACCCCAAGGAGAACATGAAAACAAAACTGGTTTACAAATTGTTCAATTTATAGGAAACGAAGCCATTCTAAGAGCTGTTGGGTGTCATGGCCTAGGGCAGAAATCCCATGGGGGGGGTGGTCCCTGGAATGAACTTGCCCTCAGATGTGCTTTGACTATTATGTTGTTTAAAAAGAAAAAACTAGGTGTGCCTGGGAGATGCCGTTGGTTGAGCATCTGACTCCTAGTTTCAGCTCAGGTCATGATCTCAGGGTTTTGAGATGGAACCCCCATTGGGCTCTGTGCTCAGCAGGGTGTCTGCTTGAAATTCTCTCTCTATACCTTCCACTGTGCTCTCATTCTCTCTCTCTCTCAAATAAATGAATAAATCTTAAAAAAAAGAGAGAGAAAAAAAGAAAAAGATAAAACCATCCATGATCTGCCAGCATTTTAAAAATCAGGAAATTTCATATAAAAATCTGATCTCTGGTTTCTCTTTAATTTTTTTTTTTGAGAGAGAATGAGAGAGCATAAGCAGGGGGACTGGCAGAGGGAGATGGAGAAGAAGGCTCCCCACTGAGCAGGGAGCCCAACATGGGGCTCAATCCCAGGACCCTGGGATCATGATCTGAGCTGAAGGCAGGTGCTTAACCAACTGAGTCACTCAGGCACCCCTCTGGCTTCTCTTTAAAAAAACAGACAATCCTGCAGAATGGCTCACATTCTGTCACCAGAAAGAAAGAAGTAACCCCCTTTGGGCTGGCTATGCAAGGTCCCCAGGAGCCCACTACACTGACTGATACATTTTCCTGGCCCTGAGTTTGTAGTCCCCAAATCACAGATCACACAAGTAAATATAATAACTAAATATATTACTCTTCTCCAGCATGTAGAAGAGATCGACAGACATGTTCTTTCTTCTCTGTCTTTGAACTTTGCTAGCCAAGAAGAAGTCACCCAATAAAAAAACTGCATTTCAATTTTTTTTAAAGAAACAAAAATCATATTGAGGTAGAGACACAAGGGGGATAATTCTACTTTTGGGAGGGTACTAATGAGTGCATTTGAGTTCTCTCTGGAATGGCTAGGAGAATTTATCTTTTTGGAAGGGTAGGGTGGTAACAGATAGGTCTTATTCTCTAGAAAATCTTCCCCTGAAACCTTGATCTCCCTAACTGCAAGCAGAATTAGGGAAAGAAGCAGATCTATGGAAATACAAAATTTCCCTGGCATAAAAATAAATCCTAAAAGATAAATTTTTAGCTTCAACATCGAATGAAGTTATAGCTCTTTAACAAATGATGTTCCAGGTTGTCATGACAACTGGGCCCACTAGAGGTGTGCGTGAAGAGGCCTGCCCATAAATCAGAACGTTTTAGGAAGGGGTTAAAACAAACACTTCTAGACTATTCCCAAGATTTAGTGCCAAAAATGTAATTATAGACATTTGTATCAGTCTGCCATAAAGCACGACGGCTCCAATATTACAAAATGTTAATTAAAAAAATCTATTAAATCCATGTCCCTCTGAGAGAAATTAATATCACACCTAAGGTTGGGAGTCAGTGCAACGCAGAGGCTGAGAAAATTGGATGGCCAAGTAGAAAGGGAGGCTTAAAAGCAGACTAACCCAGGAGCAGTTTAGTTAGGAGTTTGGGCTAGATTCTGACCCTCAGGACAAGGGCTGAGGGTCAGACAACACGCTCAGATCCTTTCCGGAAGCCTGAGAGAGCACAATGAGTAATTAAAGATTTGGGGATGGAATTAGAAAAAAAAAAAAAAAAGATGATAGATGGAGGTTAGTTCACCTGAAAAAACAAGGATGAAACACCAAAGAATCGTTCAATCCAGGAAGATGTAAACAACATGTGGTAACCATTAGCAACTTCCAATGAGAACAGGAAAAATGAGAATTAGCTTAAAATCTGACACTGGAAAAATGCTTCTTAAGGTAAAGATCATAATATTCCACGCCAAGGGTCACAAATGAGCAGGCTGCCGGCTAAACTGAGTCAAGGGACAAATTCTGTCTGGCCTGTACGGTGTTCTTTTAAAAATATACAGCGCTTGCCAACATTTAAGAAGCAGGAGATTGCAGAAAAAATTCTGGCTTCATGTCTTTCAAATGCGGATCCAGTGATAGGCCTGGATTCCCTTGTGGCAACTGGAGCTCGGTTCATGGAACAGAAGCTCCTTGAGGACAAGGGGTTTGCCTTGTTCAACCCTGTGTCCTCAGCACCAAGGACAGCGCAGGGCATGCCACACATGTTCAACACCTTCTGAGTTGAATGAATGAATACTGAACGGAATACCTGGCTGAATTAATGAATGAAGAGCAGCTGCCCTCTTTAAATAAGGACACACTCTCCAGGGGGCTCCCCCACCCAGACTGTCCGGCCCGCCTGGACCCTTAAGGCATTTGAATTTTCCACCTTGCTCTGTACAGTAAGCTCTTCTTTAGATGAGACACGCTGTTGCCTTTGACATGAACTCCCCCATAGAACCCACTTTAATGGCCACATATGCAGGCCGCTGAAGCAAAATGAGAATTCGTTAAGGATTTTAAAGAATAGCCCCCCAAATGATCTTCCTTTAAAGGTCTGGCATCATCATTCATCCTGCAGGCAGAAAGCTACATCAAAGTACTTGCCCGAGCCTCTTCCGGCACTTGAACAAAGCAAGTACTTCTCATAGGCTTCAGATCACTTGTTTATTCATTCAACAAACATGGAACCTTTTCTAAGTGCTAGTATGACTAAGGGCCATGTGATATATCTCTTTTACCTTGATGGCCTGAGATTTAAATTTTTATTAAACGACTGAATGAGCAGTGGGAATCACTATAGATAGTAAACATATCGTGAATCCACGCTATGCAGATGTATACACTCTTAACTCATCCTCGCAACCTGTGTGTTAGAAGTTATTATCCCTATTTTGTAGAAACGAAACTGAGTCTTAGAGAGGTCAAGGACCAGGTGCACAGCATGGGCCAAAGGGGCTGCAGGGATTTGGCACCTACACCACGTGTGTGAGAGGTTACGCACCCACCTCTCAAATAAACTCTGTTCTCAAGTGTAGTGGATTCAGTAGTAGCCTCCAAAAAAAAGATATTTCCAGTTTTATCCCCTGCAACCAGTGAAGGGGCTCTTATTTGGAAGAAAAGAGTCTTTGCAGAATGTAGTAAGGATCTCAAGGTGAGAACATTCCAGACTTCGGGTGGGCCCTAAATCCAATGATAATATTCTTCTAAGAGGAGGTGAGGACACGGAGGCACAGAAAGAAGGCTACATGAAGACAGGTGGAGACTGGGGTAGCATGTCTACAAGCCCAGCGACACCAAGAATTGCCAGCAGCCACCAGAAGCTAGGAGAGGCCTGGAACGGATTTTCCCTCAGACTTCCCAGAAGGAACCAACCCTGCCAACACTTCAATTTCTGACTTCTGGTCTGTGAAAGGATACATTTCTGTTGTTGTAAGTCACCAAGTGTGTGGTGTTTCGTTAGAGCAGCCCTGGGAAACTAATACATCAAAATACTCCTGGTTGACGTACTGAAGTCCCCCAGGAAACTTGGCTTGTACTGTTCATGGGGGGGCTGGGTGGCAATCAGGATCCTAACACGAGGCTCCCTATTTCTAATCGAGACTGATGCCTGAGCTTTGTCCAGAAACACTCTCACATTGCACTAAAAGTGAACTCAACTAAGAATTATATATATTTCATTTCCTTCTTCAAAAGCACAGGCGTCCCCCAACAAGAATAGCATGTGGCCCCGTGCTTTGGAGCAATTCAATTTAATGCAGCCGTAGAGGACCCAGGCTCACCTCACTAGATGACCAAATACAGCACAGTGCCATTATGGGAGTATAGGAAGGAACGTGTCTCTTCCACGTGGGCCATCCTGGGGAAGCTTCTAGAGAGGAGCCAGGAGTGCAGCTGGGTTTCAGAAAGGGACAGCAGTAATGACAATCCTCATAATATTATTGTTTATTGAGCACCTACAACACAACACGGGCCGTCCTGCTGACCCATTAATTAAATTCTCCTAGTCACCCCACAAGCTAGCTATCTGCCACCCTCGTTTCTCTGAGGAGGAATCCGGGACTTTGACAGTGAAATGCCAAATCCATGGTCACCCAAACTATAAGTGACAGGACGCTGACACATGAATGCAGCAGGTCGTGGGAGGAAGAGGGTCAAACTAGGTGCAGCCAGAGGCTCGGGGAAGCAAAGAGGTGGTGGATGGGAAGGCGTGGTAGAAAAGACTGGAGGAAGAACGTTCTGGAATTCGAAACCCCATTTTGAGGAGCATGGACTTGATCTACTTAGCTATGTGAGTTGCCAGAGCAGTGTGAGTCCAGGGCTGACTAGCTCAAGTGGGTATTTCAGGAGGAAAATGTTGGACTCACAAAGTGGGCGAGCATGGTGAGAAGAGTGAAACCAGCCTGTCCCAGACAAATACAGAGAGCCTAAAGAAAGAGGGGGTGGGAGCGGAGAACACCAGGAGGGTTTGAAAGACAACGGGGAGAGGGGGTGCCTGGATAGTTCAGTCGGTTAAGCATCCGACTCTTGGTTTTGGCTCAGGTCATGATCTCGCGGCTGTGGGATCAAGCCCCACGTCAGGCTCTGCACCCAGTGTAGAGTCTGCTTCAGGTTCTCTCTCCCTCTCACTCTCTCTCTCTCAAATAAAAAATAAAATCTTGAAAGAGAAAGAAAGAAAGAAAAAAAGAAAGAAAGAAAGAAAGAAAGAAAGAAAGAAAGAAAGAAAGAAAAGAAAAGAAAAGAAAAGAAAAGAAAAGAAAAGAAAAGAAAAGAAAAGAAAAGAAAAGAAAAGAAAAGAAAAAAAAGGAAGGAAGGAAGGAAGGAAGGAAGGAAGGAAGGAAGGAAGGAAGGAAGGAAAGAGAAAGAAAGAGAGAAGGCCAGCCAGCTGGGAGAAAGGGATAGCTTGATTTCAGGACAGCACTCAAGAGGTAAAGACAAGGAGGGTGCGTCCCGGCTAGACTAGAGTTTTGGAAGGACGGACAAGGTGTGAGCCACAGCACAGGACACAGGGCAAGGGCTGTGTGGGAAGATGTGGTGGATTCATTAAAAAAAAAAACAAAAAACAAAACTGATCTTTTTTGTCTCTGGGACCCTCAAACTCCAGGGATGTCCATTAGCAGACAGTGCTGTAGCTTCTGCCTTCTCTCCCTACCTGATGGGTTTCCTTCAAGGGGATCTGGTTGGAGTCGAGAGGGTATTTAAATTAAAAACATGAACAGTTTAAACTCTCCAAAGGATATTGTGCACTCTACGTTTAAATCAAGCAAGACGTACAAACCACTGGCCCATTTCCCAGAGAAGTCCCCCTGGCCAGCATCAGGACAGCCACGTGTCACAGGCTAGAACTCAGCATTACAGGACAGAGCACCCCAAACTCTGCCCGCATCTCAGATGCACAACCAGCAAACTGAGCGAAGAGAGAGAACTCAGAGCAGGGAGTTGCCACAGGCTCTCGGGAGCCCACGCATGGCTGTCTACAATGTTGCTTGTTCCAGAGCTCCTTCCTTGTTCCTATCCACCTGCCGTGACTTCTCTGGAGAGCCATACAGTCCTGGAGGAGAGATGAGCTAAGAGTCCGGGGCCAACACACAGCTAGTCAGGGTCTAAACTAATCTGAATTCTGCACATTGATCTCATCAAGCAGCACCTGGGAAGCACGTCAGCAAGCACTGGACTTGACTGGAGTCAGAAGTTCAAGGTTCGAATTCCACCTTGACATGTGGTTCTTATTACCCGTGGACTTGGGTAAGTCCAGCACTCTGGAGGTAGGATGTGCTGGGCTCTGTGGGGTCCACTCCTGCCCCTGCAGCAGTCAGCACCTGTGTCTCCTTCCTGCAGGGCGGCCCTTGAGCTACTGGAGCTCACTTTGGCTGGTTTTGACCCTCATCCAATGACTAGTGGGTGCACGGATATGAAAGCCCAACTCCCAGATTTCTGGGGGGCAACTTACCCTCCAGAGTTCCCCTGCCAGGAGGCTATACCTGAAATTATCTTCCTGCTTAGCCCCCTTGCCAGTCCTGCCTCTTCCACGCCCTCCCCAGGCTGCCCTGCAGCATGCCCTTGATAAATGCCTGCTCCGTGAATCCTCATCTGCGTTTGCTTCCAGAAGCCCGGCCGCAGGCCAGTGTCTGCTCCAGGCCACTGTGCAGGAACCGTATCTTAAAAGCGATGAGCAGAATCTCCAGCAGAAGGGTCGCAAAAGGCAAAATCTGGCAAAAGACATGTTTAGTTTGGCTCCCGGAGACTTTAAAAAATGTGGAGGGCCTTGCCAACATGGAAAAACTGGGAAATTCCACATAAAAACCCAGGTCTCCCCTTGTCTTGGAAAATCAGACTTGGCTGCCTGGAGCCTACGTGCTGACCCAGCAGCGGTGGTGGGGTCTGGGGGCAGCTCGGCCAGCTCATGAGCCAGTCCCCCCCCCACCGCCCATCTACCCACCTACTCCCACGTCACCTATCTGGTCTCTGCAGCCACTGGAGTTACCAGCCTAGGGTCGAGCACATGGGAAATACTCAGGGAAGTCTGTTGAATCTGAACAAGGCATCCTTTTTCTTGAAAACAATGTAACTGTGGGAGAGCAGAGGTGAAAACCGTGTCAGTGGATGCATAGCTCTGCCCCACTGTCAGCTCCGTCCTCTGACCTGGCAAGGGCTGGATGGTGGCCGCCACCAGCACCCTCCTGAAAGCAAGGTGAACCAGCGATGAGCGCAGCCACGACAGGAAATTTGATGGGGAACACAAAAGGAAATGAAATAAAATCACTTGTGGTTTTAGTATGCAGGCGAGAAAAACAAAAAGAGGTCTTCGTTTCAGATGCTGTTTCATGTTGCCATAAATAAAAGGATGGCTACAGTTCAAAAAGGACACTTTGAACAGTTCAAAATGTGGACCTGCCCTGTCTTTGTACTTCTTATTTTTTTTTTTTTAAACGGATGGTTAGAGTTGAAGCCCTTTAAACCAGTGTAACTGGTAGTAAGTCATTTAGGGGAGCAAGGGTTCTCTTGAGCACTGGACCACAGCCATCTAGCGGAGTGTCCAGGTCACTGTCAGATGGGTTGGCATGCTTTGCGGGGAGACGGCGAGCAACAACTATCAAGTCCATCGGTTATGTGGCGGTCAGACAAGATGGCGCCTATTGTCCAAGAGTGCCTTGCAGACCTTCAGCTTCGGGGGGCGTAACTGACCAAGGGCCCCATGACATGCTGAAATTATCTTCCTATCTATCCATCTGTGCTCTGAAATCCATCCCCTCGCTTGCACATGGTCCATGCTCCCCGTGGGCTGCACGCACCAAGGACTGGGTGTGGCACCGGATACCAAGGTAGACCCACCCTGGGAGCCAAGGAGCTCCCCTGAAGGCCGACTTGGCTCCAAGATCCCCCAGCAGCCTTGACCATCCTTCTGTAAGGCGCATGGAGTCCGGGGGACTTGACCTCACCTCCCGCCCTCTCGTTCACGGGAGGCTTACTTACACCACAGCCTGATGCTCTCACCGCCTTCCCTAGCTCCTTCCCCATTTTGTCTCACTCAAGAGTTTCTCCTGATTAGAATCCTGGCAGCTTCCGTCCCATCTTGGCATCTGCTTCTCAGAGGACACGTTCTGCATTTGAAAATTCCTACTGCCTATATTCGGCAAAATCTGTCGACTCTACCCAATGATCGAGGCTCTCAACTTCTGTGTGGTTACATGAATCTGAAGAAGAAAGTACTTACAAAGAGAACTTAAAATGAGCAAGGTTTAAGGAACCGGATAAGGAGTTAAGAGAAAGAGAAAAAGAAAAGGCAGGAAGAGGGGGAGGAAGGCTGAAGAAGGGGGAGACAAGTTTTTAGTTGTTCTTCCATTTTGACAATTTTCCATTAAGAAAATGGGCACGGAGTTCCCCTGAAACACAGCCCGTTCACACCTCCAGGAAGAACTCTCACAGGCGGTCTGTGTGACCCGTCCTGCTCCGGAATCCCAACTGTTCAACCGCCATTTGGGGATGGGACGTGTGGTCCCTTAGAGGATGGACGGCCGGGAAGCCCTTTGTGACCACGATGGAGACCACAAGGCTCTCGTTCTCAACCCCCCAAACCTCAACATCTCCGACTGTCATTTCGTGGAAAGGCAGGAAAAGAAAACACTGCCTATATGATATATGTACAATGTGCCTCATAACAAAGAAAAGACAGAACACAGTCACACACACACACATACTCTCATACTCTGCTATGAGGGTTAATGTTAAAAGGAAACCTTCAGGCTGGTTATTTCATAATTCACAGCAAAATAGAAAAGAGAGACAAAATCAGCAGCATCGTTTATAAGCCCTGGAAAATGGAAGTTTCCAAGCTGTCATAAATAAGGATGGAAGCATTTGCCAAGTCAGAAATTTTGCCAAGTTTGAAATCCACTCAATCCTTACATCTTGGAGCTCAGAACAGAACACCAACCTTTTGGGATTTGTAATCATTTCTTCTCAGCGAAACTTCTTGCTATTTATAAGGAAGTAAAAACAAAAAGCAAAAAATACAATATGGACAGTTTTTAAAAGGAGCTGGTTGGGAACATTACAGCATGGTGTGCACCGGGAAGGCAATAATGGTACAGATGGTGTATGTACTGGGATTAAATCCCTATTTAATCAAACAGGGCTTAAAGTATGCAATACTCTGTGTGTGTGTGTGTGTGTGTGTGAGAGAGAGAGAGAGAGAGAGAGAGAGAGAAAGAATTGTGTCTTTCCTTGCTGGTACCTCTATCTCTCTCTGCCACACACACACACACACACACACACACACACACACACACACACAATCTCTCTCCTGTGCAAATACTCCACCCAACTGATTCTAAATTTTTAATGTGTGAAAATTAAAGAGAGGTCAAAGCATATTTCCGTGTGTGGTTTGGCTTGGGAAAGGGAACTAGAGAAAAAGAAGAGAATAATAATTTTAAAAAAGAGAGAAAAGGGAAAGAGAAAATAGGTAAGAAAAGTGGAGATACTTTTCACCAATTTACACTGGATAAAGAAGAATCAGAGCCACTAGAATGAAGAGCAGAGGCCTGATGGGTAGCTCAGAGTCCGTAGCTGTGGGGTCCCCAAGAGGCAAAGGGAAAAACCACCAGCCTCAGAGCAGCAGGGCCAGAAGCATGGATTTTATAGGCAGATGGATCTGATTTGTGTGACTTTGGGCAAGTTACTTAACTTTCTAAGTCTTTGTTTTCTTATGCGTAAAGTATGGATAATCGCGGCATCAATATTATAGATATTACCATCAGACCACAGCCCATGAGGCCAAAGATGGCGTCTGTTCCTCTTATTGTGGTATTTCCCAGTGCTCGGCTCACTGTCTGACCTATAATTGACACAAAAAATATTTACTGGATTTTGAATAGACCTGACGTAAGATGAAACAAGATAATGAAGAGTTTAGTATATGTCTCAGTTGGGGTCATGTCAAGGAAAAAGAACTCACCGCAAACGGTTTAAATGGGAGATGTAGGAACGCTGTGGAGAGGAACGAGCAGGTTAGAGGGACAAAGAAGAAACAGTGAGGCACTGGAGACTGACCGCAGTGGGAAGCCTTTCCCCTCCGCTAGAATTGAGGGGAACAGATGGAGAAGAGGAGAAAAGGTGGAGTCTGCCTACAGGACCGTGCCTGCGCAGGGATGAGCCCTGTCAGGGATGAAGCTCCACGCATGGGAAGGGGGCAGGCATCTGCCGACCCCTCTCCTCCACCCGACACCTGCTAGTCACTGGGCTGGTCCAACACACCAAGGAGCCAGCACACCACCACCCCAGAAGTAGCACATTCAACCATGTGTAGTGAAGGAGGGTGAGTCTGAGTGCAGAGAGAACACCTGTCAAGGGCGCCATCTTTGCAAAGCACCCTAAATGTGCAATCTCTTAGTTCACGTAAAAACCGAGAACATGCCCCCCCCGAGATAAAGCAGTGCTGGTGACTCTACTTCCCATCCCGGCTCGAGTGTCTTTAGCGAAACTGCATGAACTTACCTGAAGCTGGGGCCTAATCCTTAAAGCAAGCAGCCACGGCCTGCATTTTTATTTAGCAATTCAGCAAGACTAAACACCATATGATGAGAATTATTAACAAGAAATGAAAGGGTGTCAAATACACGCAAAAGAGGCTTCTCCTTTCCTCTTGGGAAACACAGTCAATATTTTAAAAGGAGAGAGGGGGAGAATTTACTGTTCATTAGCTTGTGGTTGAGCAGAGATTTTGATTCAGTAAACGCAGGTCCCCAGCGTCTTGTGCTGTGTGACATGGGCCTTGACCGAATGACTGGGAGCTCAGCGCACGCCCTTGGCAGTGTCTTTCAGTCACTGGCTGCCAGACGGGATCCTCGGGGACAGGAATGCCAACGTGACTGACTTACTCACGTGCTGCTCTGACTTGTTGTGTTTCCGAGGCAAGAAGCTGCTCGGGCCTTCTCCACCACCTTGTTCCAGTGTCTGGGTGGTCTACGCGGTGGCAGGAGGTGTCCTCAGACAAACCGTCCGGCCTCACCCTCCACCTCCACCCCCACCGAGGCGGCTTCCCTCGCCGGCACTGCCCAGAGAGTCAGGATTGCTCCCGACGAGCTGGAAGGACTCGGGTTCAAGAGCCATGAGAAAATTCATTTCCAGAACAATCGAAACCGACAAATCTGTCTTCAGTTACAATGGACTAAGCAAACATGCGCTGGGTCGTCATTAGCGAATCAGCAAGGAACCCATACCTGACGCGACTTCTGTGCTCCGTAAAGTAATATTTGGGAAGCACGTGCCGATTCACTACTTGTAAGCCGAGATTTGCAAGGGCTTTGGCCACGGCACGTTTAAACCACCGGAGGCTTCCTGGGGCGGCAGGTGCCTCCCCGGTGACAAAGCTGACCTCACAATTCTGCTTTTCTTCAGAGTTTGTCAATGGCGCGTGCCCCAGGCACCTCGCTGGCCTCACCTCAGTCCCAACCCTCAAGAGTCCCTGGGGGGTGGCTGTTTCAATCTCCAGCTATCCAGCGAGCCTGCTGGAGTTCGAATCCTGGTGTAACCTGGGCCAACTGCCTCAATCCCTCTGTTCCTCAGTTTACTAGCATTTAAAATGGGAGCAATATTAACATTGGCCAATTTTGAGAGGATCGCGAATTAATCCACGAAGCACTTAACACGGTACTGGCCATACAGTGAGAAACCAACACTGGGAACTAGTCCTGCCATTTAGATATTGTAGTCAATCCCATTGTAAAATGCGTTAGAAAAGGTGGTGACAACAGCTAAAGAGCCTTAAATTAGGTGCTGGTCAGACTTCAGTACTACTTATTTAAAATGATTTAAGAAAAGCAAAACCCAAATGACAAAATGTTTTTCAAGAAATGAGACCACATTGCCTCAAACACGAAGTAACCCCAGCAAGGCCGGTCACGCGTTACGTACCACAGCTACTACGAGAAACCACCTCAGGAAGCAGAAAAGAGTCATCTGGTGATTTGTAGCTCATTGCCTGCAAATACTTGTTTCTAAGGCTTGAGGGAACTTGAAACAAGTCTTTTCTTTCACACCATCTCTCAGCCAATTTGTTTATTTTTATTCGTAGCCAAAGATTTTCCAACGGATGATTTTAAAGTTAAAGATAATGTAGACCCCTCTCAAATGATCAAAAATTCTGAATTAATAAAGTGAGAAGAAAAGAAGGTAGGTCCTTTGGGGGCTATAACCTTCAACACTTTTTCCTCCAGAATCCTCAAACTATAGAACATCATTTGAACTCACTGAACTACCATCATATAGGTCTGAACAAAGTTTACCCTCTTATTTTATCGAAATCGAATCTGAAAAGAATCCATGTGCAGGAATTGCCTGGGCAGGGTGACAGATCTAGGAGGGGAATCACTATAAATCCTGAGACAGCTTCACAGCCTGGACCACATCCAGAATGACCCAGTGAGTGAACTTCCCTTCCATGTGACCCAACTATTTGCACCCATACAGTCAGTCACCATATGGCCAAGACATAAAAATGAGTCTGTGAATCCAGGGCATTTACTGAGGGATACTCAAGCATGAGTGCACACCCAAGTCCTTCAAAGTATTTTATTAGCAACACCATGTGCCCCCCACAAGCAATCTTACTGAACGCTCATAAGAGCCCGGGGTAGGGGGTGGGGGTAGGTACTATTGATATTATTGTCATCTCATGAAGAATGGAGCCATGACATATCGTTCCCAAGGTCATTTAGCTTGTGAGTAAAACTGGGATTCCAACCTGCACAGTCTGGGTTCGGTGCCTACTGCCTCAAATTATTATGCAACCTCCGAATGGCCAATGAAACCTGTTTAGAAGGGCACTTCGAAAAAGCACAAGTCACCAGCACCAATCAGACTCTCAGAAGAGATCAGTATACTTGGGTCTATGAGACAACAGGTCACATTGGATTGGTTTTTCCAGTCCTTAGCCTTCAATTTGGTGCAAAACCCTTTCAAGGTTCCCAGAAGGTCAAAGCAGGCTCAAATGAATTTGAGCTGGGGTCCTACAAACCTTGCTTTTTAGGTCCTATCCTAAAAGGAAAAGAATAAAAGAGGGACAACCCTGGAGGACAGACACAAGAGGACTGTGAAGTGTGGGTTCCAAGTTAATGGTTATGGTTTGACGGCATCCTATCTCGATGTCCATCTGTCTCCCCGCCCCCCCCCCATGAAAGCACAAATCATAATATTCATTTGGCTACAAGTCACTTCGAATGGAGGGACAGAGCACTGAGTGTATCCTCTTGCTAGGACCTGGGTCATTCCAAGCTCTTAAAATACCAAAGGACTTTGTTTGTTTGTTTTTTAATTCCCTTAAATTTTTGTTTTCTAGGACTGCTTTGTAGCCAATGAAAAATATCCAATGCAAGAATCAGTTAACAATAAATGTATCTGAATTCCCAATGTTGGGAATTTTAAAAGTCCCTTTTAGGGGAGAGAAGATGTATTCCAGGATCTATCATGGGTTTGGGACTCCCCCCAAACCCTCAGTGGTGTTTCTCACCCTCTTCCTTCTGACACCTTTCGTCTTCAGCACCGCCAATGCCACAGAGAGTGATGGTATGTGTTTGAGGAAGGGAGGGGAGGTATACAGGGCCCTACACAGAATGCAAGACACATGGAGATGAATTATAAAACTTTATTGGCTTGTTAAAAAAATGAATGAATTCAGCAAGTACATTTATGGTCTATCCACATCGTTAAAACAGCACTTAAAAATAAAATAAAAATGATTATCCATTATTTACAGGAAACGTGAAAAAAATGACTTTAAAACCTGGAACATTATGGGGGAAAACAGGACATGCTTATGATTCACAGACTGCCTATGGATTACAGCAAATGGATTTGAACAGGAAGTGAATGAAATCCAAGGATTTGTCTTTCTCTGGAATCTCTTGCTAGTTTTTTCTTTTTTCCTTTTTTTTTTGTCCTTTTCAGGTTTATTGAGGTGTAATTAACCAATAAATTTGTAAGATAAAGAGTACAACGTGACAATTTGATACACCTAAACCTTGTGAGCAGTATCTCTTCCTTTTGTATTTTTGATTATGCTCCATTCATAAATGGAAAAATAAAGGGGGTGAAAATCTCCGTTCTTTCCTTTGCTTCTCAGGCATGTTTTTTCCGTGAAAACTAAGACACAGTCAATAGCACCCCATCTTGCGTGCTCACTAATGACCATCCCAAAACTCCAATGCAGCATTGGCCTTAAGGAAACCCAGAGTGATCTCACTGTCAGAATCAGATGCCCGGGGGGTTCCCTCGTCCCTGACGACTGAAGCAAGGGAACGGACTAACCCGAGTGGAAAGCCGCCTTCTGTGACAGCTGTGCTCGTGTCACTCTGTGGGTTGGGAGTTCTGTTCACCTAATTCCGTCTGGCAGCACCCTGCCGAAAATTATATTCTTGCCCTGTCCGGGAGAGTCCTTAACCTTCCCAGGTGCCCTGGAATAAATTTGACATGGACCGAGGGCTCTGCAGATGTGTGAACACAGCAGAACACACTTAATGAAATGGCGGCCTCTCCCCGAGTTTCCGTGGAGTCCAGTCTGCGGGACCCCAGGGGCCCCCCTGACCTTGGCTAGACAGGAAGGGCACAGCCCATGTGGCTGGCCACAGCCCCCCTGTGAAGGCCCCGGATCATGTGAGTCCTGTCTCTGCGGTGGCTCTCCCTCAGCATCCGGTCTGGACAAGGCAAGGTGAAAAGAGCATTTACTGCTATGTGGGGGGATTAGATGAAAACCAAGGAGGAGTGCTAGACAGAAAGGACCAGAACAATGCAAGAGTGCAGCATTCGCTCCACGGTGGCATAAGAGAGGTTAGTTCAGGCTCCGTTCGTGTTTGGTCCTATTTTGCAATGAACAGCAACAGCAAAAGCATGTGCAAAGCAACGAAGCAAGCAAACGAAAACAAACCTCCTGTTTGTCGTGGGGTCAGTTTAGATTGCTAGTGAGAGAGGGAGAAAAGTCAGGGACTTCAAGCAGATCGAGAGAAAAGGAGAGAGGGAGCGGGCACGCCTCCATCACGCACGCTCCGGGCGCCTGGCAGAGTGCTCAATTCCTGCCTTGTTCTCCTGGAGCTGTTTGCTCCTCGACCTGCCCGGCAACCATGGCCTCTGCTCTGTCTGGGGGGAGCCTCGAGCCCTAACCACTCTGGGTGTCCTTCAGAAGAGTGGGAAGCAGAGGCCAACCCCCTCTGCACCCTGTGTGGCGGGGTGGGGCTGAGACTATTGCCTTCTTGCCGGTGCCCCCTACTTTTGGAAAGAACACTAGATGGGTCAAAATGAAATGAGTCTGGGCTGGGAGACCAGGATTGAACACCCAGGAATTTCTCTCATCGGGAAATGCACCTTCCTTGGCCTCAAACCAGTGTCTCTGGGGATGCCAGTGGGAGTTCCTCGGTCTGTCTCAGCGGCCTCGGAGGGTCTCCGCAGGATCCCATTCAAGATACAGGGCCTGAACCACACGTCTTGAGGTGGCAAGCCTGTTTTCCACCCACCAGTGGCTGCACCGGTACGTCAAGGACCCATGAAGGGGCCAGAGTGCTCTCCCATGGAACCTGGCTACCCCCAAGTGGGCCAGGCACAAGGGACACTGGTGAGAGGAAGGCCATGTCAGACAAAACAGGAGGAAGGACTTGCTAAGCTTGTCTCCCGCCACTCAGAAGTGGGGCCAGTCGGGAACGAGGGAGAACACTGCCACAAGACAGTCCCAGGCAGGGGCACAGAGCCAAGGCCCCAGCTAGTGGAAGTCACAGGAGAGCCCCAAAGGTAAGGGACATGCGGCAGATCCCGGGGGCACCAAAGTCCGTGGCAAAAAAGCTCTCAATGGCCATGCCGGAAAGTGCGTTTGCAAAGGAAAGATAGTAGGAAACAGAGAACAATGATGTTGCTTTAAGACAAAAGTAACAAACTGGCAGCCCACAGACATGTTTTGTTGGCCTATATAATGTTTTAAAAATAACCAAGCCAACTTTTTAAAAATAGGGACATTTCACATTTAAAAAAAAAAAATCCAGGTTTCAAGTTTCTCTTAAAGAATCAGAAGATTTGGGAAACTGGGGCCCCATTCCCGGGAGGCAGGAGTTGGCTCTGCAGGGCTGGGTGTCTGCGCGCCCAGCGCATGCCCTTTACAAAGGGCACCTGCCTGACACCGAAACGCCAGGTCCTGGATGGGGGGCGACGGACTTGATTTCAGCAAAACTGCTGCCTGTCCTTTTCAAATGCTGAAAAAAATACATGCTACGTGTCATTAGGAAGCTGTAAAAAGATGTCTTGTAGGGGACATAAAAAAAGCAGAGGATGAAAGAGGGTGGTCTAGAGGATAGAAATGAGAAGATATGTCACTGACTGTGGTCTTCGGGGATTAAAGAAAAATGAAAAGCAAGGAACACAAGAACCATATGAAACAATTTTCTAATAGCCTGCTGTTTTCATCGTTCCCTAGGAGATGTCAACTGCTCTTTGATATATTAAATTGCCTTATCTGTCCACTTCTCTCCATTTTAAAACAAAAATCTACCCTGCAAGTCTTCTAGCTATTGAGTACTAATATTCTTTCTTTTTTTTTTTTTTTTTCCTTTTGGGTCTGGGAAACGTATAAAATAGTTCTTAGACAATTCATTGCCTTTTTCTGGTTCCATGGAATAAAGTATAAAAGGTTTAAAAAAAAACAAACCTGCACTGAATGGCTGATATTTAAGAATGCTTGGGGTACTGATAGCCTCGGCTCTCAGTATGAATTTCCTTTTCCTTTCAGGGCTCAAGATTTCTCTAATTAGCTGGCCTCTTTGTAAATCAACAACTTTGGGAAAGATCAAAATCTAGCAGTGACAGCAACTGTCATTTAGCAGTGAGCAAGAAAATGGGAATTCAGGGAATATTCAGACCCCCCCCGCCACACCAAGGGCCAGCTGCTCTCCCACTCAAATGTGTCTTTGGAAAGCAAACGTTTGAGAACAAGTGGCCTGTGTATGCTTCAGAGACACCGCCCCTCTCTGAGGCAGGGGTATGAAGCCGCCAAGTTCCATGCTGTAATCCATAGGACCCTGTGAAGTGTCTGTATCAAGCAATAACATAGTCAGTGGCTAATGTAAAAGATACAGTATAAAATAAGTCATCACGGATAATCCTTTTATACCAAGTGGTGCCTGAATGGATCCTGGTTTATTAAGATTAATGCCTCGGTTACACAGGATGCAAAACAATGTTTCCAAACATGTTGGACTAGTTAAAAATCTATAAATCCTTAAAGCTGAACTGCAAAACTCGAGTAACTATTTCCAAAAAAAAAAAGAATTTTTTTCAAACGTCAGTAAGTTTCCAATCCAGCCATGGCGTCTATGAGCAGGCCTTCACTGTCAGAGCTGATCGTGCTTTGAAGCGAAATGCCCGGGCCTGGCTCCGCCATCTCCCTCACGAGAAAAGTGTGAGGTGAGGTGGGGCGAGGGCAGCCGAACCTGTCTGCAGGACAGGGATCCTGCCTGGCACAGGCTGAGCAAAGCCGACAAAGGTCACGACAAGGGCCAAGCGAGTGAAACAGGTGTCCTTGACAGGACTAAGGCAGGGACTCGGCTTCTCTAGCCCCCAGGCTACCCTCTCGGCAATGAGCTTGGACCTGATAAAGCGCATACTCATTACCTCTGTGCTGCTGGGGTCAGGAAGAGCCTTCCTGCCCATGAAAACCAGCAGTAGTGTACTATGTAGTAGGGGACTATCCTTCTTAGAATATGGTCTCCTGCTCCCAGCAGGCCAGCCATTCTGCCCGCAGACCTTTTCAGAGTAGAAAAGCTGCAGTTCTGTCATGGGAACAGCATGAGATACTGCGGCCTTCTCACTAGGAAACTTCTAAAAAGCAGGTGGATCGCAGGGGGCAAGTAAAAGGACATGCACGCCATATGTGTCTATTTCACTCTTGCAGTTATTCTGAAACTGACTACGCCTAACCTAAATCTATAGCCCCCGACCACAGAGCTGCTTTTATTTTTCACCTGCTAACAAACTTTAGAAAAATCATTAGTGTTGATTGCATGACTCTGGACCTTTATTGCCAGTGAAAGAGAAAACCTCTCAGTGGCCTCACCAAGGCCCCACAGCGATGCCCTTAACTTTCTCAGTCGCTCTGTTGTAGATGGAAAAGAGAGACTTTCTGAATTCAGTCTTTGTTAAACATCGACAGAAAACAATGCTAAACTACGTGTTACGTGGAGATTAGGCTGTTTAGTGTGTTCTTCTACCTGTCCCTAAATTTAGATTTTTTTTTTTTTTTTTAACTCTGTAGTTCACCTTTAATGAACAGAAACAGTAAGAATCAATACATTTCCAGGACGGTCAAAGAGCACTCCTTTCAGAAGAGAAGCGTAATCCAATGGAATCCCATTTCAATTTCGTATTTGAACAATTGCGAGAACAAAAAGGGAAGCGTTAATTGAAGGTGTTTTCTTGAGTGTTTGCTTAGCAGCCTGGAAGCTGCCTCTGCAGCAGTACTCCCCAAACACAGCTCACGACAGCCGCAGGCTTCACACAGGACCTCCTGCAAACACCACCCACATCTACCAGAAACCCAGCTAAGCGGCACCTCCCGGGAGAAGCCAACGCCCGTCCCAAGAGTCCAGCTTACAAGGCAGCATCAACCAACAAGCACCACAGCCCCCTTCTCTGTCTTTTCCTTTATCTCAGCTACCCATCCAGTGGGATCTTATGAAACAAAACAAAACCTAAAAGAAACACAAAATAAAACATAAGTCATGCTCAAAACAAAAATCAATGAAAATTAACATACAAGCATAATCACTTTAAAAAAGAACATAATAAGTAATCAAAATTAAGACACAACATGGAATATGCGTTAAAACATAAAGGAATAATCACAGAACACAAATTGGGAGAAAGACGTGCATCTCGTTGTCAAGCCACTTAGTTTTAAACTTCAAACTGATTTTACGTGGCCCGGAAAATACAGGAAAGGCGTGCAAAGGATTTCTGCACATAGTTCCTTGCAACAACAATCTCAGATGTTAGCATCTTCATTTAAGGAGGAGAAATCTGTGCACAATATAGATGAGCCCTGGAGAACTTTTATGTACAGCGAAGAAAAAACAGAACTCAACAGCAAATATCAACCCGAATCCTGATTTTCTTTCCCCACTTAATTTCATCAAATTATTTCTAAAATAACGGATTCATTACTCAGCAACCAGATTGGAGAACTGGCTAGCTTTAACTGTGAAATACTGGACCACACAGAGATTTAGATTCTTTTCCAGGAATCCTAATATTAAATAATTAATTGCCTAAATTCATTTATGTATCAGACCACAGACACGACATGCACACATAGATAGATGGAATATCTATTATATAACATATGTAGCATACAACATGTGGTATATTGCCTGTATATATATTGCATATGTAAGACATATAGTATATGTATATATTATATATGTAATATATAATACTGAATATTAATTAATCCTACAAACGTTAATTGAGCAGTGACCAAATAGCAGACACTACAGTAGATGATACGACAATAAAGAAAACAGAGCTCCTTGACCTCAGAGACTTAACTGTCCCACAGATGGAGAAAGATGAGTACATCACCTGCACAATAAATAACAGCTAATCTTCTAAGCTCTTTGTCCAAATTATCCCTCTTCAGTTCACAATAACCCTATGAGGTACTTTCTATTATTGCACCCACTTTCCTGGTGAGAAAACTGAGGCCCTGTGAGCAAAGCAGCTTGCTGGAGGTCCAACCAGCGTGGGCGGGAGCTCAGATTCTGACCCAGGAGTACAAGCTCTGTACTCCTGCGGCCACCCTGCCCTGTCACTGCAGGGAGCACGAGATCCCTCCAACTTCACTAGGAAAACCCAGCGAGAACAGGGGAGATTCATTACATATAATTGTGTGCGTGTAATCTGCACGAAGCTTCTTCAGATCCCTGAGTGACAAAATCGATGACGTCATGGTAGAAACCCCCAAGACATGTTCAAGTTCAGCTTCGGAAGACTCTGGATCTTCCTCAACCTGGCGTCTGGTCTGCAAGCGCTGGTGTCATCTGCCTCCAGAGCTGTAATTACCACCACCAATCTGTATCATCATTTACAACAACACTAGAAGAGTCTACAGAGCTTAATTTCCATGGCTCTTCTCTCTCCCGCCCTTCCAAGTCTCAGGAAAAGCACTCGGTCCGGACGCCAAACATCACTTATGGATTTAATCACCCACAGAGCACTGAACGTGCAGGAGGCACACGGTGGTGCCGATATGAAGACTCCCTCCCCTTCCTGACTTCAGTCTCTTTTCTCAAAGTTCAGCCTCCAGGCGGGCGTAAGCCAGAGTGCACTATGACCGTAGAACAAGCTTGCCAAAGTACCTAACCAAACACCTTGAGGTTCTAAGAGGGTGGGTCTCAAATTCCTTCCCACTGAAACAATAGGATTAACATTAGGATATCCAGTTTGCCAATAAAAACAGGAGGAATCGGGTGATACAAATAGAAGACATCATTCCCAAACCAAAAGACTGGTTGATTCAATATACCGCTCTCTCTGCACCTTCGATTTTGAAAAGCATTTGATTTCGAAATACTAACAATACCAGAACAGATTAAACTGTTAAAGTGAGCCTTACTTCCTTCCAATGGGTTCATGGCACAGGAACTCTTCAGAGTTCACTCATGTCAGCGTGTTTATAGCAGGCCCCAAGCCACCCTTCCTTTGCTCCGATTTGCCATTTTCCTCTCCTTGAGGCCCACCCAAGCTCGTTCCTACAGTTTGGGAAATAATTTGCTTTGCTCTCTGGGCTGCCGTTCACTCAGGCTGCAACTGCACCTCCTTAAACGGATGTCAAGTGTCCCTCTTCAACCTCCTTCTGCTTTGCCTTTTGTGATGCATCCTTCTGCAGGAATCGTACCTCAGCGCCACACACCCACGCCACGAGGGGAGTAAAGCCAAGCAGAATAACACACACGACGTCTTCCTTGTGAGGCAAAGCCAGGCTGTTGCTGTGATAAGCCATGTGCCGTGTCTGCATTCAAACTGCTACTACCTCTATCCTCTGCCTCCAGGAAGGCAAGTCAGACTCCTCTCCGATGCACTTGATCTTCACAAACGGTTGGCGCACTAAAGACATGCCGCCACCAGAGAGTGAAAAACCAGTCTGATTTCAAGACTTGCCTCTTTTATAAGGAAATGTACCTGGTGCTTCATCTTTCTAAGGAGTTGATAGTAAAATTTAATCAGGGCCCCAATTTACTGCCCAGGACCTCTTGAATCTGCCCACTCATGTTACAGGAAACTCAAGAAAGGGGCCACAAAATGCTATCAAACAATAGATCATTATTTTCCCCTAGTGAGGGGGAAAGTTTTTAGACCACAACAAATGGCTGAACATCTTGTGGGTTTAGCAGCCAAACGAGCTGTCTAGCTTCTGAGCCTGAAATATAGATATTTTGACAATGTGACATTCTGAAGGATTTGCAGCATTCCGATGGTGCATGGTAGTTATCGTGAGAACGGCTCTTTTATCAAAAAAAAAAAAAAAAAAAGAAAGAAAGAAAGAAAGCAAGCAAGAAAGAAAGAAAACTTGAGAGAAACTTTGCCACTGCGGCTTGCACCAGCTAATCTAAATAAGAACAAGGATAAAGCAGGTGCTGGCAGAAATGGGATGTAAAGTCGAAAGCAGAGAGAAACCCAGGATGTGTCCTAAAACTCCATCTTGCTGATTTCGGATCTGCTCATGGACCTCTTCAAAGGGATGGACGGGGCGGGGGAGGTGAAGGTCAGCCAAGCACTGTGCTTTCTTTACCACTGGCTTCCGATCCATTGAGATTTATTTACATTCAAACGTGCACACATTTCCCTCTGATAACTCAGAAGCAATCAGCCATAAAATGGCAAGGATCTGCAGTACATTTAAATTAGCAGCAATTTATCTGGAGCAAAAAGGAAAACTGCTGAGTGGAAAGGAAGCGAAAGGAACGGAAGAAAGATGCAGCTGTTTGTCTAAAAAAGCAAAGCTTATCTCATTTGGAGAATTCAAGTAGCGAACTGCCAACTTGGGCGTCCGCGTGGCATGGTGCCACTTTAGAGACCGGAGGGTGGCCAGGGTGCCAGTATAGCAGCTCACCTTCATCAGAGAGCAAAGCAAAGAATTCTTGAACCTTCTGGAAAATGTCTACTAGGTAAAAATCAAAGGATAAATTCCTATGTTCTCATGACAGTAGGTGCCTAGAACCCAGCGGGTGCAAAGAGCTTTCCATCGCCCTTTAGGCTTGAGCTGGGTGCAATCCTGCTTTATTTCAGCACTGGGGCTTAAACACCCATTGTCCTAATTTGACACTTGTGGAGCATCTAATATACGTTGGTTGTTACGCCAACTACCCCTTGCCATTTGCCTTTTCTATTTCATAGGTGACTCACTTGACCCACATGGCCAATGTGATGTGTCCAAGTCACCCAAGAATGGAGTGAGACAGCCGAAACCAAAACGCAGAATCTCTGGGCCGTCAGCCTATCTTTGACAGTGGTATCATCTGTGCACCTGGAGCAGAAATGTCCCCACACGTAAGCCAGGTCCCGGTGCTTCCTTCTCCGAGCTCATTCCAGAAGTGGCTTCACCATCCTTCAGACTCCTCTTTCCCTTCCCAAGGATGTGCTCTGTCCACATGCCATCTCTTGCCCTACGATCCCCTTCTACCCAGCAAGCTCTCCTTATAGGAGCCTTGACCATTCTTGAAGGTCCACGCAAAAGCCATTTCTACAAGCATTCAATTCCATTCATTCACACAGCCTTTGTTTGCACCTTTTTAAACTTGTATTTCTTTTCTGTGTACTTCCCTGCATCCCGGACTATAGGCTGCGGGAGGGCAGAGAGAGCACGTCTAGCCATCCTCTGTGCCAACAATGCCTTGCACAATACCAAGGGCTGAATGCATTTTGAGTTTCAGAATAGTGATGTCTAAACTTTGAGTCCTATTGAAGGACTTTGATGTACTCGGTAAGAGAACGAAAATGGAGGGGAGTGGAGTGTACAAAACAAGGTAGGATCTACTGTTTCTCACTGGTAACTGGGCTAATCAACGCACTTCAAAGCTTGCTGCAAAAACTCACGTATTTGCTCAGAAGTATAGTGAAGGTTACAGTTAGACACGTGGACACCCAGTGAGTGCCTCCCGAAACATTTTAAGCTCCTGGGGAAAAGGTGCTAGACTTAGTTTATTCTCATTCTTGTGATGATAAAAACCACTGTGGGCGTTGGACAAAGAAAACCGTTGTTCATTTGTTCGCTGAAGACGAACACCTAAAAACCAAGGCCGAGGATGGCCAGCGAGGCTTTTAAAGCTCTGGTTTGACTTTACGAAAGGGAGTTTAGCTATGAGCTGAAAGTTAAAGCAGGAAACACAAAGTTCTTGGCAAAACTCGAAGGTGTAAGGAAAGCCAAAGCTATTGCACAATTAAAACTCAGTGATTCTAAGGAGGACGTGATCTGATCAGCAGAGCCCGCTGACAAGTGTCCCAGGGCTCAACCGCTCCCATGTCAGGGGCTTCACATGGGATGGGGAGCACATCCAAAAAGATGGATGATATGGCCTCTCTCTGTGGAATCCCCTAAAAGTGCTATGAGCAGAGCAGGAAAAGAAAAAAAAAAAAAGATTGAGTTTGTGGTTTGAGGGGCATTAAGATTAAGCAACCACACGGAGACACCAAAATCCGTCTATTGTTCTCCTGGGGGGGTGTGTCTAGGCTTCTGGCTCACTGCAACAAGTATATATCGCAAAATCCATAGGGTAGCTCTTTGTAACAGGAAATGACATCTTTGTAAAGACACTGTTCCACAATTCTCAGACCAGAGAGGCTTGCCAGTGACTCAAACGTTCAGTTCACATGGGCACAGCGTTACAAATCTCAATACAGAAGACCATGTGCTCACTGCTGCCAATACAGATTTGTGCCTAGATTTGTTTTTGCCAGAACACTCTAGCCAGTGATTCTTCCAAGTCTATGAAGCCAGAGTACTAGAACCTACCATGTCCAGATAGGAGACAAATAGCCTAAAACCTATAACTTGATTAACTTATAACGATGACAAATTTGCAAGAACCTCAAACCTACCTGTGGAGGCTGCTTGGCTCTGCTCAAGCATGGCTGAAACCATGACATATAGACCACGAATACATTTCTAGAAAAGTAAATTATGCATAAAACAAGCAAGAGGAAACAAGTGCCGTGGGTCGGCCTGAGCTTGTCTGATGATGATGATGGTGGTGGTGGTGGTGGTGAACCTAAGCAGGGGGTGGAAGGAGGAGGAGCAGGAAGAGAAGGACTTCAAGCAAGAGGAGTTGCTGCCAATGCATGCGGGAGACCTCAAGCATGTAAACGGGGTGGCCACAATTACTGGGGAGTGCAAAGAGAGATCAGAAAGCCGCAGAGCAGGCCTCGGAGTGCAAGTCCAAGGTTAAGCTGACCCACAAGGGAAGAGAGTAAGTCAACACCCAATCTGTCCTGGAGCAGCGTGTTTTTATGGGGCACTCCGAGCACTACTTCAGAAACAAAGTCTGAAGCCTGTTCACATTGACGATGCTTGCTGCTTGCTAAGAGCGCAACAGCCAGGCGGTCTTTCTTGGGCAGCGTGTCTGCCTCCTGTTGCAAAGCCTGGAGGTCAGAGCCACTAATGGTTCCAATTAAGCAGAGAAGATCAAACAGATTATCTTCACTTGAATAGAGGTACCTTATAAATCTCATTTGCATTTAAATGAGCTCAGGGTACAAGATAATGAAACCCTCAATACCATGTATTCCAGAATGCAAAATAAAGATAGGTGGGGTTGATAATCCCCAGGAACTGACTACACTCAACTGTGAGTTACCCAAACCCAGCCGAGAGCAGGAAATGAGCGAGGCCTTTGTTCTGTCTGGTCACGGACCATGGATGTCTTGGAAGGTAGGCGGCCATCAGAGGAACTGCCAAGTCCACTCTGGGACCGGAGTCCCGTGTTGCAAGGAGTCTGGCTCAGGGGGTCACTCCCCAGCCCCGTGATGCCTTCCTCTCCTGTGTATTGCTGCCACTTCACCTGCCCCTCACGGTCCCGCGTCCCCACGGTGGGAGACATCACCTCCCACTGCCCAGGGTCCTGCTCCCGAGCCACAGATCTGTTTCTCACACAGAAAGCTTCAAAGATATTTATCTAGACTAAGCCTTTTCTCGAGAGAAGTCGAGGCGCGCCCCACGTCAGAGACAAACACAGATGATGGGGCAGGAAGGAGGCTCTTGAACCCAAACATGCCCCTTCTCTCTAGTGCCTTTTCCCCAGCACACCAGTAGCAGAACAACTTCCACCATCTCAGTCACCTTGCTAGGACAAGCCTCTCCCCCAAGAGGGGCAATGTTGGGTTGGGAAGAAGATTCATTCTGCCATTGGCCACTACCTGGGACATTACTTGACCCTTCTCTGTAAAACCAAGTTTAAAATCCCATATTGGACCCTGCAAAAGCATATCCAACTCTAACCCCAAAGATTATCCTGCACCCTAGCAAGGCTTGTAAGGGAATATCCTGGGCCTGCTATCAGTCTGAACGAGTACCAGCCCAGTCACACCACCAAGAACAGGATTCACCATCCAAAAATGCTTCCTCATCAGGGGGAACCCTCAGGGTCTGGGGCCAAGCTGGTGGCTCTGCAGAGCCCTTACGGAACCCACTTCGAGCAGCCTCAGTGAAACGGAGAGCTTACTCTATTCTCTGTAGAAAGCTGGAGAAGTGCAAGGTCAACCCTTGTGTCACCCCTGGATGCATCAGACTGCGGCAGCCTGCAGAGCCCCCGACCTGACCTAAGTTAACCCTGCGTTCTAGAAGCCTCTGCTCTTCCTGACATTTTTATTTCCTCAAAGAGCTCATTTTGGAACCAGTCCATGCTGTGATGCCATCCAACTACCCTTCCTAATACCTCAGAACGTCTTACAGCAGCTGGACACGTGCCGACCTCAGCGGTTTTACCTGGCAACACCCTTTTCTGAAAGACGAGGAAGATTCTACTCTAAGTTCCTTCAGAATCCTTTGGTTCGGGTACAATTTCTCCATGCAGAAAACTCTGGGTTTTAAAGAGAGTGCATTTTTACACACGCCAGATTTCACAGTTTATTTTCCTTTTTAAATAAAGTATGCATGGCATATATGGCATACCAAATATAACAGCTTGGTTAAGAATTATAGCAACCATGCCAAGAATCTACCAGAACCAAGACACTGGGAAAACAATGTATTCTGGTTGTTGTTGTTTTTAATAAAAATTTAATGTATCCAAACATCTGACATTATTTTAAGAAATGCTTTCCAAAATTTACAGGAAGTTCTTTGCTAAATCAAAGTGATTAAAAGGGAAAGGCTGTTTACCTTGTAACTCTACACACATTCTTAGTTTAAAACAGAAATTAGCGTCTATGTGAGCACAAGGGGCCTTCAAACACACGTGACGGACCAATACGTTGCCTTACGTGAAAGCAGTAAACATTTTTCAATGTCACACAGATGAAAGGACACAGTATAATTACATGTGCATAGCAGGGAAGACTGGATTATAAATTAGGTTTTTTTTTTCATTCTTCATAATTATGGCCATTTACCATCCACTGTTTAACTATACAAGTTCCTGGACTTTTATTTCCAACTACCATTGGAACTAGAATTTTAATAAGTGCAGTCACCCCACATGCTTATCTTCTTTGGCAATTGTGTGCTAGTGCGTTCATTTCCATGGCGAAGCCTGAAAGAAAGCTGGCTTGGCTGGTTAGACAGCAAGAAGCAGCCTGAAGCCAGACAGACCTGAGTTTGGATCCTGCCCCTGCCCCTTCCTGAGCTGTGCAACTCTGGCCAAGTCAGGCGACTTCTCTGAATCTCAGGCACTCAACACTAGGATACAGATGAAATAAGTCTACCATCGTGGGATGACTAGAATATGAGTACCTAATACTGCCCATACCATACACAAGTTCCTTGGCTCAGGGTAGTTGCTCAAATTATGACTCTCATCATTCAAGCCTTAGAATATCCAAACTAGCCTACTGACTTAAAAAACCAAAAAACAAAAAAAAAAAAAAACCCAAAAACAAAACAAAACAAAACTACAGTTGGAATGATCCCTCTCATTGAAGACAGTTCTAGGTTTTATCAAATAAGTATTATTTACCAAAAATATGTTCAGGATGATAGACTGCTAACCCAAAATGTTCTAGATTTGAATATGGTATGTTTCCCTTTTAAAAACAAAAACAAAAACAAAAAAAACCAGTACTTTACTGATTGCAAGTTCTGCCCCAGTCTGTGTTGCTGTGATTTGTTTTGTTTGTTTTGTTTGTTTCTTTTCAGTTTGGGTTTTTTACTCTGCCATAGCAGAATTGGGGGCAAAGAACATTAAAGCTAAGTGCCAGCCAGAAATGAAGAGACACCGTTTCCTAAAATATTATTAAATAACATAAGCAAGAGAAATATGACAATTTATAAAAGTCTAGTTTCTGTGTACCTTCCCAGGTTTATATAAGTCATATTTCACATGCTTCTTTTGGGAAGGGGGCTATCATTTGCTTAGTGAAGTGAAAAGGAGGTTAGCACTTCCATTTTACAGATGAAAACATTTAGGTAGAAGGGGGTTAAGGGATCCTTTTCTCTTTGACTTAAGTACATGCTTCATTCATTCATCAATCACACAGTAATGAACCAACTCCCACCATGATGACAGGACACCAAATGTCTTTTTAAAAATTATCTTGTGTAATTCAGTTTAGCACTCTAGGACAAAAAAGTCTCCAGCTTCCTTTCCAAAGCAAGGGCTTCTGTTATCCACCAAGAAATAAATGCTTCAAAAACCAAAGGGACTTTAAAATAGATGAACCCTTGCTACCCCAACGACTGGGGTGTTGCTGGGATGCCCTCTTCCTATTCATTGGAATAATCCTGCCTCTGCGCTTTCCAGATTTCCAATCACGGGCCCGAGCAGTGAGCTCCGACCCTGCACACAGCTCAGCAGCCATGGTAGATCATTACCTTCAACTGTATTTTCAATAATAGGCCTAAATAAACTCTGTTATGAGCTCTGAGGTAGAATCCACAGAAGGAACTTTGCTCAAAAATTCCATCTTCACACGCCTGGAATAGTGGGGTCCTCTCCGTTGCAGCCCTGGGGATGTGGCACCACAGGTGTCAGCCACAGGAAGCCATGTGCCAGGTCACGCCCTTCCCAGCAGGCAAGATGTCTTTCCAGGCCAAAATGGTGGCCGTGGCTGGTGATACCACTCTGAGCCTGAAGGCTGGCCAGTGCCAGAGATTTCAAAGCCACAGTAGAAAATGCCTGAGAACCATTCCACAGTTTCAGTTCCCGTTTCAGAACCACAAAGAAAGTTCTTACCTCCATCCACAGCTATAGGAATCTGCAGTTCCATAAGTGGGAAATACACATAGACGATGAAACCGTATGGTGGTTGTCCCAGACACCTGAACTAGCTGCCCAGAGGCCAGGAAGGAGCCTCTCAGCAACATGTTCTTCTAGACCCAGAATTGCTTCGGAGACATTGCCTACTTTCCTCCTTTCTCACATCTTCCGGCAGCAGCTAAATGAACCAAACCCTAACTAAATTTAACGGGCTAATTGCACCTAAATTACAGTCACAAAGCCCCTTCAGAAGATTCAGTCAATTTCTTGAGGGAGAAAGTAAATGTTTTACTATATAATTATAAACTTAATTAACATAAAATAAATTAATTAGGGACTTGCGCTGGTAACGAACACCATGGTTTAGCTGTTTATTGCTGTAGTTTCCAGGGGAAGATAAACCTTGAGAAGGGGGCTAACGTCTACCTCAAACCTAATTCCGTCTCACCTCTCCCACCCCATTGAGCTGCTGGAGTTCTGGTTTAACCTCAATAGGCACGGCATCTAAAATCCTACAGAATTCCAACAGAGACGGTTTCTGTGCTAATCTCTAGGAAAAAAAACAAAAAAAACACCCCACCCCGTCCCAAACCATCACAGCTACGAGCTGGCAGTTCACAAAAAGTAACAGATGATTTTCCAAAGCGATGGCTTTCTGTCCTGGAGTCTAATGACAAACTCACCTAGAGCCCAAAGCACCATCTGCCACAGATTTTTCTACATGGTTTGTTTGCCTGTTTGTTTTTTTTAATTCTGAGAAAGAATTCAAAATTGGGACTGGCAAAGAAAGATGATTTCACAAAAATGACCCAGTTTCCAACCTGTATTTTCTCAACTGTTGTCCCACATTTTTTTTTTTTTTTTAACCCGATGAAGGAGAGGAAGCTGAGAAAAAGAGCTTCTTGAGGATGATCTCAATGGCATGGAGTAGGTTTGGGGTAAATGAGAAAAAGTCCTGTATTAATTTTCAGTAGTGTCCATAATTTCTAGGAACCACAGTGCATCTCTCTCGGACTTGTTTTCCCCTGCACTGTAGTGTGGCTGGAGACCAGTCGTACCCACTGGGAGGTAGAAAGAAGAGTGGTCGAGAGTGTGGGCTCTGATGTTAGAATGTTTCATGGCTGTGTAAGATGGGACAAGCTGCCTCAGTGTCCTCACCTGTGAAATGGAGCTAAGGAAAGGACTCGATTCAGGGCTGCTGTGCAGAATAAATAAGCTGGTACATATCACAAGTATGTCTGGCATACAAGGCATGTTCAATAAATATTCGTTATTTCCATTATCTTCAGATGCTAGCACTCAGCTTTTGTCCCTTTGAAATAGCTCATGTTCTAAGTTCAAAAAGAGTTGTAAATGTTTAATGTACAGGTCTAATTTGCTGGACACACTGGTCCACACATGCACCAAATGGGAAAGAATTCGGGGCCGAGGCTGTGAATACAGAGAATCCTCTTGTTCTGATAAGATATGATCTCTCTTGTCACTAAATCCAAAAACTTTGATAAAGAAAGGAAACTCTAAGACCCTAACCCTGGACCACACACCCAGCCAGTCTCACCCTCTGACTGAGAAACAAGGAAGATAAGTTTCTGAGAGCTTAAGGCGCTTGCTCAACGGCACAGAGCCAGCAAAGGGCGAACTCGAGACCCTTGTTAGTGTGTTGGCTACAGACTCCAAGCTGGAATGAAACGTCAACATGGCGAGAGTCTCTCTCACGACAGGCAGAAGCCAAAGACAGAAATGGAACCAGTTGTTTTTTGATATGAAAATAAACATCCCCATGCCTCTGGTCTGGGAGTTCTGAATTCACATCTGCTAAATTATCCACATATTTTACTTAATTTTATTTTATTTTACCTGAAACTTGATTTCCACATGGGGGGGAAGTGGAACCCGGTCCCTGTGTTCAGCTATCATGGAATTGCCCAGGACTGATTCTACTGATTCTGGCAAACATTTTCTGTGAAGGGCTGAAGAGTAAATAGTCTCAACTTTGCAGACCATACGGTCTCTGTCACAACTACTCACCCCGCCACCGTAACATGAAAGCAGCCATACAGTATGTAAAGAATGGGCTGGCTGTGTTCCAATAAAACTTTATTTATAAAAACAGAAAGCAGGTCACACTTGGGCTGTAGTTTGCTGACCTCTGATTAATGAAACCACCTGCCTGATGTTGTTTTTACCTTATTTCCTTTACTTTTTCCCACTCTATGCTACCTCCTTAAAATGAACGTTCATACTGTTTCAGTATTCTTACGAGGATACGGTCAACACGTAATAGCGTCTAATTTACTGTGTACTAGGAAGAGAAGCCAGCGTGAATTTATGAAAACTCTAAATTATGAAATATGTTTAAAGAAATATACTTTTATTACTTTCATATACATATAAGAGTCGAAATTAAGCCAATAAAACATTTCCAGCATGTTTTGGCAAGTACGGGGTAATTCAGCCTTACTCAAAAGAAGAGAAGAAATTTAAATTATATAATTCATCAACTGTTTTCATGAGATTTCTTCTAAAGGACTTTGGAAGTTTGTTCCCTAAGATGACGGAATAGGATTCCTACTGCCCCCATGTTGTTTCTGCTATTAATTGATTTGGGAATTCCTTTGTTCAGAGAAGATGCCCAAATACTAGACCAAACCAATTCCTCAGTAAATTATTTGAATCAGTAAGAGTTTTTAAGTTCCAGGAAAGTTGGATAAATTATAATCATAGATTCATACCATCTCTGAAACACCTAACTTACTGCCCTCTCTCTACGGGCCTCTATCTGACCATTAGTAGACTGCGGGGTGTGTATTCAAAACCCATTCATAAACCCCTTTTCCCTTGCTTTCCCCTACTCTGAGGGAGAAGAGCCCACATGTGTGATTTCCCAGGATCCCTCGAAGCTAAGGATGGGCATAATTCTTTGCATTGAGCTGCAGCTAGACACCCAGGGCAGGTGGCTCCTCTCCTGAATTAAAAGGCAAAGTTTCATTGGAAGAAAACCTCACTGCCCTTCTTCCTTCTATGTACTTGGGAGTATAGATGTGACATCTGGAAGACACGCAGCCATTTTGAGACCACAGAGTCATGAACATGAGGAAGAGGCCTACCTACCAAGGATAGCAGAAGGGAAAGGTGGAAAGAGCCAGTGTCCCTGCGTCCTCATGAAGCCGCCATAAGCCTTGGACCCAGAACTCTTGCTGTGGGAAACAAACTTCTGTTTCAGTGATGGTTTCTGTTGGTTAATTGTAGCCAATGCAATCCTAAATGACCCAATTCAAGGAGGCTTTGGGCTTCTTTCTGTTATTCTGGGGGCAGGAGAGAGGGAGAGAGGAAGGAGAGGGAGAGGTGGAGGGCTAGAATGACTCTAAACTACTACCAAAGAAAAGGAGTCAGCTTTCAAGGGACACTGTGACACTGTGGCATCTGTGTGCATGTGGAGCTCTGCCCGGGTTACAATAATGGGCTGGGTGGGGGTCCAGCGAGGAAAAGTACTAAGGACAGCCATGCCGTGGCCCCACCTTTCCCATGCCTTTGCAAGGGTCACAGAAGTGACCCCAAGAGAGGGAAAGTGCACTCAGTTGCATGAAGGAGGAACTAAAGAAACTCTGGGGGTCCAGGAGAAGAGAACTAAGCAGAGAAAAGACAGAGCCTGAGTATATAACTCAGGGAATCAGACACAAGGAGGAGGAGGCACCATGGCCGAACAACACTGAGGTGGAACCCTAGGGTTAGGGAGAACCAGTAGAACCCCCTTGACATCTGAGGACTTGAGACCTGGGCTGTGGCTGCTTCTGCCAAAACCTTCAGGAAGCAGCTGTACCGCATATGTCCCCTCTTCTCAGAGAGCAGAGGGACGGCGTCCAGATTGACCTGGACCCTTGCACACGATGGCCTCACTGGACCCTCTGGGTTTCCCAAGAGCCCAGAGTGCTGAGCGAGAACACCCACAAGTGCCTCTGTGCTCCAGCGGGGCACAGAAGGGGCCAAGACTGTCACTGGGCATGCAGACGAGCTGTTGAAACAAGGGGGACGCAGAAAGACGTGTGCGGGCCTGATGCTGGGGGCCCAGCAGGCCTGAGAACGTCAGCAGTGGAGACGCACGAGTGGAGGCCAACTCCCAAGACCAAAGGCCGGCAGGTGCCAGCGCACATTTGCCAAGAGGCAGGCCCCCCAGCATCCCACAGATCCCCATGGGGGAGGGCAGAGCCCTACACTTGCTGAGTTTACCTGAACTGACAACATCGAGAGGAAAACAGAGACCGTACGTGTTAGACCAGGCGGGAGTTTAAATGTTTCCCCCAAATTTCACGAGATTGTGCTTCTGTCTACCCATATTCCCTTACTGAGACTGTCTCGTCACCCAACACAGAGAGACGGAAACATGCCCAAGAAAGGGGAGAAGCCCGTGTTGCAGACCCAGACATGGAGAAAAGGAATCCAAGCCCATGTGACACTACATTCAACCTCGAAGTCCCTAAATAGCCAAGAACTTCCCTCCCTGGATGATACCGGCCGCTGTCAGAATTTCAATGTGTGAAAGAGGGAAGACGGGAGAGTAACTGACATCTGCCCCCGTCTGGTTGTGTAAGGCCCTCTGTATACATTAACAAATGTAAAGCGTGACTTATCCTCATAGCAAAGATGGGAAAACTGGGAAGATAAGTAACTTGCCCAACAGCCAATAAAGCAGAGCTATCGCCAGCCTCAAGGAGTACCACACGGACTTATTGGTTTTTGTTGGTTTGGGGTTTATTTTTGCTGTGTAATTTTTTTTAAAAGATTTTATTTATTTATTTATTCTACAGAGATAGAGACAGCCAGCGAGAGAGGGAACACAAGCAGGGGGAGTGGGAGAGGAAGAAGCAGGCTCATAGCGGAGGAGCCTGATGTGGGGCTCGATCCCATAACGCCGGGATCACGCCCTGAGCCGAAGGCAGACGCTTAACCGCTGTGCCACCCAGGCGCCCCTGCTGTGTAATTTTGATCACCAACCTGAACTGCCTTTTTGACCTGTTTGCTCTCTCCCGGAGGGAAAATGAAAGAGCCATCAGTGCCCTTCGCCCCATCCCATAAACAAAGGCACCAGAGACAATGTTCAAGGATGCCCCCACTTTCAGGCGATGCCTCATTCTCATTTCCAGGCAACTGCTCCCTACCCTCCTTTCCTATAATTTGGTATTTTCACAGATGCAGTATCCTCTCTATATGTGGTTTATCTACTGCCGAATGCTATAGACAAAGGCTGAAGTATTCCTACACGTAGACATTGTCAGCCCCCTGACAGACACGTGGGTCAAGCCTCCCAGCGAAATCTGCATCACTGGACACAAAAAGAAGATGGCGTGCGCTTGTGTGGAGTCAACTGACTTGTCTGGAACGTCCTCATGTTCCAAAGCAGGGACCAGCACAATCTTTCGGTAAAGGACCAGGTAGTAAAGATTCCCAGCTCTGCCATCGGCAAGGTCTCCCTCCAAAGCAACCACTCTCGACTCTGCTGTTTCCTCGGGAAGGCAGCCATGGACAATGGCAAACAAACGGACTTGGCTGTAGGCCAATAAAACTTTATTGACAAAACCAGGTTTGGCCCACAGGTTCGCGGACCCCTATTCTGTGGTCATTGCTTGTTTTTACCCTCCCTCTGAAATAGAACAAAATAGAAATTCCTTCCCATTAAAAGATCTCAAAGTACAGGATAAGCTTATCTATGCTGCACGTCAAATGCCTTGTGGGGAAAAAGTGCAAAACCGTATTTCATAAAATTATCATCTGCTCTGTGGCTGGGGAAACCAGTGCCCAGGGCAGGCAGATGTGCCCGAGGCAGCACAGCGTTTGTGGGACGCAGCTGTGAGAAGGTTTCTGGTGGCCACATTCACCATCCCCAGCTTCACCATAGGAGAAATGCTGCCTCTCAATTAGTAACGCAGAAATAGTAGTATTTTCATTATGACTCACGCTCTGCAATTTAGGTCATGCCTACGGCAATCAATAAAATCCTCCACTTAGATTCTCCATGGCTAATGTGATGCCCCCCCCACCCCTAAACTGGGGGATTTTTTTTTTTTTTTTTAGTTGTTTTCAATTAAGCCAATTTGTCGCAGACACCTCTGTTCTCAATAGGGTATTTTTGCCCAATTTCTGCTTTGTTTTGAAAATAGCAAAGTGGGTGAAATGCATGCGCAAGTGTTAGGCTCAAACCACTACAGTTCATGCAAGGAGTGACTGTCAATAGAAAAGAGACCTCCCAGCAATCTCTCTCTCTCTCTCTCTCTCTCGCACACACACACACACACACACACACACACACACACACACACACACACACACAGGCTGTCTGCCTTCGCTGTCTCACCATGTGCATTCTGTTCACACCCTCAAGAGACAGAAATGTTAGACACTCATGGTGGTGTGTTCGCGGTGACAGCAGCCACACACTGTTAAGTGTCCGCGGCATGATGGCCACCATGGGAAGCATCTTCATGACGTTTCTGCTCCCCCAGTTTACAGACGAGGAAATGGGGGCTTGGGGGAGTTCTATGCTGTCTATTTTACTGGGAGGCTGTGGAACACTGAGGTCAAAGGTAGCTCAGAGTGTAAATCTCCATCCAACTAACTGGTGACCCTGAACCACTTTTTTTTTTTTTTTTTAAAGATTTTATTTATTTGACAGAGAGAGAGAGACAGCCAGCGAGAGAGGGAACACAGGCAGGGGGAGTGGGAGAGGAAGAAGCAGGCTCCCATCGGAGGAGCCTGATGTGGGGCTCGATCCCAGGACTTTGGGGTCACGCCTTGAGCTGAAGGTAGATGCTTAATAACTGAGCCACCCAGGCGCCCCAACCCTGAACAACTTTCTTAACCCCAGGTAAGGCTAGATGTTCTCATTTGTAAATGGTGATAATTAGGTCTTCTTTAAAACTGTGTTGAAAGAATCAAACAAGATAACATCTATAAAACTCCAATGTGATGCCTTAGTACCTGGATTAGTCTGAACCGTAGGAAAATGCCTATATTTAACCACTGTCTTAGCCTAGAAAAGTCATCATTTCACATGGTTTAAACTAATAATTGCTCAGCAAATGGTATTGTTAGTAGTACTGTTATCATGGCCCACGGACAGCAGTAAGTGGCAAGGAGGAGATTTTAATCTGAATTTAACTGATGGCGAAAGCCAACGTCTTTTCTACTGACTTAGTGATCTTCAAAGAAATCCAATGATATTTTTTACTGAGAGTTCCCATAACAAACTGAAACTGACATCAGGGAGTGAGTAAATGACAAGAACAACATTGGTATTATTTTTTCTTATTTTACTAGCAGCGTTTTAGGAACAGGACAAAATCCATCTCATAATCAGCGCAGTGTATCCAAAACTTGTTTGAAGTGTATTAACCAAATGTCAGTTGAATAAAAAATGTGAACTGTCTCTCTTCTTCAATGTACGAAGGGTCATGATCTACTGAAAATTGGGACCTGCCTCATTAAACAGTTATAATTAACTCTGCTCATGATATTCCACCGTGGAATTACTGCTGTGGTTCATACTTAATGCTAGGAGGGTAATTCGGCATCATTCGATGAAAGAACAATTAGGTTTTCTCTTTCACATTCCATGATGGGAACTGGGAGTAAAAATCACTTTTCTCTTCCCAGACTGGGGAATCGTAGGGTAAAGAGACTTCCCTTCAAATGCCTGTCTGCTCATTGACAAGCCTAAAAGAAAGAAATTCCCATCTGAACCTAAACCAGTTCTTGTTGTTTTACCATGTTCCCAATGGCTACGTATGTTCGAAGAGTCTAGACATTTTTCAAGCTTGAGTTGCATTTTAGACAATGTCTTTCAAACTCCAATGTAATTCTAAAAAAAAACCCTTTCTCTCTAAAATATGAGATACTAATCTCCAGGGTGTTGCTTCATGGGATTGTAAAATCCAGTTAGAAAAAGGAATTTCTCCACTTGCTCTTACTGAATAAATAACAAAATATCATTCTACAGGCAATGTATAGAGAGGAAATACCACAGTCAAGAAAACTTTTGAAAATATTTCCATGGTATTTTGACTGGAAACCACATGTGTTCTCTGGAACTTTTCAGGGTATCTACCCCTGATGTGTCCACATCCCAGAGAACCCCCTGGAGATCAACTTTTTTGGATGACTGATATCACCATGGACTCTCTTGGCCTTTGAGTTTGCTTTGGAATGCTGCAGAGAGAATAGTCAGTTATTTGGCTCTTCTTATTATTACTTTTTCCTTTTTGACTGATGGAGACATAAGCAACTATAAGTAAATATTAGGGCAAAGGCAGTTAAGTCCAAGATTTAATCTGGATATTCTGGTCAAAGTCTGCAAATAATGAGATGACCAAAGGAAACACATCTTTTGGAGGGACAGGGGTCATGGGACAAGCCCCTTTTCATCTCTCAGACACCATTTTGAATGTTGGGCTGTGCACTCATCAAAGCTCTTTTCCTAAGGAGCCAACAGAACATTATACTCATCCTGGTCAGCAGAAGAGGTAAGAAGCTCACATTTCTCTAACACGAGTAAGTTAGAGAATCTTTATTCTAAAAAATCTCAACTTCACAAGTAAATAAACAGGATGGGATATGACACTACTAGGCAAATCCCAAGGGGGCACTGTTACTTTTGAAATGAAAGGGCTAACTAAAACATGACAGAAATAAGACGAAACTCATTGATAAAACCACCTTACAGCCAGGGTTCATTTGAGTAACAATAATTGACTTATCAATGCAGATTGGCAATCATGGCGGGGAGGGGCTTCTCTGTCGATTCCCTAGAATCTATCTTGAACTAAATTAGTCTTTCAACTCTTCAAAACTCTACTGTAGATTTCCCTTCATAACCCCCCCCCCCACATATACCCACACTCCCTCCTTCAACATCTCATTGGGCCTACATGGAAAAACCTATCTCCACACACTAACTCAATGCAATTCTATCAGGGTGGATACATGGGATGGTTTTCAAAACTCTAAAAAAGACTAGCTGACATAGCAAATATCAACAGTGACCTTGAGTGTATCGATCAAGCTCCGTTTCTCTGTTACAGAGGTAGGAAATTAAGCAGTCTTCTAAATCATTCATGGATTCCTTTCATATTCTTCTCTTCAGCTCCCCCATCCCTCACCCAAGCCAGGCATCTGCGTCCTTATGTCTTTAGGAGGAAATGGTAAAACTTCTTCTATCAAAATATTCGTATAGAAGACTCCGTTTTCTTTCACCTACTGCTTCGAATAGCCAGGGAAAATTTATCCACAATCAACTAAATGACTTCCTTGGAAAGACAGAGGATTTTTGCTCCTTTTGTGGGGCTGTTGGTTGAGTCTCCCTCAGAAATGTATTTAAAAGATAACAAAAAGAAGACTTTGAACACTTACTTTGTAACTAAAAGTTTGCTTGACTTCATTTTTCTAGCTGAAAGTTTTCTCTGATCGAGAATTTGAGATTGGGCATATAGACCATTTAGATTGATAGACTAAGAGTCTATGTATTGGGGAGAGACCCATATTAAAAACGCAACCATAAAAAATGCGTGAAAGAAATAGAATGTCATATCCCCTGCTTCACTGCCTAACACCCCAACATTTAAGCTGTCTGTGGACTAACCACCTCATGAGACCCTGGGAGGAGAGAACAAAGGCTGTTACAGGTAGAAAGATAGAAACAGGATAAGAAAGCTGAGGGCTAGGATGAGCTTGATTGATGATCTCTGTGGCCAGAATGCAAGAAGGGGCACAGGACAAGAGAAGAGGGGAGACAGCTGCAGGGTGGTGTGTGGTGGACCATGTGCATGGACAAGAAAGTCCTCCCGGGTTTAAGTCTACCACTAACTCCAGGCTGACCTTCACAAGTCCAAGGGTCATCTAGGCCTCAGTTTCCCCAGGGAAGCTGCACTGACTGTGCCCTGCCTTTCCAGGTCTACCACCCAGAGGTTCTAGCACCCAAACCTGTCTTTCCTTACTGACTCTACCCCGAACCCTGGGTCTCCAGGTTTTCAGTCCGTGGGTGCGCAGACAGCTGCATCTGGGCCCAGGTGAGCAAAGCCATCTGCGCCCTTCCTCCGTGAGGCCACGGCTCTGGACACAGCTCTGGGCTCTCAAGATCCGGCAGCGATACAGTGAATTCAGTTCACCTCCCTCGCCTAGACTTGTGGCTGCTCCCCAGCAGCTCAGCAGGGTCACGGGCTGCTCTGGCTGCAGCTGGTCTGCCTAGCGGCTGTTTCTTCAGGCCACACCTAAGGGCAGGCAGCAGCCTTTCTCCGCGTCCCTCCGTTGGCCTTCCTGCTGCTTCTCTCTGCTTCATGTCGCCAATGAGAGGCGGCTATCTCAGCTCCTGCCACATCAGAACGTAAGCTTCCCAAGAGCCCTTTCTCCATCTCCAGCCCCTTCCTTCAGACTAAGCTGAGGCCTTCGGCACTGGTGAGCAAGCTCTACTTCTAAATGTCTCCACTCCCTTGAGTGCCCTGCCACCGTGTCTAGGCCTCTCTGTCCTCAGTCGGGCGTGTCTCCTCCTCCTCCAGTTTTGGTTGTCCCCAGGGCTCTCTGCTCTGTGCTCTCTGGCAGCCCATCCACACTCCAGGCTCTCACCTGGAGTTAGGCTACCGCTTCTCAATGGATGCTCTCCGGCCTGTGTTCTAATTCCCTAGTTCTCACTGCTGGGAAACAGACACCTGTCCCAGCGAGGCCCGCAGCCCTGCATTCAACTCGCAGTAGCTCGCAAAGCTACTGTGCTCACAGCCCCGACCCTACCTGCCATCCTCCAGGCTCCCGACAGAAACATGGCCATCCCAGGCCACCCTGTGCCCTCTCCCTCTCTGTCTTCTCCCTTCTCTGTCAGTCCAACCTGGACAGGATCGGATACTTCTCTGTCCTCCTGCATCTGTGTCTCAGGCACATAAGACCCTCTTACCCCAGAACACCGCACCCTGCCCTCATCCCACAAACCCAAACCTCTGCATGGAATTCCCTTTGCCACCTCCCTGCCAGGGGACTCTTACCTTCAACAGCCAAGCTCAAGTGCCTTCTTCTACATAAAGTCAGCTCTGGGTGTCTGAGCCTGGGGCGCCAGCTGAGCCCCCAGCTGAGCCCCCATGAGACACATTCATGGCAGAACGTATTACTTTGCTTTCCGGGACTGATTTTTCATCAATACATTCAGCAAATACTTCTCAAGGGTGAACCTCCCCTCTCTACAGCCCCAGCATGTAAAAGACTCAACCACACATCTTAAAAATTGGCCAACTGACTTGAATCTGATCAGCATCTGTCAGATTTACATTTTTTGATAATTCTCATTTTCTTCCCAGTTCCCCAATTTTTAAAAATTTAATTTTCAGTTCTTACTAAGTACAGCTACCCCTCAAACAACAGGGGGCAGGGGGAGCCACATCCCCACACAACTGCAAGTCCATGGGTAATTTCTGACTTCCTAAAAACGCAACTACCGATAGTCTGTCTGCTACTAGTAACTATCGTTGACGAGAAGCCTTACCGATAATACAAGCAGTCGATCAACACTTATTTTGTATATGTATTATGTACTGTAGTCTTACAATAAAGTGAGCCCGAGAAAAGAAAATGTCTTTAAGAAAATTAAAAGGAAGAGGAAATACATTTACTGTACCATATCTGTGAGAAAAATCCACATATGCGCCCATGCAGTTCAAACCCGTGTTGTTCATGGATCAGCTGTATATTGCTACTGGTCTCTATAAAATATTTTTACTCCCAAAGGGGCGCCTGGGTGGCTCAGCCATTAAGTGTCTACCTTCGGTTCAGGTCATGATCCCAGGGTCGTGGGATCGAGCCCTGCTTCAGGCTCCCTGCTTGGCGGGGAGTCTGCTTCTTCCTCTCCCACTCCCCCCGCTTGTGTTCCCTCTCTTAAGATTCTATCATATTATGATAGAATAACTATTGTAATAACAACAATTAATAATTTTACAGTAACCCTTGTTGATACTATATACAATAGTAGCTAGCACGTGGCATTACCACATGCCAAGCCTTCTTCTAACTGTCGTCACGTGTATTAATTTAGTCTTCCAACCGACCTATAGGTGGTACTGGGATTATCTCCTTTAGAGGAGAGAAAGCTGAGGCACAGAAAGGTTGACTTAGTAAATGGGGCACCTGAGTGGCTCAGTTGGTTAAACACCTGCCTTCGGCTTGGGTCATGATCCCAGGGTCCTGGTATGGAGCCCTGTGGTGTGGGGAGCCCGCCTCTCCTTCTCCCTCTGCTCCTCCCCCTCCCTCTGCTCATGTGTGCCCTCTCTCTCTGTCTCTCTCTCAAATAAATAAATAAAGTCTTAAAAAAAAAAAAGAAAGAAAGAAACGTTGAGTAACACACCCAAAGTCACCAAGTTGGTAAGTGCTGGAGCTTGGGTTCAAACCCAAGACATCTGGCTCTACAGTCCACTAGTGAGCCAGACGGTCACGGACCGCTTCCCTGTACACCACGCCATCCACCACACTAAGGGCTTTATGGATATTCTCTTATTTAATCCCCACAATTGCTCTAACAAGTAGGGTAATTATTATCACTACTTTTTGCAATTAAGAAAAACAGAGACTCTGGGGGGTTCAGAAAATCAACAAAGGGGCACCTGGGTGGCTCAGTCGGTTAAGCGTCTGCCTTTGGCTCAGGTCGCGATCCGGGGGTCCTGGGATCTAGTTCCATATCAGGCTTCCTGCTCAGGGCAGGTGTGCTTCTCCCTCTACCACTCCCCCCTGCTCATTCTCTCTCTCTGATAAGTAAATAAAATCTTTAAAAAAAAAAATTCACCAAAGGTCACACAGGTAATAAAGGGTGGACGCTGGAATTGAAAACCCCGTGTTTTGCTTAACTGTTCACACCAGAGAAGATGAGATGAGGGACGAACGTACAGAGGTTATGAAGACACATCCACCCACATAGCAAACACGTGGTACAGCAACATTTCACCTCGAGCCCAGGACCCCAGATAACTGAGGGATCTGTTCACGTCATCCTAACTTTGCAGATGGGTAGAGAGCCAGTGACTAGCTCAATCTCAAAGCCACGTCCCCTGGGTCCGGAGACTCCAGAGCTGGCCCTGTTCCATCGCCTCTGTCATTATTCATGAGATCATTTTGCGCTCGGTCATCATGAATATGCATTGGTTCTGAGAGCATCATCTCAAGCTTCCAGAAATCTGACCAGCACATCATAGAATTGCTTCTCCCTTGATTCAAGGACAATGAAAGGTCAATAAAAGGGATTAAAATTGAGAGTAAGATTTAGCAGGATTTTCAAGAAGCCTCAGGATTCCCCGTTGGAGAGCCAGCACCTACAGCCTGGCATGTCCGCAGTTCCTTAAAGCAGACAAGGTGTCTGCAATCACAAACGTGATGATCTCCGGGAGCTGCATCTCTGAGAATTCAAACATCGTGCAACATAAAATCTTCCTCAAAACCAAGCTTTCCTCCCCCTTCTTAGTTTTGAGATAGCATCTCTCTTTCCATCGTGTTTTCATTTTCCCGGCTAGATATGATTATTAAGCCAAAAACGATGAAAAGATTAGCCTATAAAATAAAGAAAAAGCATACCCAATTTTGGAGAGAAACAGAAAAAGAAACCAGAAGTAGAGACAGATGGATCAAAATAACAAAAGGGAAAAAAGAGAGAGAGAAAAGAGTAAGTAAAAGAAATAATAATACTGAGCATCACTGAAAATTTGCCCAGACGACTGGTAGCTGCCCACATTCGGGTCCTGCCATTGTCACACACCACATATACCCAGGTGACGTCAGGCAGGTGACTTCGTCTCCTTGGAGCTCAGTGACTTCTGACACACGAGGGAGTTGAGGGTTAAATGAAATAATATATGCAAAGTACAGAAACGTGCTTGGAACAAAGCAAATGCTCAATAAATGATGGAGCTATGGAGGCGGTGGTGGTGATTTTAAGGAAGACATCAATTTTACCCGAGTGGCGGTTCCCAGGGGACTCTGGGAAGGCGAGCCTCTGAGATGAGACAGGGTTGGCAAGGCACAAATGTAAGAGGCTAGAACTTCACACTGTGACTCAACACACTCCAGTTTCCCTGGTTTTGTACAAAGGCACGTGCGACTTTTGGAATTCCCAGGTCATGTTTCTACAAGATGGCTCAGTCCCTTTCACACCAAAGTTGCAATAAATTCTAGCGCACGTGGCCAGGGGAAAGGCCTGATAGCATGGCGCTGGTGTGTAAGTCACCAACTGGTCTGGAAATGAAAGCAAGCCTCAGTTCGTCCTTCCTCTGCAATGATCAGCTGTCCCTGCCTCTAGAAATTGATGTTTTAAGAATAATTAGTCCAACAACTAATGCCTTCCAAAGACATTTTTCTAGTGTAGGTTAAGTCATTAAAGAAAGAATAAAAATCTTACAGCAAAAGATAAATAAATAAAATAAATAAGGCACCACACACAACTAAAAAGCAGATGCCACAAACACTGTAATTAGGGATTTCTCAAACTGGAAGATTCTAGAGGCCAGTATTTCGGAGGTCCGGTTTTTTGACAAAAGCACCTTGAGAGCATAAGCCAGAAGTAATCTTTCTCTCTGAACCCCCAGCAGTATCTGCGCCCCTCTTCTAGAAAATACGGAAGCCACTTGATAGCAAAGTACTACTTATTTAGTCTCCAAAGTACACTCCTTTCTCCAGGTACGCACACACCAGGCCCTTCACACGCATTCCGTGAATCGGGTGAATACACTCTGAGATCCAGATCCCAGATCCTCAGTGTGCCAACCGGTGTGGATGACAAAGATGATAAAGAGCTGGACTGGGGCAGCCAACCTTTCCAGGAAATGACTGGTTTTGACCTGTGCAGCACGATTCTGGTTTGGGGACTTGTCATTACTATTGATTAAATGGGGGAAAAGAAGCGGGAACAATCTTTTCTAAAACTTCTGCGATGTGATTTGCATTTTCAAATTGCTGCTAACGTCATCTGTTTAGAGGTCTCCGGAGAAATACAAAGAGAGGATTAAGAAGGGGCCTTCTTTCATGAAATGCATGAACTCGAATTAAATAGGATTTATGACTCCCTGGTTCCTCTCTCTACTTCTCCAACCTCTCAGAGAAAACGGATTCTACTGCATAAATGGGTTTGCCAGAAACGTTTTATAAACGTCCAGTCCTCAAAGTAACTAAATTGTGAGAAGGAAAAAATACTCAAAAAGATATGAATAAAGCCCGCAAAGAGCTGATTTTTTCCAATCGATCTGAATTAAAATGTTAAGCACTCGGATGGGGTTCTAATATTTTGATTTTGGACACTTTCGTCATCGTATGTGAACACTGTTTAGCTGACGAACATTAAACACTCTCTGTCCCCACCCCTCCGGAGACATCACTCAGAAGAACATAGTCCTTGGCCTCGACCCCTGCACGTGGTAACCAGTATAGAGAAGTGGTTGTTGAGTATGTATCATGTCAATGAACCGTTTGAAATAAGCGCACAGAAAACAGACATCTGAATGAAGGTCTTCTCTCTCTCTCCATAGACACATCCAAATAAACACACACACTCACACACCTTTGAGGATAACCATCAAATCTCCACACTTAACACAAAGCACCTCACTCCACTCCCACAGCACACCATGAAGAGCAAGCAACCTCTCGTTGTGCAAAGAGGAAAAGCCGGCTAAGAGAGGCGAGGATCCACCCAAGGCCACACAGCCAGGAGCCCACCACACTGGGACTGGAACCTGGATCTGCCCGATTCGGCCTGGCCCTTTCCATCGGGTCATGCTGCTTCCTTCAGTTGTGATGCCTTTGCCCACAACATTTACGGAATTCATTTTTAAATTTCACCTCTAACACCCAATACTATCAGCTTGAATTACTTGAACTCATTATTCTCATTGGCAGTTCTACCCCAACCCACTCTCCTCACTGCCCCCAAGTGTTCCTTCCACACATACACATAATTAGGACGCCGCCCCTACACAAAGTCCTTCAGGATAAATCCTATCCAAGCGGTGTCCAAGGGCCTCCAGGGTAGTCCTCCCAACTCCCCTTTAGTCCCTCATCCCAATCGTCTGCCCCCATTCCCCACTCACCCAAACCAAAGACCTTGCAAAAGTGTGGTTGCCATAGGTTTCTCATTTGCTTATATCTTGGAACAGGATTCCTAGAAAATTCCTACCTGGAATATTCCCATCCCCCTCCTCCATGAGCTTCCCCCAGTTCTCTCACTCTACAAACTCCAAAGGCCCTCCAATGTTCATCTTTAGGATCAACCTCTAGGCTAGCGTAGATATGCCTCTTGTGGGCTCCCACAGCATCCTGCCTTTGCCCTCTCTCAGAGCACTTTTCAAATTCCATTTCAAGGATCCGAGGACTCTGCTCTCCCAGCCAACTGTATGCTCCTGGAAGATGGGGCCTCGACCCCAGTGCTTAGTAGAGATACATGTTTGTAAATGAATATATGGAAGTAGGAAGGGATGACAGTAAACACTCAACCTTTGGGGGTGAATCTGACTCAGAGAAATAGCCGAGAATTATTCAGAGCCGAGCTGAGCAAATAATGTGAGTGATCTAGCTGGGTCATACTGTTTAGGGTCCAAAACCACTGCAACAAAAATACATCAAGATAAAGACCACTGTCGAGGCGTGCAAGTCAATCCCTGTACATACCAAACGTCCCCTCGTAGGCTGCTCAACAGTCTTGAATAAACATCCCTGAGGGGAACTGTCATCAAGAGTGTTTAATACATTATACTTCAGGGTTCTCTCCAACTGGAGATGCAGGGGATGTTCACAGGAAGACAGCAGCCATGTATTTCTCATCTGAGAAACAAGCTCTCGAAGATCTTCCAGAAGCTTCCGCAAGCCACGGGGGCTTCTTTCGGTCTCTCATGTATGATCAACCTTCTCACACGTGGGGAAGTGAAGCCCAGCACCCCCACCCATTTCGAGACATAGGCTAACAGATAACATAAGATGAGGCATCACGGCTTGATCAAAGGCACTGGTTTAAGAAAAATCATTTCTGCAAGAGTCAAGTCTCACCAAGCTGTTAACATATCTGGCAAGTTAACAGGACAACAAGTTAACAGACGACGTCAGGCTGGGCTGCTATACTCCAGAGTGCAGTCCCTTACAAATGCTGAGGCAAAGAAACGTCACTGCCTCAGAAAATGTGGCACTTGGTGATATGACAAGTACAATGGAATTTATCATCCACATCCACAGCCTAATGGACACGAGCCATATCTGAAAAGGGAAAGGGTGATTCAGCCCATTAAGTATGCAGAACATCATCCTTCAACACAAGATGGTCCTTGATGATTTTATTTTCTATATCTGAAGGCTCCCTCCAAGTGAGAAAAATGCAGAAGAAAACAAGCCACAGCTTCTCTGCGAAAGTCACAGTCACAGCAAAACTAGGTATTGCTGGGTGGGGAGGAGCCCCTTGGAATATGCAGATGGCTTCTGTCCTCACAGCACTGTTCCCTAAAGAGGGGCCACAAACTCATCCCCAAACTGCTCCTTTTCCTTTCCTCTACTTCCCTAGAAATGCTTTGCAAAGTTTCCTGAGAGCTAGTTTTCAAGTGTGTTCAGATTAGAGATTTCCAGAAGAAAGCTTTCCGTAAAAACTCGAGTCCGGGCCAGGCCAGCCCGCATCCCCGGCTTGGTGAGCCCTCCCCGCCGAACTGAAGAGGAATTGTCGGGCCCTTAATGAGACAGACCACATAAAGTTGTCCTTTGGTGAGACTTAAATCCCAAGCCCGCTCCTCCCTCCCACCCACGTGTTTTCCGGGGGGCCATCTTACAATCCTTTCAACAATTCTCTCTTATGCAACTATTTAGTTTTAAAACACCCTCCGAGGTATTATCTAAAAGTCATCCATTAAAAAATCATTACAAATGGCCCAGCTAGAAACGCCTCTACCAACTAAGAGATTCCCAAGTTAAAGTAAAAAAAACACTAAAGGAATTACCATAATAAGGGGTTAGTTAGCTCCTTGTTGAATCTTTTGCTCCCAGTCAATATAAAAAAGACTCTCACGACTTGATGTTGTTTTCAACTTACTGCATTTAAATGAAGTGTTCACTGACAGAACTAAAGAACTCTCTAGGCTGGGTCAGTTCTATCCCTGCATTGTCCCATGAGGATACATGATATAATTGTCCATGGACCCCCCCAAATAAGTGCAAATGTTTGCGACTCTTTCCACCAGGGGGCATTCGTCTCACTGAAAATAAATATTTTTCAACTGGCTAAATTCAGGGTACAAGAGAGTGTTGGTTACACGGAAATGGCCAAAATACAGATTTTGTTTATCAATCGGGAAATTCATACTTTCAGTGGGATGCAAAAAGGCTGTCTTTAGTGGGTAGTTCTTCAATTAAATGCTTTTGTGTACATGCAAAGAAATTTCATGAGTATGGAAAAATTATTATGTTCCAGAAGGTAAGATACACTTGAGAATGTTACGAGCTCTTTGGGAAGTGTCAACCAAAAAATACATGGAAAGAGCATCCAGCTCTAATGAGAGGTTAATTTTAGGGGCTAGAGTTAATTTTAGATTTTTTGGGGGAGCTCTAACTAGTAGTGTTTTAAGATTCTTCTCCATCCTAGAAGTATTAAAAGACTCCCACCAAAACCTTTTTTTTTTTTTTTTTTAATGTCTGCTTCTAGGGACACCTGGGTGGCTCAGTCGGTTAAGCGTCTGCCTTTAGTTCAGGTCATGATCCCAGGGTCCTGGGGTTGAGCCCCACATCGGGCTCCCTGATCAGCAGGAAGTCTCCTCCTCCCTCTCCTGCTCACCCTGCTGTGCTCCCTCTCTCTGTCAAATAAAATAAATAAAAATCTTTTAAAAAATAAAAATAAAAAATACAATAAAATAAAATGCCTGCTTCTAAAAGATCTATCACTGTCTCTTCTGATTAGACCACACCGTTACTTTGCACACATAGGTCTGGACACGAAAAGATAAAAACAGGACTGGTCTTCTTTGCAAAGGTAATAAAAGAGGAAGAAAAGACAATGGAACACGCAAAGACTGCACATTTACCATTTACACTGTGAATCCTGACAATCTTTCATAAAAAATAAAATCCACAGGAAGCTACAGCAAGCACCATCAAAAAGGACTCAAATGCAGAATCCCCGAAACAAACTGTATCAGAACCAAACCACCTTTTTTTTTTTTTTAAGATTTTGTTTATTTATTTATTTATTTATTTGAGAGAGAGAGGGAGGAGACCAGAGGGAGGAACAGAGGGAGATGGACAAGCAGACTCTAGACTGAGTGCGGAGCCCAACGAGGTTCGATCCCCCAGCCCTGAGATCATGACCTAAGCCGAAATCAAGAGTCAGATGCCTACCTGACTAAGCCACCCAGGTGCCCCAGAACCAAACCTCATTTTGTTTACCTACTGAGACTATATCACACAAAGCTGGCCATATCCCTGGAATTAGCACCCACCGTCTAAATCAGAAAACTTTCTTTTTTTTTTTTCTTTACGAAAAAAGACAGAAAAGAACGATTCCAAGTCTGAGAGCTCCTATTTCTACCTGCAGTCATCTGCTACACCAGCTCTTACCGAGGAATCAATAGATCGAGGACTGTTGATCAGTGAGGTCTGGCACCAGCCCCCCCCAACCCTGAAGGCAACCTTGAACGTATCTCTTTCTCTTTCTACACAGTCTGTCCATTTTCATATAAAGGAAATCTCCACCTTAGGAATCACAGACACTTAAGGCAAAATTGCACCAGAGTGTTCTCTCGAGCTAGAACTTCTTTCTGCTCCCATCTCACTCCTTATGTACCTAAGAAAAGCCAAACCAGCAACCTGTTATGAAATGCACGGAGTGCTGAATTGTGGGTCATTATTTTGTTAGCCATTTTGCTCATTTGTTCTTTTAAGTCAGGGGTCGGCAAACATTTTCCATAAGGGGTCAGACGCTAGATATTTTAGGCTTTTTTAGCCATATAGTCTTGGTCACAACTACTCAACTCCGCTACTGCAGTGTGAGCGCGGCCCTAGACAATCCATAAACAAATGGGTAGAGCTGTGTTCCAATAAAACTTTATTTACAAAAATAATGCACCAGATTTGGCCTGCAGGCCTTAATTTGACAACTTCTGTTTTAAGGGAATAACTCCAGTCTTTTTTCCTTCTCCTTATTCTGGGAAACTGATGTGTATGTAGCACATCCCAGAGGTTCTCTAATGGCAAGCGCGTTAATCATAACTAGATTCTTCTTTTTTTTTAAAGATTTTATTTATTTATTCGACAGAGATAGAGACAGCCAGCGAGAGAGGGAACACAGCAGGGGGAGTGGGAGAAGAAGCAGGCTCATAGCGGAGGAGCCTGATGTGGGACTCGATCCCATAACACCGAGATCACGCCCTGAGCCGAAGGCAGATGCTTAACCGCTGTGCCACCCAGGCGCCCCTCATAACTAGATTCTTGAGGGAAAAAATAATGTAGGACCCCATCTATAACAACTTACGATATATTCACAAAAGCCAGCTGCCAGGCCACTCCTCTGACCCACTAATGGTGCAGTTTGTTAATGTCAGACACAGTCCGAAGTGTCTTGGTTTCTTCTCGGCACCTCTGGTTTTTGCGTTTATCAGCAGTGGGTAGAAACAGAGAAGGAGGCTCCTCCAGAGAGGAAGTCCAATGCAGCATGAGGGTCTCACACCCAACGCACCTGAGAGAAGTGCAAATTTACACACTCTTTGTCCACCTAACTAAATGCCTCACCTTCCTGTTCCTGAACATTTGAGGAGCAAGTAGGGTCATCCACACCTCGCTGAGCCTTTAAACAAGGTGGCTGAGCCACCACCACTGTGCTGTTCCCAATGACAGGGGCACGAGAAGGTACAGCAGGTGTGTGGGCTGGCACGGCACACCCTTCTCAGACAATCTTCTCCCTCTTACAGAGCAAGAAAATTTCTGAAGCTAATTTGTCTCAGTGTGTCTAGACAAAAATTTGGGACAATGCGAAGCACTCTTTAAGAAAAAAAAATCACTCCTATTTTTGCTTTTACTAAAAAAGGGAAGATGGAAGTAAGAGGGTGGGTGGGTGGAAACTGACCTCTCCAACATGGCAGATAAGTTGTCTTTTCAACCTGGCCTTAGCCTAACAGTCAATCTCTGTGTTCCATCTTTTTATTTGTTAAAGCATTTTCTTTTTTATTTTTTAAAGATTTATTTATTTTAGAGAGAGAGCCTGAGCATAAGGGGCAGAGGGAGAGGGAGAGAGAGGGTCTCAAGCAGACTCCCTGCTGAGCATGGCGCCCAACGCGGGGCTTGATCCCAGGACACTGAGATCGACCTGAGCAGAAACCAAGAGTCAGATACTTAACCGACTGTGCCACCCAGGCGCCCCAAAGCATTTTCTTTCCACAGAGAACAAGTCCCCTTGGAAAGGAGTGCATTTTACAAATACAGAAAAAATCCAGTTGTAATGCCTTCAGAATCTATGTTCATCTATGAGTATCTAGGTTTCGTGGACTTTTTTTTTTTTTAAGATTTTATTTATTTATTTGACAGAGATAGAGACAGCCAGCAAGAGAGGGAACACAAGCAGGGGGAGTGGGAGAGGAAGAAGCAGGCTCATAGTGGAGGAGCCTGATGTGGGGCTCGATCCCAGAACGCCGGGATCACGCCCTGAGCCGAAGGCAGATGCTTAACCGCTGTGCCACCCAGGCGCCCCTGGACTTTTTTTTTTTAATCATTGTTACTCATTAATATTTTTACTCCTGTCGGTGTGCCCAGAGACCTTGATGAGATGAGCATTTTATAAACCTGATGAATAACTAAAGCCTCCCAATCAATACCTCCCAAGGGAGGGGGAAGGAGGCACTCAAATCTGTTAAAGTCAAGGTCCCCCCTTCTGGTAAATGCTGGGGGAAGGAGATAGAGGAGGAAAAGCACGTCTCGCCGAGTGGGGCTTCGTACAGCAAGCTGGCTCCTTCCACTTACCCCTCAGTAGAGAGGAAACATCCACTATGTCAGGCGGCACACGGGGTGCACATTGACCAAGGCGTGGAAACATGACAGGGGTGCCCATGAAGCAAAGTCTGTCAAAGTAAGCTGAGCCAGCCATGTGGGGCGGGGGGGTCCCTTGCTCACCCCGAGCTTCATTGGAATGGTGGTGTCTGGGGCTCACACTCCAATTCCCTGAGAAAACTTTTCCGTCAACACAGCAATAAAGCACTCTCGAGAGGGACTTCACAAAACTCGGCAGCCAAACTGAGCCCAAGGGGAATTCCGGGGTAAGTCTCTTGAAGAGGTATAAAGCCTCATTAGTGCAAAGAGGATTTACCATGTGCCTGGCCCAGCCACGGGTGCAGGTGCCTTGTTCCTGAATTTCTGATTCATTATGTTTCTACAGATCACCCAATTATAAGGAATCATCACTGGCTGGCGCCTGTACAGCCTCCCTCTCTTCTAAAAATATCAGCAACAATCACAGGGCACCTACAGACCTTTCTGTAGAAGAGAAATCTGCTGAGCTGGCGGTTGGTTTATTTAAGGGAAGCAAATAGCCAGGCTGATGGTACCCACCATGTAAAGGAAGACTTTAAAAACAGAAAAAAAAAGGAAAGAAAGAAAGAAAGAAAGAAAGAAAGAAAGAAAGAAAGAAAGAAAGAAAGAGGAAGGAGGAAGGAAGGAAGGAAGGAAGGAAGGAAGGAAGGAAGGAAGGAGAAAAGAAAAGAAAAAAAAGAAAAGGGAAAGGAAAAGAAAAGAAAAGAAAAGAAAAGAAAAGAAAAGAAAAGAAAAGAAAAGAAAAGAAAAAAGAAAAATCACACTGTTCAAAAGAAGTTCAAAAAAGTCATTTAGGCTGCCATCCTGCCTGAAGGTAAGTCTATGTATGAATCACCAGGGGCAAACAGGACATAATTATTGTAGAAGACCATGAAATAAAGAAGCTTCTACTAGCAAACCTTCCGCATGATCAAAAGGTCATGCCAAAAAATGGCCAATGAGCACTGTTTTGCAATGGACTGTTGCTGGTTTGGTAAATTTTGAAGAATGTGGGGAGCTGGCTCACTCACAATGATAGCTTGAAATCAACCATGTTAGGAATACCTTCCACCATGGAAATCCGCAAACGGTACACATCTGGGCCCCAACCCCAGTCACCCCTGTCAGCTGCTGTAAAACATGCATCAGTGTATGTTTGTCACCTGCTTTGCAAAACAGCTCCAGATCTCTCTTCTCCAAATCCTAAACGTCTTTTGAGAGTGGAGAAAAACTCTCATAGGCGTCAAAGCAGGAATCACGTTTGCAATTTTCTATAAGATTTAGCCTCTAAGTAGAGCAAAAGAAAATCAGCTGCTCTGTAACACCACCCATTTACAGACAACAACACTGCCCTATTAGAAAGTCACCTCTGCTCTTCTTCCCACTTTTTGCCAAGCCTTCAAACCTCTCTGAGGGTCTTGAGAGCTCTCTAAATTAGGTCGTATCTCTCAAAGCCCAGGATAAGAACAGGTTTGGTATTTGAATGGCACAAGGGACACTATGAAGAGCCTCTGGTGACCTTGCTATTTCGGACGCACAACCCCATCTGTTTTCTTCATCCAGCTTCCCCCTTCTTGTGACAAGTGAAGCTGACCGACCCGACTGGAAGCGATTCGCCTGCTTGCATCTTTCGGACAGAAACAACCCTTAGTACAACCTGGGGACTGGGAAATGGATCTTCTGTGGCGTCCAAAAAAATATTTATTGGCCCTAAAACCCAATAATAGAGATGTTCTAATACCGATGGTCGGGAGATGATTCTCCGTGGGTCCCTCACATTTCCGTCTAGCTCACAAAGACAGGCACCGAATGCCTTTTGTTCTAGATCATTATTTTAAGGAAGTCTATATAGGAAGGAGCCTCAGAAGACTGAGACAGTGGCTCTGGAGGAAAGGGAAAGCATGCTGACCACCCATTAAAAGAATCCAGATTCTCTAACCTCGGGGTTCCTTTCCTCTAACACCGTCCACAGCACGTGCAGGCATCCATCTGGGCTCATCTGCATCACCCCTGTGGGGCCTCGGGACAGAGAGACCCGAGGCACTTACACTGCCCATGCCGCTTCCTTCGTCTCTGACCCGGGACTCTCCTGTCTTCTGCCACCATCTCTAATACTGTGGCAGGCTAACTGGTTAGCTGACGAGGAGAGCACAATCTCATACCCTTCACAGTGCTTGCCACCTGCTACTTATACGGTGTTTAAAAAGTAATCGATATCTAGATATCTAGATATCTATCCATCCACCCACCTGCGCATCTAATGAGGACTCGCAGTGTCCCTCAGAAGTTCTTGGTAGCGCTCTTGCACAATAATGTATAGGACAGCTCACGATGAAGCCACCAGGATGAAAACCACAGACCTGTCACCCTCTGTTAAAAGTACCCATATGCAGGACGCCTGGGGGGCTCTGTTGGTTCAGCATCTGCCTTCAGCTCAGGTCATGATCTCGGGGTCCTGGGATTGAGCCCCACATTGGGCTCCCTGCTCAGTGGGGAGCCTGCTTCTCTCTCTGCCCCTCCCCCTGCTTGTGTTTTCTCTTTCTCAAATGAATAAATAGAACCTTAAAAAAAAAAAAAAAAGGACCCGTGTGAAAATAGGCAACAGGAACAGAACGATGACTGGCCTTCACCTCTTCTGTGCACTCCAGGGCAGGGCTTCTCGAACTCTGAGGAACATAGAAATCACCTGGGAATCTCATTAAAATGCAGAGCTGGATTCAGCAGGTCGGGAGGAGGCCCAAGATTCTGCATTTTTGACAAGTGATATTGAGGATGCCAGTCCAAGGACCATACTTGGAGAGCAAGGTTCTGACAGCAACTCAATATAAATTGTATACATGTTAACACCCAGATATTTTCATAAACTCTTAACATTTTTTTTAAAGATTTTATTTATTTATTCAACAGAGATAGAGACAGCCAGTGAGAGAGGGAACACAAGCAGGGGGAGTGGGAGAGGAAGAAGCAGGCTCACAGCGGAAGAGCCTGATGTGGGGCTCGATCCCAGAAAGCCGGGATCACGCCCTGAGCCGAAGGCAGACGCCCAACCGCTGTGCCACCCAGGCGCCCCGCTTAACATTTTTAATAAGAAGATATATGACAACTCAGGAAGTCCATATAAATCAGAGGATTCCTATACTGGCTTAGTAAAGGGTACTAAAAAAATTCCTAAATACATGATTGTGACTGCTTATATACTTATATCAAAAAAAAAACTATGTATGTTGTGAATTATTCTTTATTCTAAATGATAAACACATTCCATTCAAAGAACCAAGAGCAAAAGAAATATGCAGAAGAGCATCCAAGATGATGCAGTCTTCAGATTAGCAAGTATACATTACCCAGGGCAAATTACAATCCTTACAGTTGATACTACTGATGATTATATTTCTGGATAAGCTAATGCCAATGGGCTAAGCATATCAGGAAAAGAGAAAATAGCATGTGGACAGAGGGCTAACTCAGAAAGTAAATGTGCTTGAGGGAAAGCCTGGTGGGCAAGGAGGCAGGGCCTGAGTTGTGGTCCCCACGCTGTCACCCCCTTGCCATGGGAGCTGAGGGAAACAAATCAGTCCTCACTGGGAAATGAGGTGGAAGGGGCGGGGACGCTCCTCGCCACTTCTCACTCGCATCTCGGCTGTAGGTCCTGGTCACCTGAACTGAAGTGACCTCTCGGCCTCAAGGCCTATTTGTTAAAACTGTTAGCAGCCCAAAGAAATCAATCTTTCTGTCTCATTTTCTTCACTTGAGAAAAAGTTTGCATGACAATCTGAAAAGCATGGCAGAGAGAAAACACAGAAATAAAAGAAAGGTGGAAAATGTATTTGACAATTTTATTGAGAAACACTGAGTGACACCGTTCTTTATTCCTTTTCTTTCACCTCGCCTTTCTTTTGACTTCTTCTCTCCTTCCTACCCTCTCTCTCAACCACAGAGATAAGCGGGAAGGCAGCAAGGTGTCATTTGGTTTTCCACACATTCTTTTATTCTCATGAAGTTGGTGACAATTCCTTTTTAAAAGATTTCTCTGGTCAAATATGCTTAAGAAATTCTGGGTTACGTAGAGTTCAAAGGTTTCTGCACCAAGGACTGTCTCAAGGACTGCCCATACACACCATCACTCACCAAGAGGGGTGGGGGGCTGCGTTTTCCATATCTCACTGCCAAAACCAGCCTCACCCCCCTTGCTAGTGCTCTGAGGAAATCACTCCAAGGAAGAGAGCTCTGGCCCAAAGATTTTAGACACCACAGCCAAGCTGTTGTGTTTAAATCAGTTCTACTTGGAATGAGCTTTGTGGCCTTGGGCAAGTCATATAACCTCTCTGAACCTCCAGTTTCTTCATGTGTAGAAGGAGTCAATGACATCTCCCAGATGGTGCCCTTGATTTTGTCACAAAATGAGACCACGTGTGCAAAGCGCCAGGCACAGAGCCCCTCTGCCACCTGGTTTTCAGATTCCGAGGTGATGTCAATCCATGCCCGCTGAGGCTGGCTAGGAAAGTGTCCATCTTACTGAAAACTACTCTTGAAAATGAGACATTGGCCTCTTTTCTGACCTCACCCATTGTGTCAGAGCCTGGCACATGTCTCGTCCTGTCCGCTCAAATGTGAAGATTCCCTTCCCAGGGCTGCCCACCAGGCAGTGTCTGTCTGCGGTCAGTCCCAACAAACGACAGTCACCAAATGACGAGGGAGAGAAAAGTAAGAATGAGACAGGAAAGGTCACAGAAAACAAACAGACAGGAATGAGGCCAGGCAGAGGCAGGAAGCATGCCTGTCCTGAGTCAGACCAGGCCTCACCTCTCAGGAGAAACATGGCCCGGGGCAAGTGAAATCATCTCTCTGAGCCTCATTGTCCCCGTTTAAAAAAATAAAGGTAACCATGCCTATCTCACAAAGCCACGCTGAGGAATGAAGAGAGCCTGCATATGACAGGACCTAGCACAGAGTAGGAACTCGGCAAGAAAAGTCAAAATTGAGAGAAGTGTATTCCTGTTGGAGCTAAGAGGGAAAAACAGATGCTGCGATTCTAACTCCAATTCTCTGATTTCTAGATTAGAAACTCGATATCATAATCCTTCTGAGGAAATCCCACAAAAAAGGAATATACACAGGGTAGACATTTCACTGCCTACAACTGACTTCAGAGACGCCCAATGAGTGGTTACAGCTCCCATGCTGCCTTCCAACAGACAGACAGAGAACCTTCTCCTGGACTCCAAGAAGAATAAAGTCAGCAACAGAAAAGCCAAAGATTTCGGATTTGCTGAAGAAGGACCTCCACCCTGACCATTCTCATAGCCAGGGAGAAAGGTCACTTCCTTCAGACAGGACACCCCTCACTTCCTCCGGCCACTACTACGCTCTTCACACACCCTTCCCTATTCCTGAATCCACGGTCTGTCTCCCTCACTGCAGAGGCTGCTCCACCAGGCAGGGACCGGAGCTGTCCCCAGGGTCCATTACAGGCTGGCCTGGCCCAGGCTCTCAGTAAGTATTTGTTGAAGGAATGAATGGATCCTACATTAGTTATTTAATAAGTATGACCACTCAAGGATTTATAGTCCATTAAAACCAGATGAAGACATGAGACCAGAAATTTTTAAAAATTAGTAAGGTTATGTATAACGCAAATGAACAGCTTTAATAGCAAATCAAGGACTACAGTAAATAGGCTTGGCAGTAACCAAATCAACACGAACATGACCACTCTTCACATTTACATGTTCTAATCCTCCTCTTAATGATTTCCCCATCAATCCCTAAATTCAGTGGCTCTGCTGTGACTTCAGGACCAATTCCAAACAGCATAGCTTGGGAAGGCCCCTGTCCACCCCACATCATCTCCCGCCACCATCTTCTCCTCCCTCAACACTCGGGCAATACCCAAACTACCCCAACATAAACCTCCAGCCCTTCACAGGCACCTCTTTCTCCACTTCGTGTGTGTGGTGAACTCCTACTCATCCTTCCAGACCCCACTTGAAGGTCAGCCTCCTGCAAAGTCCTCCTTGGTTTCTCTAGACAGAATGAATCAGTCCTCTCCCGCGTCAGACCGTGTCGACTACCTACCACCACGTCATCTGCTCAGAGGTCAGTCCTCCTCTGGATCACAAACTTCTTGAAGGCAGGTGCTCACATACACTCATGTATTTCCTGTGCCTGGTACATTTTACACCCTCAGTAAAATGTATATCAGAAGAACAAATACATGGTTCCAGAAGCAAACAGAAAGTGGCCATGCTACACTTTCTATTCCCCCAACACTAGCCCTCGCAGCTAATGACCTTACAACCAATGACAAGAGACCACTGGGAAGCTTCTGAGGTAAACTTTATGGCACTTTACAGGGCACCTAATATTGCCAAGCACTATCTTATTAACCTTTAGGTTATCTTCAGAAATCCTCTGAGTCGGTGCTGGTATTCCCGTTTCACAAATAAAGAAAATGATACTCATTCTTACGTCACAGAGAACCTAGTAGAGCCTGGTGTTTTGACAGAAACTTTAAAGGTCTCTGGTAAGGTTTTCATGAATTCTTGCTGAAATTTTCACATGTGTAGTACTTGTATCAGCAATGAATAATTCAAACAGGGGCCAAGACAGACCCTGGATACGAGTCCACGTCATCATTGCCATTATCCCCCCATTATTTCTTTAAGGATCACTCCGTGGAACAGACTGGTAACTCCTATGAGATGCATTAGGGCTTTCAGGACCCAGTGGTCCATTTAGCAGCCTGGAAATGTCACTTTCTGAACCTATCCTGGTACAGTACAGTCATAGGACTGAGCATGACCATCTCTGTCCTCTGTTCCAGAAGCACATTCCTAAAGCCTTGTGCTGTTTTCACCTTCTCTGTACCTCCGTGTTTCTATGAACCACCCACATTCTGTCACAAACTAGACAAAGGTCTCTTGCATACAGCCAATTCATACGGCTTGATTCGAGCGCTTTGTTAGAAATTATTTTCAATCACTCCCATCCTGGGAAATTAAGTATGGTATTTGGTAAATACATGTTGTTATCTCTTAATAAAGAGCTAGTCTCCTCCAATTTTAGTAAGTCACGAACTTTGATGTTGGAATGCTTCTTTGAGCATCTAGAAATAGGCATTTTTAATACCCCAAAAAGGAAAGAGAGTCAACAGGGCAGCAGCTGGAAGAGCTAAAGCATTAAATCCGGAAAGATCTGGATATGAATTGTGGTTCTTCCGGTTACGAGCTCTGTGACTTGGGCATACTAATAAATGTCTCTAGACTTCAATGAACTCATTCTGAAAATGCAGGACTATTAGAAAAATCAGAGAAAATGTGTCAAGGACATGGCACACAGTGCCCCCTCCCTCAATAACTGGTAACTGTAATCTAGACCTCACTTGATGTTTTAATGAAATTTTCAGATCATCCACTTGCACATATGTAACCCAAATTAGCAAACAAGAGCTAAAAATAGTTTTAAACACACTGATAAAAAAGCATCAAGTAATGTTACATTTCTTAGAGCTCTCACAGAAAATATTGTCTTAGGTCAGTTGCTCAGAATTAGACTCCGAGAGCAGTGACTGAGTTCAAGAAGACTCCCCAGGAGAGGGAGGAGGCAGGAAAGGGAAGAAGGAGCCCAGCAAGGCTGCAATTTTAGGTGAGGACTCAGTCTCAGTCTGATCCTGCAGGGGGCTCTGGAGTGTAAATGACACCACAGATCCGGCAGAGAATCTGTAAATGACCCCCCAGGGGCTGGCCAGCCTTCACCTGTCAGCCATCAGCAAAGGAGGGATTGAGGGAATGGGTTGGAGGATGCTTAGGTCCCAGCCACTTCCAGCTGTGTGTTCGTGGGTGCATGTGTGTGTGCTGGGTCGGGGAGGAGTTCTGCTAGCTCAATGCTTGCCCTCTGAAGAAGGTTCCAGAAGCAAACAGACACAGAAACCAGGCTGAGCACCCAGAACCAGTAGAAGGAATCTGAGGGTGGCCGGGGGAGCACAGACATATATCTGCCACATTCAGCAAGAGAATTTCCTGGAAACGTATCTCTGGTGACCCCACTTTCCAGTCACTGCAGCTGGTTCCCCACCAAGTGATGTACGCTTAACTGTAACCGCATTCGTTTTTCTTCGGTAATTTGCAAAGACCTAAGTTTGAAGTAAATATTTCCTGAGTGTGTAGAATTCAATTTTGAAGGCTTGCCCTCAGGCGTCAGAAAATGTGTTCTTCAACCTATTACGGTTGTGGTTTGCCGCTGAAGGAAGCTGCTGTCAGTCACGTACAGAGGGCCATGGACCCTGCACAGACAGAACCGACCGGGAAGGGGAGCTGGCCAACTCCGCAAATCCCAGGAAAAAAACTGGCAGCAACATTCTGCAGCTCTGTCACAGGTGCGTATGCACGTAACCATCCCCGCTGCTCGGAGAGTCTGGGATGCTATTTAAATTGCCTTGTGGAATCCATGCATTTGGTTAACACGGATCTATAGTACAGAGATTCAAGACTCGACTCTATCCAAATGAAGTTCTCGTAATTAAAAAATATATAATTTCTTCTACTTCTATGTCCTTCTCTGTAGAAAGAGTACGCTGACCTGAAGACTTCAAGTAACAGGGGCTTGATGGAAACAGCCAATTGGGTCGGTAGCCTGGGTCACAAGATCACCTGAGAATTAACTATCATAAATGACTACAACATGAAATATCCAAATTATTTTTAAATAACACATGCAATTAATTTGTTAAGGTTGTGCATGGTTCAATGCATATACCCCTTTTTGAGATTTTCCAATAATGTGTAGAATTTGGTCATTTGTAACTTAAAGCAATTAGGTCGACACATCTGGAGAACACAAAGTCAAACAGGAGAGTATCCCCTGCAAATCCCATATAAACAGATATGTTAAAACAAACAGCATGTAGAATTTCTGAAGGCCCTGATGGAAAGATAACACTGATAATTAATGGGCACCTCAAGTTTTCACACCGAGATAGGAGTCCCGATTCTAACTAAATAAAAGGCAAGTAACCACCATGGCCACTACCAAGGGACAGGGGCTGTTTGCTATTTCAGGGATTCTCAGAACACCTCAGAAGCTCAGGAGATGAATGGAAAATGCCTATGGATCCAGGGAAGGGGTGAAGGAGGGGACATGATGTACCCTGAGAATGACTGAGTGTCTTCCTCAAACAAAATTCTCAACCATTACCACAGTGACAAAATCGCTGCGATGAACTATCATCCGAGGTGAAACATTTGCTAAAGTCAGTGCTAAGATCAGGAACAAAGCTCCTCAGACTTGGCGTCTCCCACTCTTGGCATATTTGAATCCTGAGAATTCAGAGTCAGATTATAATTCTCTGCTTCCACTTGCATTGTTTCGTAATTGAAAAGAATCTGATATGTAGTATAAGACGCAGGACAGAGGGAAAACCGAGAAGTCAAACCAAAATGAACACCATCCAAGAATCCACGCCAATGAATGGGATTTTCCAACACTGAGGCCATTGTTTCCCATGTGTAGGCTTTCATTGTGCAGACCTGTCTTTGCAGATGTGCTTTTTCACTGGTAATATCTCGGTTAGTTTCTTTGAATTTGCTAACACAAAGCTCACTAGATGATGCGTAAGAGAACAGACTAGAATAAATAGGTATTACTGGGCAGTTCATAAAGAGGAAGATGTACCTGACAATAATGAGGACTTCCCAAGGTCTCATGGGGTCTGATGCAAAAAATTCTGCTCCATACCACCCAGGGCCAGAGAATAGGTACAAGTGGACAGAGCTCCCCAAAGATGGTAGTCAATCAAATACTTCCTAAACAAGGAATGAGGTGTGAAGCATCGAGAGAGAAAAATGCATTTAAGGAGATCTAGATATTTTGCCCATAGAAACTCAACACCGCATGATGATTCAAGAAAGACGGATCCAGTCCACAAGATGGAAAAGTGCTCTTAGTAATTTGTTGGGAGGACACTAAGCAGGAAAACCAAGTGCTCTCTTCCTCTCTGGAAATGCACAACTTCGAAACTTACAGCCTGACCTTAAGTTCTAGCCTTGCCCCTCAAGCTAAAAGGCACACATGCAGAGAACATGGGTTCTCCTTAATGTTTCATCACCATGATGAAGGAAAACTGAGGAATTCTCACAATGTCTCTACTCACTCTGAAAATGCATCATTTGAGTTTTCAGACCAGTGGTGTTTTTCTCCCAATAGCAACTGAGATTTCAAAAAGAGGGAATTTTACTCAAAGTGTATCAGCCTATGAAAGTAACTGTAATGCCCCTGTTCTTGGAGGGAACTGGGCTGCATAAGAGGAATCAGACTGAAGCTAGAAGAATCAGAAGGAAAACTCAAGACACAACTCTAAGCCTGGGTCCTACCCACTTCTGGTCACAAGTGGCCAGAGTCATGTGATCACCAACCACCACATTTTTCCATGACAGCGAAATGCGGGGGGAACGCAGAGAACAAACTTTACAAACCCTCATTTTAGGGTATATATGTGCATTTGTGTATGAATGTTGAGGAGGGGGGAGGGGTGGGAGGTGTCATACTCCTGAAGCCGTTCATGAACCTGCAGTGAAATTTTCTGCACACCCTTATATCATGAACATCTCTCCCCTACCCCCCAGCCACATCTTCCCCCAAGTCATCTTTTGTTACCAGAAGCGAATGCATTATATGACTACATCATATAGTTGCCCCCACCAGAGTTCTTTGAACAGTGAACCTGTCATTATCCTCCTCTTACCTCATGTCCTTTATTCAGGGCATTTGTCATTACCTGTAGATTACATTTGTATTTCTTTTTCTGTCTTTCTTTCCTTCCCTCCACTAGAGTTTAAGCTTCATGAGGCAGAAACTTTGCTCTGTGTAGCATTAAATTCCCAGAGTCCTATTCAAATGCTCTTAAAATTTAAATTTAAATTATTTACCTAATATTTTTTTATTTCATGTTTTTAGTTTAAGCCTTATCTTAAACAATAATACATGGAACCAAGGGTACGATGCGCTAGGGATATTTTCTCTAGTAAACAGTAAAATAGAGAACTATCCAAATGAAAGACGTTCTCCCCTGAGTATCTGCTAAAGCCGTCTCACTCTCACTGACGATATATGTCCCCAGCTTTGCGAAATACAGTATCGTCCATTGGCAATACATGCTAGGCACACCCAGTGGGGTTACATACTAGTGCAAAAGCAGTGACCTTGGCATGGAAACAAGTGTTATTCTTTTTTTTATAATAATTTTTTATTATGTTATATGAGTCACCATACAGTACATCCCTAGTCTTTGATGTAAAGTTCCATGATTCATTACTTGCGTGTAACGCCCAGTGCTCCATGCAATACGTGCCCTCCTTAATACCCATCACCGGCCTATCCCAATCCCCCACCCACCTCCCCTCTGAAGCCCTCAGTTTGTTTCCCAGAGTCCATAGTCCCTCATGGTTCATTCCCCCTTCTGTTTACCCCCTCTTTCTTCTTCCCTTTCTTCTCCTACCGATCTTCCTACTTCTTATGTTCCATAAATGAGTGAAACCATATGATAATTGTCTTTCTCTGCTTGACTTATTTCGCTTAGCATTATCTCCTCCAGTCCCATCCACGTTGCTGCATATTAGTTTCAAAGCATAAAACATCAAAGCTGGAATCACAAGGCCTGGCTTACAGCCCTGGGTCCGGCACAAACCAGCCGTGTATCTACCCTTAGGCAAGTGGCTTAAGTTCCCTGGGCCCACGGTCCTCGCCTCTGTAATAAAGGCTTTGGATGATTCCTAGCCTGCTGCCAGCTCTCTGTTTTTATTTCTACCAACCACCACAAAGATGCAAGAGGGAATCCTAAAGCAATTGTTATTAATACCTAGTTAATATTTAATCATTGTGATAAAGAAAAATAGAAGAATTCCTACAATATCTTTGCTCAGTGACTCTGAGAAACAGAAAATAAATGACATTTTAAAAATAAAATAATATTTTGATATAGTTATACTGGGACTATGAATCTTTTCTATAACCCCATGACCCTTCCCAGTGTAGGCAGCTGGTTATCAAACATCCCGTGCCTCAAGGGAGAGTTATCTAGGTAGAACTAAAATTAAAAAGTTGAAATCTTTGGTCAAGGCCAGAACACTCTTTTTTTTTTCCCCAATGGAAGCCAGTATGTATAGAATGATTGAATTTAAAAAACACCATTCTGCAACCCTTAGAAATGAAATAACTATTTTAGGGAAGGACGAGAGCTAGATACCAAGCCCATTAAGTTCCAATTTTAGAGGGAGAGGATATTTGCTAGATGTCAACCTATCACTCCACAAATTACTTACCAACTGCCAAGGGAAACTTACATTTATAAAGAAAAGATCTGGTGGTCACCTTCTTTAAAAACCAATCCAACTTACACTAATAGTGCTTCTAAATCAGATACAATGTAAAGTGCAAGCATCTGGGATGGCCTTCTTCCCAAAAACATTTCACTTACACCTAATCCAGCCTTTGGAAATAAGTTTCAACTCAAGGAAACACAGCAGATAATGACAAGTGAAAGAATCCCGTAAAAAGGGTCCCCTGGGTGGCTGTCAGTTAAGGGTCTGCCTTCAGCTCAGGTCATGATCCTGGGGTCCTGTGATTGAGCCCCAGGTCAGGCTCCTTGCTCAGCGGGGAGCCTGCTTCTCCCTCTCCCTCTGCCTCTCCCCCCTTGTGCTCTCTCTCTCAAATAAAAAAATAAAATCTAAAAAAAAAAAAAAAAAAAAGGAATACTGCAAAGAAAACAAAAAGTCAATCATACTGCCAGAATGAAGGACATCTTACAGGACAACCGGCTGGTCCCTTCAAAGAGTCAATGTCAAGAGGGGAAAAAAATGAAGGCAGCCCTCGAGACTGACAGGGACCAAAGAAGCACACTCACCAAATGCAATGCGTGAACTCTGAGTCGATCTCAGTTTGCAATAGAAGCCGTATGAGCACTGGGCGTTATCCGCAATGGATGAATCACTGAACACTACGTCAGGAACTAGTGATGTACTACATGTTGGCTAACTGAATTTAAATTAAAAAAAAAGAAAGAAATGTAAGCTGTAAAAGGCACTGTTGAATAATAGGGGGAATGTGAAGATACACTAGGTGTTATCTGTTATTACAGAGCTGTTTTAACTTATTTAGGTGCAATGATACTGGTATCGGGTTATGCTTTTAGGAGATACTGCGGCCTTAGTTTTAGGAGAAATATGCTGGGAAGTGTAAGTGTGAAGTGACATGATATGGGCAACTTATTTTCAAACAGCAAACTGTTAAGCAGAGGGTGAATCTTGGTGTTGAGTATACAGATACTCTTTGTTATATTCTTTCAAATTTTCTTCGTGTTGAAAATTTCATCATAAAAAGCCAGAGAGAAACACAAGATCCACATATGTGACAGAAATGATTTGGAAGGAAATGAATCAGGAAAGAACACTTTTCATATTCTTTCTGTCCCCGTGGGAAAGCAGAGAGTCAGAGGGGAGGCCAGTAAGTCAGTTGCAGGTAAGAGGAGACCCGTTACCTGTCCCCTCGTAAAGTATGGGGCGGGGGGAACCACAGAATCTCTCGTCAGGGTTGGAGGTTCAAAACATGAAGAAGCCTGAGTCCATCTTTCTGGGAGGACCTTAAAAAAGGTGGCCAAGAAGCCAGAGCAATCCCAAGCCTGTAACGGCACAAGTAATAAATGAAGGAAACCAGAGTGTGTCTAGGCAGAGAGAACAGGTGCCACTTTCACAGAATTTCTTGGTCCCAAAGCCCCAGGGATGTCCCTGCAAAGACACGTGTGAAGGTGACAGAACCTGGTTGGGAACACAAGACAGTAGAACTGTGACTGGCCCGAATCTGGTGGCCAGGGACAAGTGGGAAGGTGGACAACACAGAAGTTACCAACATGAGGAAGAAATGACTACCTGTGGCCACAGATATGCCCCCTCCACACAGTGGCATGTCATAACCCCTGAGGATTTAATCCCACACAATCCCACACACTGCACCATCGCCCAGAAACTGAAATGCGACCTGAGGAAATGGAGCTGAGAGACCAGTGTGAGAGACCCTGACTTGATGGAATAAACATCGAATGTTCTGTGATTGTTCAAAATTACCACACAGACATGATATTTCCTATGTTAATAGTAAGGAGAATGTGGTTCCACAGTGGAGAGCGACAACAACAAAAAGATTATGTCATTATGCACCAAAATAATAAAGGAAATCACGAGAAGTACACGGCAGACTCTTCTAGTGAGTGCGTAATTGTTCTGAATGGTTTTGTAACAGGATGGTAGATACTGAAGCTGGAGGGGACCCTCGGATGCCCTTCAGTCCTATACTGTTATTTCTGGTCCTCACACAACTTCCTTTTACAGATGATCCAGGAAGTCAGTGTGGGAAAGGCTCAGTTGGGTGGTTGACTCTCCTCAGGTCTTGCCGGGACTACTAAAGTGGACAACCATGACTGTAAATAGAAACACCACCTCATTCCCAACATCCTCCCTTCCCACACCACTCCCACTCCTGAACTCACGTCCCCTTCCTGCCTTCCACTGTCACTACTTGGGGCGGACAGGACTCTTCTGCCTTCAATTCAGGATATTAATCTCTTAGGACTAAAGACTTAAAAAGTTAGAATGAAGATGTCTCTCTCTCCCCCGCTCCCTCCCTTCCTCTCATTCTCTCTGTCCTCAGACCACTAAAGCTCCCAGATGATCACAGAAGAAGCCAGTGACTTCTACTTTTGCTGATGCCTTGGTGAAAACGAAGGCCTCCCACTGCCATCTGCCTGCTCAAGCCTTGGTTTCTCTCACAGGAAATGCAGTGTCTTGGTCTATGGATATAATAACATGGATGACAATCGACAGTATAAGGAAGAATTTATTTTCTCTAAAGTCCCTCTTTTCATCTCAAGCAGGCTGTGAACACATCAAAAATGAAAGCCTGTATTTGGGGCTCCTGGCTGGTTCAGTCAGAAGAACATGCGACTCTTGATCTTGGGGTTGTGAGTTCGAGCCCCACGTTGCGTGTAGAGGTTGCTTAAAAATAAAATCTTAAAAAAAAAATTAAAGCTTCCTTTTGTTAAAAGAGACCCTTTTCACAGTTGCAGCCTCCTCCGTGTAAAAGGGATGAACCTTCGAACAGGAGGCTATGTGAGCTCATGTTTCTAAGTTTAAGCTAATGGTAACTGGGTCTCTCCCGCATTCCACCCCTACCTGCCCTTCCGGCCCCTTTCCTTCAGCAAGCGCCCCTCCCAAAAGAAACTAGTAAAACCTCCATACCCAATCCATCCGTCAACAGAGATTTCTTTTAACAGGTGAATCATTCAATGGACAATAAAATTAAGAACTTGCAGTAATTCATACCTAGCGTCTTTAAAGAATGAACGTCTTAACAGAAACACGTTTCAGCAGCTTTGCATTCATAATACGTACCCATAAAGTAGAGACACATTATAATTACAATTTTTTTATAAACTCAACTAATAAGCCTGAAAACACTAATATACACTGTCTACATATGACATGTTTTTTTCTTGTAATTCAGAGTATCAGTCCAGACAGGACTCTCCCATGCCCTTTTCCTTACTGATGTGTTACTATAACATAAATCTGAAAACTAGCCCCCTTTTCTGGAATTAGTTCAAAAAGCCCGCCACTAAATTAAGCACTAATTTAATTCTTATAACTGCCTGAGAGATGGGCATTATTTCCTCATTTTACTGATGAGGAATCTAAGATTTAGGAAGTTTAAAAATATCCCCCAAAATTATGGTTGGCAGTTGGAAGACCTGGGACATGAACCGAAGCCTGACTCATGCGTCTCTAATATTATATCCCTCTTACGCTTCTAGGTTTGAAGACTGAAGATTTAACAACTGACAAACATGAAGGCTGTGAGATATTCAAACAGACTGTCTTCCAAAGTGCCATAGGACAATTCTGCTGATTTGGAGCTAAATTTATTCCCAGAGTCATTCAGTCTCTTTGCCCAAAATAAAGGAAGATAAAATCGAAGCATATGTTAGAATTTAAGCCAAGCTATTATCTGATCTCTTCGTAAATTCTGAAAAGCGTGTCCACCAACATCAGATGCTAGGAATGAGGAAGAAGAAAACCAGAAGAGAGGAAGAATGTAAAATTAGGAAGGAGAGACACGTGGAAGGACAAAATGAAAGGCAGAAAAAAATGGAAGGTTAAGAAAAAGAGAAACAGGAATGGAGGGAAGGGGAAGAAGGACACCTCAGATGTCCTGATTTGGGAAGTCTTTTTGAAAGTATGCCATGATGTGTGTAAGGAGGTTGCCTGGATGGCATGGTTGCTTAGGCCTCCGACTCTTGGTTTTGGCTCAGGTCATGATCTCAGGGTCATGAGATCAAGCCCCACATTGGTCTCTGCGCTCAACAGGGTCTGCTGGAGGTTCCCTCTCTCTCCTCTCTCTCTGCCCCTCCCCCTGCCTCTCAAATGAATAAATAATTCTTTTTTTTTTAAGATTTATTTATTTATTTATTTATTTATTTGACAGAGAGAGAGAGACAGCCAGCGAGAGACGGAACACAAGCAGGGGGAGTGGGAGAGGAAGAAGCAGGCTCCCAGCGGAGGAGCCTGATGTGGGGCTCGATCCCATAACGCCGGGATCACGCCCTGAGCTGAAGGCAGACGCTTAACGACTGAGCCACCCAGTCGGCCCCCAAAAGACACTTTTAAAAAAAGGTAAAGACTAGAAAAAGATCAGAGCAATATATATATAACCAATAAAAAATGAATGTATATGATTTATAAGGTATGTCTGCAAATCAACAGGTAAAATGAACATTTCTTCTTATTGGTCACCTGATAAAGCTGTGTCACCTTATTATCATTTTTTAAAGCTTTATTTATTAATTTGAGAGAGCGAGCGAGAGTATGTGTGCGCGTACGCAAGCACTTTGAGGGGGAGGGGCCGAGGGATAGAATCCCAAGCAGGCTCCTTGCTCAGCGGGGCTTAATCCCAGGACCCTGAAACCATGACCTGAGCAGAAATCAAGAGTTGGACGCCCAACTGACTGAGCTACCCAGGCACCACGTTTCACCTCATTATTCATCAGATTATCACTTTAACTGAATTGGCACAAATAGAAAAGATCGATAATATCTGATATGGATGAAAGTATCAACAAAGGATACCCTCATATACTACCGGTAAGACTATATCGATAAGGCATTGGCTCAAGCTAATCTATCAACATATAAAATACACACACCCTTTTGTCTCGACAATCTATTCCAAGTACCTATCTCTATATGTAAGGCATTGTTTGCAATACCTTTCTGAAAACTTGGTAAAAGCACAAACATTAAAACATTAACTTTAAACCATAACAACATAAACACTAAAAGCAGAAAACAAATCACAATTTGTCAGCAATAATTATCACAATTACTAAATGCCAGGAACTTTTCTGAGTGCTTTCTGTACATAAACTCTGCGTGTTTCCTAACAACCCTATAAGGTGGGTACAGTGATCGCCCCACTCCAGATGGAAATACTGAGGCAAGGGAGGATGGGAAAGTTGCTCAAAGTTACACGCTTGTCTCAGGCAGAGGCAGGCTGCAGACCCGAGGAGCCTGAGAGCAGCCCACTCTGAAACACTGATTAATTCGAACGCAGAAGAGACCCAGGTACTGATACAGAAAGATCCACGAGGCAAACTGTCACCTTAAAGCAGATGCAGCCTGAGCTTGGGATTACAATTTCTTTATGGAACCAGAAATGAGTCTCTTTGATTATCTATAGTAAGTGAAGCTGTGGATTTTAGTATTTACGTAATATATGCATTCTGCATGATTAAAGAAGGTTATCCTTAGCAGTGGAAAGGGTAGCAAGAAAGGAAGGTCAAGTGCAATCCTTTTAGCTCCACATATTTCCAAACTGCTTGAAATTGTGAAAAGCAAGAATGCATTCTTGCTTTACTGTTACAATTTTTGTAAGTCATTTGTCTTTAAAAAAAAAAAAAAAACAGTGGGGGTGCATATGGAAAACAGTTTGTCCTTACAGATGTTTCTACAACTGCGTTTCTGGCTTTCGAACACATTTTTCCCTCTTTTAAAAGTTGATCCAAATATCTGTTCAGCTCAACCTCCTCAACTTTCCAGAATTATTTTCAGTTCGTAGAAAAGGCTTTAACCTTCAACTTCTCTAGCTTCAGTCCTGCTATATGTTTATGACTATTTTTAAATAGCCGAATATTTGGTTGCTGTTGAAAGACATTTAGAAGATCATTTATAAGAGGAAAAGCAAACTGTGGACCTTGAATCTGGAGTTAAGAAAACCTGGTTCTGCATTCTCAGGGAGTGGGGTTCTCTGGGTCAATTACGAATTGGACATTCCTACAGCTCGAGTCCTAGGAATGAGTGCAGATCGGCGGTTTACGTGCAAGGACAGGAGGCTGCAGACAAAATCCGTAGGCTATCAACACTGAATGAGAGAACAGGCCTCCTATTCCAGTTCCTCCTGTGGGATGTCTTTGGGTCACTTAGATATATTTACTCTAGACGGACAAAGGATGCATCAGTTCTCAGGGAATAAATATCACTACGTGGGCTTCCATCGGGAGATGCACGTAACACAAAGCTGATGGTCACAAGGATTCTCCATCAGGGTGATGAGTGCCAAGCCCCCTCCACCCTTCTGGCTCCCTTATATTTTTTCCAAGCCTGCACAGCATCGCGCCATCAGGCGGGGCTCCCAAACGCGGAGAGCTCTTGGAAGGCCCGGCAGCCCTCATGCCCCCCAGTGCTTCCATTTCCCCGTCCTGCACACTTCTCTATTTTCCGCAAAGAAAGGGATCCAGGAGGTAACGTGAGAACTAAACACGACACCTGGTTACAACACAAGTAAGAGCGTGCTGAGGCCTGGTTGCCTGTTGCTTTGGCAATGCAGTGCTCTGGAAAAGTCAAGGAGCCTTAGTTCAGTGGAAACTGAATTAAAATCAATCAGAGACAGCCTGAAGAGAAAAGGGATAAAATTATGCATTTCTGTATAGGGATATGGATACAGACATAGATGTTGGTAGTTTGTTATATATTTTGGGAACCATGTTAAGCGCTCATATAAATAATCTCTATACGGATGACCAAGCACTAACAGAAGGCCTTTGTTCTGGGCTTCCGTGATTATGATAACCAGATACTCAACCAAAAAGCAATAGAGTGGTGTAGAGACATAAAAATGAGCATGGAAAAACAGACTGGGGTAAATGCTACCTCCTGACATCTTTATTGACAAAAGGCCAGTTGTCCATTGAACACTGGCAACAAGAAGCTTAAACTATACTAGACGATAATGAAAGATAAATTCTAGGTTAGCACCAAGACGGGAGGCGCTTCTGCCAGCTTCAAAGTTGGACAAAGACACATATTCCAAGGCCATATATTCAAAGGCAGAGCAGCAGAAATCCACAATGCTCTTGTATAAGATGGAAAGCCAAAGTGAGCCCTCCAAACTGAAACAGCAATAATTGTATGAAAATTGTATAAAAACCTACAAATCCCAAGCAAAAACCTAGCAAAATGCCCTCCTGTCTAGGGCCATGACTTATCTGGAATGATCAAAGAAAGCAGAGGTGAGGGTAGAGGGGGCTCTGACTCCTTAAAAACTTAGAAAAGCTCTCAGATCTCTCTTTAATCATTCACATATGAGCCGTCCTCCAAATATCAACTGTTTTCCAATTATCAAACTAAAGTGACTGAAATTGGAAACTCTCTGTGATCATTCATTCACTCAATTAATACTTATCGAGGGCCAATTTTGGATGATGAACAAGACCACTACGAACCCTGTCTTCACGGAGCTCCCGGCCAAAGCTCCCTGTGCAAGACGCTCCCTTCAGCCTTTGGTTGCAGTAAATTGACAGAACAGAGAATAAATCCTAGGAAGCTTCCAGTCCCATAAACCCACCTCCAGAGAACACACCACCACTCACTGGAGATATTCTAAAATCTAGATTTCACTCCCAGGTTTGGAATTTAGAGATCACTGTCCCACAGAAACAATACCATCGATCACGTCTGGGTCCTCGGGTCAATCCACAGGGCTTGAGTTGCCTTGCATTCAGCTGTAGTGTGATTTTAAGAGGATTCTGGTTGCCCCAAGGCCCTTCCAATCAACAGTCTTAAACTATGTTTATGATCACTAGGCAGCTACTGTGATAATACAGTCAACACTGGAGCCTGAGGTGTGTGACGCTCGGATGGGAAAAAGCTGCAAATACCTGGTGGGCCAGCTGACTGCCACCTGCAATCTCCATCTGTCTCCAGGACAAGGGACTAGGAAGGGCAGTAGAATCTCCCGAAGGTGCTTTTAAGGGCAAGAATTCCATTTGGAATAGCTCATTTGCATGTCACACGGAACGGAGCCACTGGTCCCGGCCAAGTCTATGTACATTTCACACGGTTGTTACTGAGAAATCACCACTCACATGTTTCTTGGCGAGTTCAGAAGGTACTACAGTGTTTTTACATACTCTTCTCTTTTCAAGGCAGACGTCTTTTTCAGCAGTGATCCCAACACTAATAGCATTTAAAGTACATTACCTTCTATCAATGTTTAAATACCACTTTTTATGCAGTTTTATTTGCCCTCATCTTATCTTCCAGACACCCCCAAAATCATCAACTCAGCATCTGGCTAGTAAACAACAGCCTCAGCTCAAGCCCGACGTGTTCCAATCATGGCACAGACAGAAGTGCAGCTAAAAATAGAAAAAGAAGCTATTCTAAACAAGACCGTGGGTCTCTGAGACAATTGTTTAAAAAACGACTTTATTTATGTTTGGAAATAAGGGAGTGAAACATAGGATATCGTAGCTCCTGCCTGAAGGAAGTCACGGACTGACTCTGGGACAAGGTTCAGCAAAATCTTTCTTACAATTCATTAAGGATCCCCTTAGATTATGCAGGTACGGGAAATGTAGGTGCGTTAGCGGTAATCATCCCAAGTTATCCAAATAAAAATCTGTATCAGTCTTCGTGTGGGAGTCTCTATAGGAAATACAATCTTCTCTGAAACAAATGCCTACCTTCTATTCCCCTCCCTCCCCGCACCACACAGACTATGGGAACCCTTACAGACCATTCTGGAGGTGGTTTTCCTAACACAAAGCTGGGGTGGGGGCAGCTCCTAAATATTGCTGCTGAGGTTCCCGAAGCTTCTGCGCAGCTCCCAGTAGAACCTAGACAAAGTTTCTCTCTGAAGAGCGCATGAGACGAAAGGGCTCAAACTAAACCCTCAAGATGGGAAAGTAATAATGCTAGTGTCTGGCTCTCTCCAGTAAAATCTCTGCTTGGAGACGTCCACTCCAAGTGCCTCTAAGGAAAGAAAGTACTTGAGCAGAATGAGGAAAACGAAATGCCCTGGTGGGTGGCTGACATGCAGAGAACAGTAGCCTGGCCTGGACCTAGGCCCAGAAAGGTCTGCAAAGCAATGTCCCTTCCCCATCTTGGCATTCAGAAGGTGCTAGCCCATGCTGATCCCATGGAACAGCGATTCTCCAGGAATGCCTGGGCCACGGTAGTATTGGCATCCCTTGGAAACTGTTAGAAATGCCACGTATCAGGCCCACCTCAGACTTATTAAATCAGAAACTCTTGGGGTGGCCCAGAAATCTGCGTTTTCACAGGCCCTCCCGGAGTTGCTGATGCAAGTAAACCGTCTTCGTACTAGGACTAATTACAGTCTCTGTAGTATCGTCCCTCCTCCAGGCCTTATTTATAATTGGAGAATGAGAGATCTTTCCTCCTTCAAAAGAAATGTCAAGAATCAGCAGGTCAAGAGAAAATCAGGAGGAGATTTGGGGGCTATTCAAGGCCCAATTTACCACTACTCCTCCCTGTTCATTTCAGGTTTAGGGATTTCAATCATGCGCACCCACAGAGGGAGAGGAGAAAATGTCAGAAATAGATCCACTCCACCCCAGAGCCCAGTGTTCGCTGGACAGCTTATCACTCCATAAACATCACTTCCGAGTGAGTAGGCAATGAGAATAGTGATTCTAATGAACCAGACAGATCAAGAAAACCCACCACTTTGTCTCCAACACAACGAAGCCACCACTAAATCTTCTTCGCAGCTTTCCCAAGCCAGTGGCTATTCATAAGAGACCACACAAAATTCAACAATAGCATCTCAGTCAATACGTAAAGTTAAAACTTCAGAGCAAATGCTTTCAATCACTGAAACTCTTGGCTATTGATATAACAAGAACATTTAAATAAGCTTTCCCCCTACAATGAATTTTCAGTCCTCTGAAAGAGACCCATGGTCTATTCTGGGGCAACATGGCCACCAATTTTTAATTGAGCACTGGGAATCTTTCCATTAACACACACACACACACACACACACACACACACACACACTCACTCACTCATTCACAAAGCTTCAAAGTACAGCCGGTGTTCTGATTTTGCTTCCCAACACAGTTCAAATCTCAGAAGATGAGAGTCTTACTGTACAAGCAGTGGCAACAACAAAAGCTACCATGGAAGGGCCTGGAAGTCACCTGCATAGCAGAAAGAACCCTTCTGCACAAAATACTTGTGTCCCTAACTAACCTGCTGCCACCACACCTCGCCTGCCTTTCTGAAGCCGACAGGAAACCTGGGCACTCTTTGCCGGTATCGTTATTAGTCACTTGAGACTCTGGAAACCAGTCCCGTGTCGTCTGGGACAACCGTCCTCCTTGGAAAGTGGGTACTGCTGAGGAATCAACATCATTTTTGCTCTGCCTGGAATTGTAGTATCAGATCCTTGTTGCTGTGTTTTCAGCCTTAAAACCTAGTCATCGTAAATCTAGCTGCTTTCTTTAGTGGTAATTAGCATTAGTCAGAAGCCAAAAATGATTCCACATAAGGAGTCAAGTAAACACGACCCCTCTTACCTTTCATGCCAAACTTGGAGTGTCTCGCCAACTTCAGCAGAAACAACATCACCAGCAGACAAAATCCCACCACAGACGCAATTACCACCACAGCATAGACCTAGAGGAAAAGAAGGGAGGGTGGTCATGACCTTGCTCCTTAGTCCCCTACGTCTGGTTGATGATGATAATGAGGATGACAGTTCATATTTACTACTTGCTCTGCTGGGAACTTTTTGTCTCTCAATTCACTTATCCCTCAACAACTCTACCATGAAGTATTGTAGGTCCGATGATTATCCTTACTTTACAAATGAGAACACGTAAGCGATAAGCTTATAAAAATATCAATGTAATTGATATTACATAGACACAGAGATATATTACTCTCTCTCCATCTATCTCTCCTCCTACCTACCTACCTGGAGAGAAGGGGGAGAGTATACAATACTTGAGTGATAAAATACTGATTATTTCTGAAGCTGGTGAAAGATTCAGTGGGGTTCATTTTGCTATGCTCTCTACCATTAGGCATGTTAGAAAGCTGTTCATAATAAAAAGATTTTTTTTTAAAGTTAGCTATTGCTGCTCTTAGAAATCAGAGCTGGGGGTAGGCTGGGAAGGGAGCAGACAGGTACCTGTGGGTGGGTTCACTTGTGAAAGCTCATTGGGTCATAGACTTATGATATGTATACATATGCGTGTACGATAGAGGTCAACACAAAGTTTTTTTAAACTTAGCAATGTAATCGCAACATGTGGATTATACAAGTAGAGAGAGGAGATGCAGAACCGTGTGAATCCTGCCCCAACCCTGAGCAAGATCACAGAGTCGCAAGTGTGTAATGCTAATGAAGTACGTATTAACATCTCAGAAACAAAGATGGAAGCAGGACAATGTGTCTCCTTCCATTCCTGCTGCTCACTCCAAGGTCCTGCTCCTAAGAAAAGTGTGACTCTCTAAACCAGGAGGTGGCAAACTTTTGCTATAAAGGGTTAGACAGTAAATACTTTAGCCTTTGGGGGCCATACAGGCTCTTTCGCAACCTCTCAGCTCTGCTGGTGTAGAGTGAAAGCAGCCATAGACAATATGTAAGCAAATGGGCATGACTGGGTGCCAATAAAACTTTATTTACAAAAACAGATATTGTTTGTGGACTCCTGTTTCAAACTGTTTTAGATGTCCACACTTAATTAGATGCTTAAGCTTCTTTTTATTCCATTTAATCTGCATAATAATCCTTCAGACAGATATCATTCTTCCCATCTGTGGTAATCGTCAATGCTGTTTACCAAACATTTCTATTCCTTCCTGTGTTTCCCTTCAGAAGGTTCACTTCTTGGCTTCCTTGTGGTAAGATGGGTGCATGTGACCACTTCTGGCCAATGAGGTGAGACTTGTTTCCCTGACAACGGAGCACTTCACTGCCACTGTGAGATCTTAGACTGAGGCAGTTGTTCACACCCAAGAATAATGTTATACCCAGGGAACATCGGTCACTCTGGGGTCGTCACAATTGGAGAAGGGTGCTACAAGCACCTAGAGGGTCAAGGCCAGGATGCTGCTAAGCATCCCACAACACCTAACAGCCCCCCACAACAAAGAGTTATTCGTCCATAATAACGATATCGATGGTTCCAAGGCTGAGAACCCTGCTCTCATGCTTCTTTCTCTGGGCCTTAATAAATGCTAACCTTACAAAAGTGGCTGCCTATCAACCTGGTCTTACAATGAGGGCAAGGCAGACAGAACTCCCAGTCAACACAAATAACGAAGCAGAAATAAACCTTTGTCGTTTAAAGCCACTAAGATTTGGGGATTTTTGTTACCGCAGCATAGCTTGTGCTGACGGATATACCCATCTCGGAATAAGAGGCAGTACACAGCAGAGATTAAGAACATGAGTTCCTCGCGAGTTTGAAATTTAGATTGACCACTTCTCAGGTGCCTGACCTCAGAACTACTCAGTCTCCCAGCATCTTACACGGCTCATGTGTGAAACGGGGAATATAATCATTCCGCCGTGCAGATCATTGAAATCCTCAGTGAATTAATGCAGATAATGGGTTTGGAAGAGAGTCTACTATAACAGATAATAAATCATGTTGGCTATGATGACGATAAAAGTGAAATTGATAAAAAATTAAATAAGCAACCCAACCAAGATCACACCTTTTGAGCTTGGGATTCAGATTGAAGTCTGTCCAAGTACAAAACCTGGGGCTTATCCATGACTTAGCCTTTATACGACTTCTTCAAAACACATGGCTGGGAGGGAAGGCAGGGTAACAAAAAGTACGTGGCTAATCTTCCTGCGACATCTTCTCTGATGTCCACTGGGGACAGGACAGCATTAAAGAAGGCACAAAACCCAGGAAAGGGCACATGCCAAGCACTTGGCCAGAGTGAAGCCAAACCGTGAGAATCCTCTCCACTGGCACTGTGGTTGTGAGCAGATCTCCCACAGAACACCTCTGCCGGTGTTTGAGTGCACCCTTAACCCTGTCCTGTGGCCTATATACAACAGAGTGCTTGTGGTTCCTAACAGGTTAATTATAGATCAATTTGTTCTAACGAAGACCATTTCCCTCCAATGTACCTAATGATTTGGGGTGGGTTTGTTTGTTTTTTTTTTTTCATCTTTATTTCTGACTAACATTTGCATGGAAAAGAGTACTTTAGTTCTCAGTTTCTCGATCTTACCATTAAATTCCAGACTTGTACTGACAGAAGGGGAAAAACTGAATAAACAAGTCCAATCCCTATTTTATAGCTAAGGAAACGGGGATGGAGAGATGTTAGGGGACTTGTCCTGAGCCCCGCAACCTCCCCGTAGGACCCTAGACAGTCTCTGACCCACTTCAGAAAGTGCTCGACTGGCATTCAGAAGACTTGGTCCTTATGTTCACATGACACCTTGCCTTTAGCTAACACATGGTTCACTTCTGCAAGCCTGCATTCCCTCATTTCTACACGGAGATACTAATATCTACCCTGACTTCTCTATCTCGTTATAGATAGAGAAGTCAACCTGGAAAATGGGAAAGGGAGCAGCTAATGATCTGTTAGCAAATATTTAAACCTATTGAAGCAGCTCTAAATGTAAAGAATCCCTTAATAAACAAAGAATCCCATGACAATGAGAAGAACTGTTTCCTCAAAAATGAATTGTTTGATTAATATAGTTCCATGTACCGTGCGTGTGTTGGGGTGGGGGTGGTTTTTATGTGGGAGACAAGTAGGGGTGAATGTATTTGTTCATTTGTTTGCTTGGTTGGTTGGTTTGGTTGGCTGGCTGGCTGGTCAGTTGTTTGTTTGGTTAGTTGGCTGGTTGTTTAGTTGGCTGTTTGGTTGTTTGGTTAGTTGGTTGGTTAGTTGATTGGTTGGGTAGTTGGCTGGTCAGTTGTTTGATTAGTTATGTGGCTGGTTAGTAGTTTTTAATCTGAGGATCTATCTCAGCATAGAACAAGGACCTGCTCCACTCGAAGGCTTCAGCAAGGTTCATGAGGAGTACTTACTGGACCAGAAAGGAAAGTGTTTGAGGCTGGCTTTCAAATGTTCCGATAACACCTTTAACTTTTCTATCAGCTCCCTGACTCTGAAACTCTCCTTCTAATCGAACAATCCTCTGTGTGATCAGGAACTGTTCATGTATCAAATATCTTTCCACACTTAAGTTTTACATCATCTTTAAATTCTACAAAGCATTACCTCTCGTGCAGATTTCCAGGGACCTCAGGTGCAATTGTAATGTACCAACTTTCAACAAAGATTATTTTCACTGATCTCGCCTTCCAGCAGCCCTACCGTCCGAAATATCACTGAGATACACCACTTAGGGACTTCATTTATCATTTGGTCTCAAAAGAGAAAAGTGAAGTTGGCATGTAATTTTTAGTCACTGGGACAGGTACACACCTGTGGGCTTAACACATGCTCCTTGGATTCCTTATATACACAAACAACTTTGTCAAACCAAAAAAACATTAAGTGGTTTGGTATGAGAATAAACCAAAACGACTGCACAAGGCAGGAAGTAGAAAACATTCTGCAGCTGATTTACCATGGCACTTGTCCTCGCTATTTCGATGCAATGCATATCGTCATCTATGGAAACACGTGCGAGTGTCTCCATGTACTAGATACGCATATTGTGAGTTGCAGCTGAGCTACATCTGTTATGAGCCTCCCATTCCCACCATGAGGGCCCTGGTTTAACTATAAACCACATCTCCGTATTACTGTTCCAGACTCCTAACTAATCTCACCACTTCTAATCTCTCTGTTCTGCAACCCATTCTAGAGTGTTCACCATTACTCCAATCAGTCTCCAATTTTTATTATCTCCTAGGTGCCAGACACTATTCACGGGATGAGGGATACAGCTCTGAAAAACACTGACTGGGATGCCTAGCGTTGGAAACTCACTAAAGAATCCAGGGAAGGAGGGGCGCCTGGGTGGCTCAGGTGGTAAGGCGTCCGATTCTTGATTTTGGCTCAGTTCATGATCTCAGGGTCATGAGATCAAGCCCCACATCAGGATCCACGCTGATCCTGGAGCCTGGTTGAGATTCTCTCTCTCCCTCTCTGTCTACCCCTCCCCACCACCCATGTGCACATGCTCTCTCTCTAAAAAGAATCTAGGGAAGGAAAAAAGACATAACACAAGTAAACAATGAAGAAGCAAGGGAATTACCGACACTAATAACTGCTCAGAAGAAAATGGAACATGATCGTGGCTGCCTGGTGGCTAAAGCCATGTGATGACCATCGGGAAGTGCATGCCTTGTAGAGGGAACAGCAAACATAAAGGCTGTGAGACAAGAGTAAGCCCGGAGCACACGAGAGAACATGAAGAAGGACAGGTGGCACACATGAGGGCAGGGTGAGAGGTGAAGGCAGAGACGCAGACAAGGGCAAGATAATGCAGGGCCTTTTTGCCACCATGAGGATCTGGGCTTTTGTAATAAAATTTCTCTTACACTCGCATTGGGAAGACTCTGAGAATGACAATAAAAGTGATCTGATTTGTGCTTTTCAAAGGTCACTCAGGCTGCTCTATGGAGAAAGGCCGGGACATCACAAGATGGGAGAGGAGGGACAGGTAGAGCTGCGGAGGTCATCCAGGAACGAGCAACTGTGGTAAACTTCCTCTGGGAAGGGCCAGATACTAACCGTGTCCAGCTTTGCAGGCCATACAGTCTTTGCTGCAGCTACTCCGGCCTCCACTGCAGCACAAAAGTAGCCACAGACAATACGTAAACAGGCATAACCACGTTCCGATAAAACTTTATTTTTTATGGACACTGATTGGAATTTCATAAGATTTGCACGTGCCAGGAAATATCACTCTTCTTTTCATTTTTTTCCAAACCACTTAAAAATGTAAAAACTCTTCTTAGCCTGCAGATGGCACAAAAACAGGGGTGAGCCGGACTTGGCCTGCGGGCCACAGTTTGCCAACCCCTCGGGTTAGCCTGCGGCCGTGGCAGCGGAGGTGGGGAGATAGGGATGGGTTCGGGGTTTATCAGGCAGCAGAGCTCACAGCACGGGGGACTGGGTGCATGTGACAGTGAGAAGAAGAATGAGGGATGCTGCTGGCGTTCGAGCGGAGCAGCTGACAGACCAACCCGGCCAGAGTCCTGGGGCTCCAGCACGCCTCCCTCAGTGGCTCCTCCCTGCGTGATAAATCTAACACCTGGCACTGTATTTCAAAACCCCACGACCTGGCACCACCACCTCTCCAACCGTGCTTCTGACTGCCCCCCTTCACACACCTTACCTTCCAATCAAAACCGCTTCCCAGTCTGCGGGCTCTTGTGCGCACACCCAAGATGCCTTTCCCTTGGTTTCCTCTCGGTCTAAATGCCAGCCACCCCGCTCAGCTGGAAAATGCCCTGGCCCCACCAAGCCGCCTCTGGCTCTCCCAGCAGGAAGGGGGGAGCACCCGCCCCTCCAGGTCCTGCTCTCACATCCCACTGCTTCTCTATCTGTATCACAGCTGCTGGTCTCGGTTCACCTCTCCGGGCTCTGACCGACGTATAAACTCCTAAAGGACAGACCTGCCATTCCTTCAGATTTTCCTATCTCCCCACCGCCAGTCCCTCCTAGAACCTACGGGATTCCTTAAATTTAGTGGGCAAAGAGACTTATTAAAATACCGAACAAGACAGGTGTGAAGGTGCGGAAGACAGCAATAATGCCCGAATGAGACACTGCTCTCCTAGTGATAATCTGTTAAAGGACAGACATTTACAATAAGAGCGAGTAGCAATTAAAGGGGCGCGTAAAAGGGAAGCGAGTAAGTCAGAGGTCACACAGCACATTTATCCACTTCTCTTAAACCTTTCTGTGAATTCTTCCAAACGTCAACACCCTCTTCACACCTGAACAGTAAAAATGTCGTGTTGAAAACCACGCACCGAAGCGGTTCCGCTGCCCCAACTGATAGAAGCACCCACAGTGCTCAGAGCCCATCTAGGAAACAACCACTTATCCCACTCACCGAGAGATGTTCCCGACCGCTTTTGTCAGCAACATCTGTGGAAGGGATTTCGTTACTTCTGTTCGTGGTGTCCCCAATGTCATTTGCTGCGGTCCCATAATCTTAAATTGGAGAAACGGGAAAAAGAAGGAACCATGAAGTCGTCACCAGGCTACCAACCAACCCAAGACCACAGTATGACCCAGAACCACGAAGCGAGACAAATCACAAAGATTCCAGGCCCCTGACAGCCTGGCTGTGGAGGAATATGACCCAGCTCTTGGGGTAAAACCATTGTAGTGCTGGGATTGCATGACGCTCGAATGTTATGCAACCCAGATCTTTCCACCACTGGTTTGGCGGTCAAATTCTAAACCTGATTTTCCGTGGTAGGTAAGACTATATCCCTTTTTTTGGTTGAAGTCTTTAATATATATATGAATGGGAATCGATCCTCTAAAAGTCATATAAATTTATAGACCTAGAAGGGCCTTCAAATGTGGAATCTACCTGCCAGTTTTCTAGCTGAAGAAGGTCATCTGAGCAAAGTCACATGACTAGTCCAAGGTCAACTGGCAGGCAGGTGGCAGAGCCTACGCATGACCCAGCCTTGAAATCAGCAGCACTGATTCAGGTCAGAGGCAGCCCTCAAGACGGGCTGGGCAGTCAGCACTGATGTGCCCATATGAACTTTTTTGAAAAGGTCTGAATGGCCAACATTTCAGTTTCTGAATGGAGAGGGAGCGCACCAACACAATATTTAGAATTGTGAGAATACGTGCTCCCGTCAGCATGTCTCAAACCTCACTGCCATCTCCTGACTCGATTTTAGCCTATACGGAGCAGGTTGGAAATAAATAACTGGGTTTTTGTGGGGAGGGGGGAGTAGTGAACATTTTTATTCGTAATATTACATGTAAAAAGTCATAGAAAATGTTTGATGAATTTATTGCAAACAATGTTGTTTATAAATGTTTGGTATTTTTCTTCTCAATAGACATGAGGAATGCAATTTTCATCCTGAACAAACCACCTCATTAAATCAGCCCCAGCTAAACTTGATTTCAACCAAACACTAAGAAATACCATCTGTTTGCTAATTTTTTTACCTCTTCAAATTCTAATGAGCCACTCATGCAACATTAAATCACTAAAGTATTGATAGTTTAACATCATAGTTGGTCCAAAGATCCAAAGTGGGATCTGAGGCCAATGAGAAGATGGCATTTTTAAGTCTTGAAGTTACTGGAAAAGAGTCCAAAACATAATTTTAAAATGTAAAATCACAATGTAAACATACCTCTCTGTGACACAATTTGAGATACTTTTTCTTTAAGCCGTATCAGGACAAAAAAAACAAAAAACAAACAAAAAAAAAAAATGGAAATCACATGCACAAAATCATCGAAAACACAATTTTAAGGAATTATAGTGTAACATGCATAAAACAGGAAAAGACAATATAATCCTCCAGTTAAAATTAGCTCAAGTTAAATACACACACACACAGAACAAACGTACAAATATAGAATCTTTTCATAAAAAAATTAAATGTCCATGTGTACATCAAGTTAAAGAATATTAACTGAATAAGTTATACATGTCACATTTTAATTAATCTAATTTTTAATCAGTCTTAAATTTTGAACCAAGTCTTGAAACTGAGGCTGCACTTTCCCAAACAGAAGTTCCCTGGTCATGAAGGTAGTTTGGGAATCCGTTAAAGATGGATTTTCACACCTGATCAAACATCCCTGGAATTCCATTAAAATAGCAAAGCACAGATGAGATACCCAGTTAGAAGCTAATGTAGTCCACCTTCTGGCTTCTCCTTTCCACGTTCTTAAGAGAACCCATCTTATTCAAGGGATCCAATGACATTCTCTGAGGAAGATCTAAACTCCAGGGATGGCTCTAGTTAGTCAAGGGTTCATTCGTCCCTCTTATCAGTAATGGAGGCAAGAATGGACCCTGACCCCCTGGGTCTTGAACAGATTCAAGGAGGGCTAATGGAGATCTCTGAGAAAGTTCCTTTTCCTCTGGAATGTTCTCAGAAGCTCTTCCATTTCTCCCAACAATGTGAGTGACAGCGGCCCTTCTGCGAGCATCATCTCACGACCATGAGGGGAGTCAGCCTTTGGGGAAGTAGGCACAGTGTGCAGGGGGTAAAAAGATGAAGAACTGGGTGCCTGATGACACGGTAGAACTACTCGGTTAACCAAACCTAAAAACATGCCCTACTTTTGAGGCTCCGTCTGTGAGCCAAACTTCCTTATTATACAAGAAACATAATTTTGAATTGGGTTTACTGTCAAAGCCAGAAACTGATACACCTCCCTTTTCTTGGTAGTCATGGCTTTTAAACAGGTAATTAGTTCCCAATTATAGAAACAAAATGTCTGTTACAGTGGAATGGATTTACTTCTTCCAAGAACAGAACATGAGAGAGAAAATGCTATTTACAAGCACTGTAAATATCAAGGGAAAAGAGCCATCAATATTGAATGATTTTTGAAATATTATTGTGGTCTCTGTAATGCTTAAAGCGTATATTTAACTGAGCTTAAAGGTCCTCTTTTAGTTGACTTGTTTCATTTTAGACAAACATTTTGAAAAAATACAAAGTAAAGACAACATGATAGCTACCTTCATAAATTACATCAGGATAATTTGGGTTAGCACCTAAAAGGCAAAACAAAGATTTGTGAGTACACATTCAGACTTAATACTAAGTATCCCCGCTGAAATGAGCTAAATATATATTGAAGGTTTTATAGGTTTATAGGTTGTTTTATAAGACAGGTACATGAAACCTGAAATGCTTGGTTTGCTTCATGTGAACTGTTTCCCTCCCCAGTCCCAAAACCTCCATCCCTTCAAAAGAAAAGAAATGAATGAAGAGAAATTACAAATCACTTTATAGCTGGAAAAACGTCAGCAGCCAATGCATTAACGACTGCTTCTAGTATACAGCTGGCCATTTTAACTGCAATCCTGGTACTTTTATTCCGGAGACAGAGTATCTCCATACCACTTTAAACAACAAAAGATAAAACCTCTGATAGCTTGGTTATTACTTTCAAAGTGCATTTTGGCGGGTCTACTTGCTTTCACAAACACATTATTAACCAGCCCTAATAATGATACCAAATGCACAATTTTGCTCTCCACTTGGTGTTCAGAGGGGGGTTGCCAAGGTTGAATAAACAAACCCTTTCTTTGCCTTTATACAACACAGAAAAATGAATGTACTTTCTCTATTGAAATAATTTATGTATAAGAGATTACACATACATGTTATGTCAGAGACAAATGCAGAAGTATATCGACTTAATTTGGGGGTGGGGTGGGGAATGATTCTTTAGTCACCAAGATAATCAGAATGCTCTGTTTTAAAATATTCCCATGAATATTTGCAAAAACGTTTTTAATTTTTTTTTAAATCATCATCAACAAGAACTGGTGACAAAACCATCTGCTCCTTACTCTCCAATCAGAACTAACCGGGTCTCTCTATGAAAGCCTACTTGGAAATAAAACTAAAATTTGATATAACATTTGTGTGATTGCAAAATAAACTTCCAAAGCTACTTCCTATGCTTTTAGTCTTCACTTACTTACTTGTACACTGTAAAGCTTATTCACCTCTCATTTCACTTCTAAACCCTGCAGCAGAAAAATATCATTTAAGATAAAGGGAAACCAGAGCCCATTTTCTGTTCATGTATTCCCTAGTAAATAATCAAAGGTAGTCTAAATGAAGAACCAAATAAAAATGGCCTTAATGTTCAAATCAGAATTTGTACACAGTTCAACTCACAGAATATCTATTTTAGCAGGGGAAACATTAAGTAGATGGTTGTGTATGTCGATTCAGGGATGCTGCAAACTGCTGAGCATTCCATGCTAACTGGAGCACCAGTCTATATGAAGGACACCACCTGAAATTGTGCAGTGTACAACCTGTGCACAACCTGTGAATTGGCTCTGTGCCAATTCATGCAAAGTCATTGATTCCAGTATATTTCAATAGTATTTTGAGTTTTATTATCTCAAACACCATTTCAAAGTAGTCTTGAGTTATGTTAATATGTGTTATCAGAATTATTTGTAGTGGATGTGATGTTCTTGAGAAGGGCCTTGAAGGCTGTCTTGAAATAAAGCAGCATGAAATCCCAGTGGCAGCCCTGGTGACATCGTATGCAGGGCACCCACTCACCTGCTGAAATCCTTTCCTTTTGCAAAGTCCCTGGACCAAATGGGTGTCCTGTCACTGTGAGGATTTCCTACCCCTCCTGAAGGAAAGGTTCTATAACCCCAAGTGAACAAGTCATTCTTTGAACTGCTCAGTAATCTATTACTTTACAAGATCCCACTCTGGTCCCCTCCTCACTGCGCCCTCAATATACAAGTCGGCATCTGCAAGGGTACCTGCCCACCAAAGTCCACACTCCACTTCTAGACCTCACTCCAGGATCCAGGACCCAGGACTCACATTTCCTTCTCCACACCCCCCAAACACACTTCCTAGGACTGGCTAGCCTTTTCCCTACATCTTTCAGCCCACAGGTGGTCACACCACTAGTATGAGCACATTCTGACCCAAGACCCAAGGGTGAGGGGGGTTGAGCAAGGACAGGTGAGCTGGGGTGTGCACATGCCTGCTCATTGCCTCTCACAGACCTCTCACCATATAGTTGGAGACACGGGGCAGGGGCTAGGGCCAGGAACCAGCTCTACCAAAGCCACTACCTTCCAGCATGGGACTCTAAGAATCTGGGAGAATTAGATCCTTAAACCCAGCCTTCCAGGTCACTATACACATATATATGACAAGACAGGAAGATAGAACCTACTTCATTTAACAATTCATTAACTTGATCCATATTTTTTAAGTATTTGGATATAAGTATACAGACTTTCATTTGTACTGGGTTGGCCAACCATCCCAGACTGCCTGAGACCCAGGGCATTCCTGAGACAGTGAATTTTAAGTTTTAAATGTGGGATAGTCCCAGGGAATCCTTGCAGTTTGTCCAGGAATGAGGGCTTTCCCCAGACACAAGATTTTAGTATGAAAACTAGGACTAGTCTGTCACCCTGATTTGTCCTCAAGCCCTGCGGGACACCACACACAGTTGCCTCCTGCCTTTCCACGTGCGGTCCCATAAAAAAGGAAAAAGGCTAAGGATTCAGAGCCAGGTTTATCTAAACCACACATTGGAAGGGCTGCAGTGAATATGAGTGGTGTACAGGTGTAACCGACCTCGTCTCCGAAAGGGAACACCTCAACACATTACTCACACAAGGCCCCCGGGAACGACCAGAACATCAAATCAGTTCAATCCAGCCAATGTCAGGTATAGAAAAAGGATTGGGGATGGAATCAAAAGTAAAGAGGTTAGCCCATAATCTGGAAAACTCGTTTTGTTCCAGCCTTACATTTCCTTTCGGTGCATGCCTTTCCTACCAAGTTCACCAGCAAAACCACTAGGTCACCTCTACACTTTCTGAAAAGTACTGCATTTTCCTAACTTCATTTTCTCTAATGTATGAGAAGAATCGTCACTTGACTTTCGTGGTCGGAAAGACTCAAATTTAGTGCGAGATTATGAAATCACAGAAAGACAATGCAGGAACAACAGTAAGGTGTTTTTTATTTGTCCCTCTGACCATACTATACTATGTCTGAGGATGGCCGACTCCCTACAATAAAAAAAAAAAAAAATGCCTCTTCCCGTACAAGGGTTTAGGAAGCCCCCGGCACATGGGAGGACACACAGACCTGGAGTTTATAACAAACAAGGGTCACGGTACTCCAGCTAACCCCAGCTCATTGAACACAGTATTTTGCTTCCAGCAACTTCCCGGTCAAGCTAACCTTGGTGTTTATACTCCAACAGGAATGTAGTTATCAACATCATGTTAAGTGCAGGCACAAGTCAAAGTCATCCCTTCCTTTTCGGATCTCTGGCAATGGTCATATTGTGAAAATCTCCTGTCATTTTTAAGTCTAATTTCTAACTGGTTTCTTTCACTTAGTTTAACTATGTTCATTATATATCATCATATGCTACAGGTAGAAGCGCCTGTTTCAGATATTCAGGACGAAAAGGTGGGCGAGGAGAGGCAAACACTGACTATGCGGGGGAGAAGCCAAAAGAAAGAGAATGAATGAAAGATGAAGGAGCAATGCGTTTGTAAAGGGGATGTGAGCAGAGCTGTGCCTCCTTGAATACCATCCCGGTAGCTCACCAAGCAAGAAATCTCAGATTTAGGCAGCAGGAGGTGGCATCAAACCCTGAAGCTTCATGTTGAAAACCACTGGAATAAAACATGGAAATTTCTGGAATAAAATATGGAAACCCGGGAAGTCCGCCAACCCCACTCCATCCCAGACAAGCAGCACGCAACCCCCAGCTCGCTCCCGTCCAGAAGCAGCAGCTCCTCCCCAGCCCAAAGAAGGTGCCTGACAAGCACAAATTGTTGCTTGTCTCACGTTCCAGTTCTGTTTTCTGAAGCGTGTGTCGAGCATTGGCAGGGGCTACACGCACTTGGGCTTTGTTCTGGACCTCGGGCACCTTGTCAGGGATTTGGGGACCGGGACTAACAGGTGCAGAACGCGCGCGCACCGTCCGCGGCCACAGGCGCGCTCCTGACAGAGCCCCGGATTGCACACGGGATGTCTGCTCTCCGGAAGACGGGCCTTGGGGCGCTCGGGCTTCCAAACGTCGATGAGGAAGTCCTTCCTCCCCGCGTATCAAACCGAAGCACTTCACCACCCTCTGACCTCCATGCTAAGTGCCTTTAAAGGGAGACCTCGAGCTTCTCTAGTCTAAGCTGTTACACGCGGCTCACGAGTAAATCTCGTGACTGTGCGTAAGTCTTCATGAGTAAAACTCCATGACTTTTTAACTCTAAGACTCTACAGTTAAGGGCTAAAGACAACTTGTGGGAAGGTGGCAGGGTTCCCTTTCCAACCTGCTGCCTACATAAAAATGATGGTGAAGGCCAGAAGACACATCTGCTTCCTTCCTTTCAGCTCTTAGTGTCTCTCTAATGCCCTAAAAAAAATAAAAAAATAAGACTTCTCTCTCAACTCTATTTCCAGACTCTTGTTTAGTGTGACTGTGAAAAATATTTCAAAGAATTCCATATGATAAAGAAATCACAAAAGATTCGTTCTTTTCAAATCAACTGTCTTTGGTTTGTCAACATGTTGTCTAACTCATGGCAGTCCCTCCTCCTGATTTCCAGATCCTTCTCCTCTTCCTTTTCTAAATGGCAGGTTGAACTCAGGGCCCCAACACACTGGGGGTTCAGATGTCTGGGTTTCATTTTTGGCTGAAGCACTAATGTGTTGTGCAGCATGGGGGGGGGTCAGGGGGAGCTTTTCATTTTTTCTGTGACAAAAGAATGTTCCATACCTCAAGAGAGGATAATAGCATTGGCTCTGGCAACTCATCAGCAGCTTCAGGAAGCATAATTAATTAACATGAGTACTCTTGAGACTTAAAGAACTATTTAAGTATAAATCTTAATTATCACAATTATTATGAGCCTATAGCCAAACCATACTCTTCTCAGTTATTTAAGGCAGAAAAGCAGGTCGAACTTTCTTTCCTTTCACTCCAGGACAAGAAACGGGCCCTGACAAATGGCCAAGGAGCAAGTCATGGGGGGCTTTATATTTTCTTAATGTGTAACATTTGGAGAAATTTCCTCTCCCTACATTCTTTGGCCCAAGTAAACCAAATCTAAGTCTGCCAGTTTGAGGGCAATTCTGAGTGCTGCAGAGAGCTCTAGTTCATCCAGACGTCATGAATCTTTTGATAAAACAGCACGAATGAGAAGCTGTGGGGAAAACTCTTCCAATATTTATAGTTGGTTCCCGACGCACATTTTGCATAGGAGACAACTGCTCCCGAATTAGGAAGCATAAGTCACTAACTCCCACTGCTTGTGTGAATGAGCATTCTTGAGCTGTGACATTCTTCCTGAATGAGTGGGCCATAGAGAGACTCTTTATGTACTGCCTGAAGAATGGGAAGCTTTAGAGCACGGGTATTTTATTACCCAGTGCTCTGGCTAGGTTCGTGGCAAGGCTAAAGTATTAATCACTTGGGTGAGATTGCAATAAAAGAATCTACTCTTAAACAATCAACGTGTTCACGATTATAGAAATACCTGACCTCGAAAATTCTTGAAACTCGTGCTATCTGATCTGAAGATGCCAGCAAAGGCCCCGGGTTTCTTCCCAATTACACTCACAAGTAATGTCTCTGCCATTAATTTCTGCTTACAATTCTGCTTGAAAAGACACGCTCACCACTTTTAACCTCCACTCACTCTCCATGCACACTTATGTGTTCACAAGAGGGCTTTTCTGGATGTAGGACTGAATGCCAATGACAGCCACCGAGTGGATCACTGTCATCTCAGGTAAGTCTTATTTCTGGCCTCTAAGCAGAATTTTTGGGGCCTCCCCAGAGAGCCCTGGGCTTCCTATGTGTGGGCTCTACTCTATCGACTCTCCCTAAGCCTCCTTAAGCCACACATTGAATTCATCCTACTTTTTTCCAAACTCAATTAAAGTGCATCTCTGTGCACAAACTATTCTGTATTTTTATCATTAGTACTCATCGCTATCCGCAAGGAGTCAGTGCCGCCATCTTGGCAGATGCCTACACAGTTCTTCCAGTGGCTTCCCCAGGTTCCACAGAGCAGAAGGGAACCACCCTCGCTGTTCCAAGTATGGTCCGGGACCTGCAGCGTCAGCATCAGCTGGCAGCTGGTCAGAAATGCAGCATCTGAGACCCGTCCCCAAATCCACAGCATCCAAACACGTGTTTGAGCAGGATCTCCAGGAGAGTTATGCTCATTAAAGTTTGAGAAGCCCTGATTTATAAGTCCATGAGCAGTCTGACCAAAGTCAAAAGGCCTCAGTGGGCACAGAGGATGGCAATTTTACAATGAAACATAAAGCAAACCTAAAAATAGCTAGATACCCAAGTACTGAGGGGGGGGGGGTACTCTCTGGCAGTGACCTCGACAAGGTTAGGGGTAAGGGCAGGAGATGTTTTGTCCCCAGTCGCATACATTTGAGCCCATTCAGAATGGGGAGGGGAAAGGGAAGGAGCTTGGATGCCAGAAGGAGCTTACATTTACCCACCCTCTCCAGGAACCAAACTGTGACTTAGTTTTCTCTTTAGAGCACCAAGTCTAGAAAGTTCGTGTAGTCAAGTGGCAGAGTCCTGAGATCTTCTTCTCTGGGCACGCCTGAGCCTCTGGATAAGGAGGACAAAGCAGTGCCCAGAGAAAAGCAGTTCTGGGCAGAAAGTTCCTCCCTAATGGCCACAGAAGGAGGTGAGGAATGGGTATGTTGGTGATTATATTCTCAGTGCCTGCCTAGGCTAGAGCTGGATCCATGTCCTTTAAAAACTTGGCTTCACCCTGAGACTGCCAGAGGTCCCAAGGAGGACAAAAGGTGCTTATCCGGGACTTCCACGGAAGTTTCTATGTAGCCATGGGGCTTCCACAGCGGCACTCTGAGAACCCAAACTGAGTTCCCTGCAGGCAGAGGGCCCTGAGGAAAAATGCCTGCCTCCTGCCAGAGAAGGCTAAAGGAAGTGTGGTGGCAGGACGCAGGTGGCATTTGAGTTCTACCCATAAGCCCAGAGGAGTCAGGATGAGGGACCACAAGGGCTCCCTGTGGACCAGACAGAGGCAGCATGAGAGAATGTCTGTCCTGACCACAGCCCCTTGGAGGGACAGAGGGACCTCGGCAACACAAAGCCGCATTTCTGGGTGCTGAGGAAGAAGATGCTTCCACCAGCTGGAGTAGAGACACATTCGCATGCTGCCATGCAGGAGAGGGGCCCGCAGAGAGAGGAATCACCAAGATCCCATAAAGCTATCCAGGACGAAGGTCCGTGAGTCAGCATTGAACACACCCAGGTCCCAAAAGACAAAGCCACCAGCAAACACATTTGCCTGCCACCCAGGCACCAGCCCTGGTCCCACTCCCTTCTACCTGGGCAACAGAGGGCCCGAACTCTCCTTAGCCAGCTCCCGCCCCCACCCCCACCCTGCCAGCCTGGACCGGCAGAGGAGAGGAAACTGGCCCTTAAATTAAGTCCAGAGTTTTGATTTCTACCACATACAAGACATGCTGTTTTTCAATTGAGATTTTTGTCCGCAACCTAAAGTGACCAAAGGATTGTCTGTTACTCAACAAGGAGCAGAAAAATCTTACTTGGGTCAGAGCTCTTATCCAGACAGGGGACGCTCCCCTTTGGTTGCACACTGGAGTCACCAGGGATCTTAAAAATAGAAAATGCCGAAGCCTCAGCCTCATCCGGGAGCCACCGAATCAGAATTGCTAGAGGTGGGCCCGAGAAATGTGTGCTAACTAATAAAAGAACAATTAAAACTCCCCAGTTGATTGAATGCACAACAAGGAGACAAGGAGCGGGGCGCTAGCATTCAGGAGCCAGAGAAGATTATTCCTAATGAATAAATGTTCCAGGGACAATGGAAAACAGCAATGAAATAAAATTAGTTTGATTGTTACAAGCTGCACTCCTCAGGGTGCTGGAAAGATAAACGCTACGGTTCTCTAAATTTCATTTGGAAGCTAAAAGTTGAGTTTTGTGCTTTCAACGTGACCCAAAACTGACCAGAGCAGAGTTCAGTTCTAAATGTGGGGATCCAAAATGATCAGTCTGGTGTCTGGAGTTTGGGAAAGTCTCTCCTCCCTTTCTCGGTCACTAGCCAGGTTGCCAGTGATTAACAGATGGGAAGGCACTGGCTTGGTGTCTGGGCCCCTGCCGACAGCGAAAGGTCTGATCACACCTGTCCGCCCTCATTAGCACCCTGGCTGGGTCTGGTGTCAGAGTCTGCGAGGTCCCAGCACTCTGGAGACACACTGTATGGGGCTCTCTACTGATGGCCTCACACCCTATGGACGGTACCCCCCTTGACCTGGCTGGTGCTGGCTCCAGGTCTCTCTGTTCCACGCAGAAAGCAGCAGAGTGTCTTCCCTACCATGTGGCATGAAAGGCCATCAGGGCTATTACTACATTCAACCAGGTCATCTTCACCAGAAAGCTCACCAACTTTTGTTTTAGGGACTTTCTATTTCTTTGCTTCTATTTCTGTTTTCATTTCTTTCAGTACTCTTCATTTTCTATCTACAAATAGACAGTGAATTTCTACACAAGGTGACTATCCCATAAAAATCTCAGTTCTGAGCTGAATGAGGAAGGCACACTCTGAAGACGGCAGAGCCGCCATTTTAGTTCCCCAGGCCCCATACGGGAAAGCAACCACTTCACCCATCCCAGGCCGCCTGCTTCCTCACAAGCCAGGAAACCTGCCATCCAAATAAACAAACAAAGCATCTCATCAAAACAACTGGGGAAAAAAAGGTAGCTGGCTGAAACATCGGAAACATCTTATCAAAAAGATCTGTAAGAGCTAAACTTCTTACCAATTACTATGTGACAACAACAGAAATACTGGAGGAATATAAACCCACATTTGACCTGTCATCCTCAACTTGTAGACTTTAGACCAGCAGGGAAATATATATATATATATATATTTCTTTTGAACATATATATGAATATATGTATATGTGTGTATATATATATATATATATATATTTGATATTTATTTTTCTTTAGTTTTAAAGGAGGTTAAGAGGGAAAGGAAGCAATTCTTAAAAAGGCCATTATCTGTATGCTATGGCTACAAATCTCATAAATACCAAAGATTCTATCACACAAGCCAAGTGAGGTCAATCTCTAATTGGTCACACTGGTTTATGGCCCACAAGGGCCATTTATATCCACTATCGCCCTGGGCCAAGTCTCTTTTATTTCCACTTTCATTTATTACTCCCTGATAGCTGGTCCTTGAGTAAATACTTAAAGAGGGGGAAAAAATCGTCCTTTCTAAAAGCAGATATTTATTTATTATTTTTTTTAAAGATTTTATTTATTTATTTGACAGAGAGAGCCAGAGAGCACAAGCAGGGGGAGCAGCAGAAGAAGAGGGAGAAGCAGGCTCCCCACTGGGCAGGGAGCCCCATGTAGGGCTCGATTCCAGGATCCTGGGATCATGACCTGAGCCGGAAGCAGATGCTTAACCATCTGAGCCACCCAGGTGCCTCTTAAAGCAGATCTTTACGTTTCAAAGACTTGATAAAAACAAACGAACAAGAAGAAGGAAAGAACAAACATCTTTATAAAATTAACCTCGACTTTTATTTTTGACAGATGATTATTTCCTTTGAAGGGAATATGTGAGAGACTCCCAGTGATTCTTATACCAGAAATCAATTCTTTCCTATCATTAGCTAAGTTAAACCTAACAAAAGCAATCGATAAAAATGAGGGCACATGGATAAGAGGAGCTGAGCTCTACCAAATATTGGCACCACACAGAAATGTTCAAAAGAAAATACATCAACGCCCTGAGTTAAATAGAAGCCAGTGGCTTTATCCTGGCAGGACCGAGCATGTGTCAAAGCACACAGACCACTTCTAAAACTTTCCGATGCCAGACCCTCACCCTGAATCAAGTTCACCTCCAACGGTTTCAAAAGGCAGCTGCTGGCAAAATTCAAATAAAGTCTGAAGTTTAGTTAATAGTAATGTGCCAATGTCAGTTTCTTCCTTTTGACAAAGGCAACCGCAGTAATGCGGGGCATTCCTAATAGTTACAGCTGGGTGAGGGGTGTCTGGGGACCCTGTGTTGTCTTTGCAACTGTCCTATACATCTAAAATCATTCACAAATAGAACGTTTGTTTAAAAACATACAGAAAGCCGCTGTCCCCAGGCAGAGTCTGTGGATTTAACTCCAAGGCTGTACTCCCCCAAACGTGCAAAAAGAAACACAAGAATCTAGAGATTTACTACAGCGAATGGAGCCAAGCAGCTACACTCTCAATGAAGAGGAAGATTTACTGGAACAGACAACAACTGCCAGGGGTAGCCTGGGTAAGGTGTCCAAACGTGGCTTGTTTTATGCGCTCCTGAAGGGCTGCTTGTAAATCAAGCTCACATAAATCAAATAACGTTTTGAACACGCTAAGGACGCCTGTGCATTTAAAAAGCTATTTAATAAATACCGGGGTAATGGAGAGGTTTATTGTGTAATGGAACGACTACAGTCTCACTGTTGGCTGAAGGTGGCTGCGCGAGCGTCATCTCTGTCCGTGGGGCTGCCCGGCGAGCCCCCAAGTTCACGCTGCCCACGCAGCCCCTGCCTCCGCGTTTCCATCTTCCCTTTCCTCTGCCAAGCCATCTTTGTGTGGCTGTGATTAACTCAGAGCTGTTACAGCGAATTCTACTCATGTCCAGGTCCCAACGTCCAAACAGGCCTCAGCCTCCACAATGTTATCAGGTATCTGGGCAACCAGATCCAGCAAGTAAGAATACTCTGCCGGACTACAGTATCCAAAGCAGCCAAAGGCATGACAGTTGTCCCCGCCATTACTGGGGTTTGCACTGGAATTCTCCTGCTGGCCAGGAAATGGACTCCTGATGGCCAGCCATCCTTTGCCCAGTCCAAACCAGCGGTCAGAGGTGAACAGTTCCCACTCCTAGAAAGACAACTCAGGATCTGATAGTAGAATGCCTGCACTCAACCCAGGTAAACCACACATTCCAGGACCCTGGTTTCTCATCCACGGTGGGAGGGCAGGATTCTGAATTCCAAATGGACAAGGGGCTAGGAAACACATCTTCCCTAGTTCATGAGCCAAGCAAATACCGTTCACCTGCCCACAGTTCTGCATGGGTTTTGCCATGATGGGTACAAAACATCATGTGGTACAGAACATCATTTAACACTTCAGATAAAAATAATGTGTGCATCAGACTATCATTCAAAATGATTCATCACCCCCACCCCCTCGGGAGCATGAGTCCCTGCCCCTAGACGTGGCTTTCGCTCTATGGCTTCCGTTGGCTGGTGGTATGTAGCCTGAAGAGACCATGTGCCAGTACTGAAGCCAGGCCCCGAGAAGCCAAGCCTATTTCTAGTTGTCCTCTCGCCATCAACACTTGCTACTAAGAAGCAGGTCTCCTATGGAGCTGCTACGTCTTCACCTATACCCCCGAATAAAGACACACAGACCAAAACTGCCCCAGCTGACCCATAACAAGACTAAATAATGCTTTTTTAAGCCACTGGGTTGGGGGGTGGTTTACTGTAGGCAAAATTTTGTCACCAGTTGAGTGATAGACGCTATTCTTTCCCCAGATACAAAAGCATCAGGTACTCACCATCGTCGATTCCAGGCCAGCCCATGAAGTGAGCAGAAATCTGTTTCTCATCCTTCCCATACTCATTCTTGGCTACTAACTTGTAGTCCCCATTGTTCATGTGAGTGGGATTATCCAGCTGGAGGCAGCCATGGTACTCCGTGTGATTGGTAACATGGATTTTAGTACAGATGTATTTGGACTCATTCAATATGGCCCCGTTATAGAACCACTGAAGCGCTGGTTTGGGGTTGCCTTTCACAGTGAATGGAATGCACCAGTGGTGGTCTGAGGTTGGAGATTCGAGAAATGTGATAGTTGGAGCAACTAAATTGAAAAAGAGAGAGTTAATAGCATCAGAACGCTCAGAATTCTCCCCATCTCCTGATTTCTGGGTCATCAATAGGGGATTTTATTCAACGACTCTTTGGTTTAAGAAAATACAGGACCAGCAACTCCGGAGTCCATCAATATTTTGAATCATCATCCAGGCTGGTTGAACTCCCTACAGAGAGCTTCAAAGAGACTCCTTTCCCTACACTTAAGACCCATGCTCACAGTCATTTTTCAAATCTACGCAGTGTGAGAACGAGCTCCAGATAGATTGCAGAGATTTCTGACAGCAGAAAGGGTTCATTTGAAGTCAACTTTGGTTTCAAATAAACACGCCTTGATATTATGTAGATTTGTCACCAAAACGCTGAGGGCCACTGTTTTTATGGTCCTTCACAAACAACACAAATACTGACAAAAATGACTTTGGAAAACCTGCTGGAAGCCTGGATCTCACATCACTTATCTAAAACAGATCAAACTGACCAAGGCCATGAACGCTCCTACCAATGCTGATTGATTATTATAAAGTATGACCGATTGGTACTTTTCGCTGATGGCCAATAGTAAATGCTCTTTAAAAGTATCACATTTCGGGGCACTGGGTGGCTCTCAGGTCATGATCTCAGAGTCATGAGATCGAGCCCTGTATTGGGCTCTGCGCTCAGCAGGAAGTCTGCTGAAGATTCTTTCTCCCTCCCTCTGCCCCTCCCCCGGCTCGCTCTCTCTGTCTCTCTCTGTCTCTCATAAACCTCTAAATAAAAAAAAAAAAAATCACGTTTCAATTCAGCACACTCCATTTTTGTAAGATTTCAGAAGCCAATGTTTTGATCCTTTTTAAATATCTAGGGTTCTATCCAAACCTAGACAAGTAAACTAGAGATTACTTTAACTTTAAAAATAAAGCACTTCATGCTTTGGGGAAACAAACATTCAAGTAGCATCTTTAAACAGAGTACTCATCCTGAAGGAAGATATTTAAAATCCCTCATAATTGTGTATTTTAATGTGGTCTGACTTTGATAACGATATAACCGAGGACTGGAAAATACCTCCAGAGACTTAACAGCATCGTTTCTCAGGTCAGAAAACCCAAGTCCAGTGAGGTTAAATGACTTGGTTAAGTTTAGTGAGTGAGGCAGTTCTGGAACAGGGATCCAGGTCTCCTGATGCCTAACCCAGAAGCCCTTCCCTCTTGACCCTGCTTCCCATTGTATGTGTTCATCACACAAAGGGGGGGAAAACTACGGCCTGCTAACAAATACGCTTTGCCCAGAGTCACTGCCAAAACTATCTTGGTCGTTAAAATTCTTTACCACTTATTCCTTCTATTCTTTATCTAGATTTTGTTAGATGAGGTCAATTCTTCAGATCATGGTGACCACCATGATCCAACACTTACCTTCCTCCCACCAGCCCAGGCCCCCATGCCCTGGACCCACTTATTCCTTCTACCATGCTCAAAAGAGCTTTCGGTGAGGTGTTGACTGAAGGACATAAAGTTGGAAGCTGTTTGCATATGTTTGGGGATAACACTGATTTCAGGCTTCTGGGTGGGTCAAATGATGAGAAATTATAAGTCCAGTACCTACTGGCACAGAGGTAGTGCTGACAGTGACAAAGGATTATGGCTGGTGACTGCAGTCATGCACCCCAACAATCACATACAGGATGTGTGCTGCGGGTGAACACTACCCAGCGTATCGACACCATGTGTCTACATGGGTGTAGTGTGTATTCAAACATACACACATGCCCACTGTGGTTTTCGCATCTAAATCCTGACCGGACACAGTAAAACCTCATTAATTTCTACCATACCAGCTCGGAATTAGGAAAAATGTGCAAAGTATATGTGATTTTTACTGAATACATGTTCGCACGGGATGCTACAGTCTGGAACGTTAAGATATGTGTTGTGTTATTTCTAATACTAGAAAACAATGCGCATACGCTTAAGAAACGTCAATAGCCTGTTTCTTAATTTCAACGTACAGAAATTTAAAACAATTATCATAAAAGTTTTCTGCAGGTGATAATAATTTTTGATAATTGAACTAGGACTCCACCAACCTTCCCACGGAAACTTGATGTCAAGCTAATGAGGTTTTACTGCATCAATGGCACACGCGGGTGTTCGTGAACAGCTAGCCCAGTACTTTAAATCTTCATAGTGCTTGTACAGAGAAAAAGATTTTAGAAACTGGTTTACCAGAATTTAAATGAAAACTGATTAACAAGAAGAGGCCAACCAGCTCAAAATATGTTCTCTAAAAAAAAACAAAGGACAGGGGAAGGCACATGAGGACAAGCTTAAGATTAAAAAAAAAAACCAGCTTAAAAGAAAGACATGCATGTGTAAGAGATTAGCAGAAAAAGAACACTGATATTTCTTTAAAAAATACACACAAAACACCGCACACACTTTTTTTGGACACGCTTGAGCAGCACACAGAGGGCCCCAATGACAAACGCGCGTGTGTCCACGATCATTCACTATTAAAACCATACACCCATCTGATTACGTACAATGTACAGTGAGGTTGACAGAATCCTGGTCTTCTCCTACAAGATTTTCTGCCACACAGGAGATTTGCTTTCCACTGTCATCAGATGAAATGTTAGTTATCCTTAAGGAGCCCTGCGTGTGGCTTGTTTCATTCTACAAATGAATTAACAGACAAAAATAATCCTTATTAGGGCTGATCCCAAAGTGACAAGATTTGGAGTTTCTCCCCCTAACTAAAGAAAAAAATATATGCCGAAAAAGGTTTCCGGCCTGAATTGGAGCCAGGCAAAAGAGTAAATCCGGAGCTATTCTATTTCCCTAGAGTGTAACTGTTTAATGCGCAAAGTTGATTTAATCCTTGAATTCCTATCTACCTTTCTCTAAGGGAAAAGACCACAAGGAGCACCCCTCACCTTGCTCACAAGGACACAAGAAGCTCATTAGAGACCCAGAGACTCTAATCTATTGTATATACACAACTAAAATGCAAACACGCATTCATCTTTGTTAATTACACGAATGAACAGAAAGTGAATGTACCTCAAAAACTCATCGTAAATTTCTCCATATGGCCTTATAAAATATTAAATGCTCCATCACTGGATGAATACAATCTCAAGTTCTGAGACTCTCGTCTTTCTAGGAACACAGAGCCAAACAAAAGCCTTACCATATGTTTGGAAACCAGATTACCGACATCCCAGTACAAATTCGGAACTGGATCGCCTGCAACACTACAAGATAATGTGATAGACTTTCCCTCCTCCACGGTGAGGTTAGGTGCGGCCAGATTTGCTGATGGTAAACCTGTGGAACAAGAGAAGTAAGTGGAGACATATACAAATAGTTCAATGCATTATCAAAATAGTAGCGACAAATCCAAAACTCTCCACGCTTTAGAATCAGTAATTATTTACTTTCTGAGACGGATTTCTGTTGTTCTGAAAAAGTGCTGGGTTGGTAAGCTTTACAGATTTAACGTGAACCAAAAATGTGCAGTTATAAGATCTGAAAACAAATTTTGCACATTTCTTAAAAATATTATTGCAGAATCACTTTTTACTTTAAAAAAACTAGTTTATAAAACTAGTTCTCTCTCACTGTTCTACAGTTGCTAATCCAGTTTTTTCCACATAAATAGGTATCCATAAACCATCCTATCTTGTTGATTCCCCCATGTTCCCCTTCATTTTTTTATAGTCAAAAACAAAAGGGGTAGAGACATCTACATTTTTGCATGAATCCATTTCTTACATCAACTCATAAATATAACCCCACCACCAGACCTACATTTTGAGATAGTCAGATTACAGAAGAAAACGTAGCTTTTTGGGGTATTTTGGTTTTGTTTTTATGGGGGGAGGGGCAGAGGGAGAGGGAGAGAGAGACTCTGAAGCACATTCTACCGTCAGGGTGGAGCCCAACGCGGGGTTCAATGTCAGGACCCCAAGATCATGACCTTGGCTGAAACCAAGAGTGGGACGCTTAACTGACTGAGCCACCCAGGAGCCCTAAGAAAATGCAGTTTTAAAGCATCCTTCACACATGAAGCTGGACCATCACAATATTAGAATGTTCCAAAGCTATATAAGGCATAGTTAAATATCATAGGAAAAATGGATTATTGTAAAATTTCCAGTATGATTAAAAAAAAAAAAACACCTCATGTGGATCTATACTTCCACATTTCAAAAGCTTTATTTGATGTCATTATCACCTCATTAAACTATCACACCTATTGGGCGTTTACACCGCTTTAAATCATATGGGACTCACAGTATTTTCGGCATGAAGGCACGTCCCAAAGAGCGTAACAATACGTCTCTCCTGCCTGTCAAGCTAGTCCCTCACTTGGTATCAGAAACTCTGCTCGGGGCTGCATTCACCACGACAGCTGTGTCCCAGGGACCTACGACACCTCATTAACTCAGTAGTAACCCAGAGGTCAGAAAAGGCAATTCATCTTCAATACACATTAAATTGCAATTAACCCGCCCACCTAGCGCTGTCTGACCCACTGTCTCCACAAAGCTGTGTACAAACCCCTCTCCTACGATGCAGTCCTTACTGACAAAGCCATGATTCTGTATCACTGAAACCAGCCTGGAACAAGATTTCTCCAGCGTTTGTCTCACGGTGTCCCCACCATCAGCAGAGGACTTCCCAACCGAGACCTGCTTTCCGTGGCTGGCGTGACCCTTCGGAACCCTTCCTGTCTGCAACCAGTAGAAAGCCATGTTCTATCTTTCACAGGGGTTCAAAAATGCCCGCTAAGACTCTGAGTTTCCTACTCAGAGGCTTTCAATCTGTCACATTTTTAGCTTCCAAGGCTCTTCTTCTGTTCCTGAATAATCTATTTGTATAGCACCCTGTTTTTGTCTCTTGGGCGCAACATCTCCTGATCTCTTTGAGATGGTAATCATTTTTTAATTTTTCTTCTCTCCATATCAACACTATTTCTGGCAACTTGTTTTTCTTCATCTTTCTGTTTGTTCAGTATTTGTCTCTCTTATAAGCTTTTCTCAAAGAGCTGGTATCCTTGGCCATTCCCACATCTTTGAAAACAAGGTACTAGAAGCATTGTGCATTTAACTGTCAGTTTCGTTGTAGGGCAATATGCTTGGCCTTTTTGCTGGGTACTGCCTGATGCTGATATCATTAGATCATTTCGGGACAGGGTCTGGTCAGATTATTCAGTGCTCTTTCAGTGTCCTACCGGGAAGAGGAAGAAGGATGGAAATCGATATTCATATGTAAATCCATCACTCTCTCTATGGTTCTCACAGCCTCAACTCTTCCTGGAGTTCCTCATAATGTTGGTTTGATCCTCTTTAGAGACTAAACCTCCAGCTTTCTGCTGAGGAGGGAGAGGTGCAGTCACCTGGAATGTATGGAATGAAAACGGGACTAACTGGTCCATCGGGGACTTGACCCACTGTCCTGGGTTTGGTGCTGCCTGCAAGCCTGCTTCTTCCTGAGCCTGGTAGCAGCTCTGCGTCCCAAACCAATTTCCTCTTGCCTTTGCCCTCTGCCAACCTGGTAATCAGCATTCCCAGCTGTTAGCTCAGTTTCTATTCGTCTGTCTGCCTTCCAGCTTGCAACCATTTGTGTCCTGTTGACTCCTCTCCCATTTTCTTGTGCTAAAAGATGTATTTGCTGACTCTGGAGGGATCACAGAGCCAGGGCCTGCCCTGGAGCTTGTCCTCAGGGCATGATCTCCTCCACCAACAGAGCTTGGAGACATCCCTCTTGGCACCTTGAATATGAATTATGGGATGAATTTCCTACTTTTTATAAATGCATAGTTTGGAAATTCTGAGGAAAAAAAAAGGTTAAAATAGAGATTCTCAGTAGAGAATGATACAATTTTCATTCCCCCTAGAAAATTTAACGAAGGCTTTGTCATTAAGCCTAAATTTATATGATTAACAATTCTAAAAATGTATGTTTAATTGCAGTAATAGTGGTATTATTTGCTGGACATTCACTGAACCAGAAACTCTTTTCTAGTACTTTGAATGACTTGTTTTACATAATCCTTATGACCATCACGAAGTTAAGTGTTTGTCCTCATCGAAGTAACGAAGAATATGAGTTCTGGAAAAGTCAAATACACCTTCCAAAATTGCCCACGTACCCGTAGACCTGGGATTCGAACCCAAAGTTCAAGATCTTCACCACTACAGTGTACTTCCTTCCCAGACCGCATATATCCATTTTAGCACAGAACATAAATACCAATATGTATCTATAACCCAAGAATTTAGTTCATTTAGAAAATAATTACGTGTCTATTTGTGAAGGAAGAATGAGTCTCCTTTATTTATAGAGAAATTGTATCACCCTGTCACAGCAGTTTCCAAAGGAATCTGTGCAAAATTGGCCAAGTCTAGATCTTTTAGATGTAAAGTCTTCCACAAATGAGTAAGCATCTGACTCACGTTAATTCTAAAGCATTAATATGCTGGCCAAAGATTCAATAATGGAAAAAACAATCTGTACTTGAAATATCACTTGAGGTTTAATTAGCACAATAAAAATGAATTGGGACGCATGAACAGCCAAGGCAGGATAAACCATTTGCCAGGCACTACTTCCTGGCTTAATAAGATTTGAAATCGGCACAAGTACAGAGCAAAGCTCAGCAATGCTTCCAAGAGCTTCTAGCCCTCCTGTCATGGGACCCTGATTTAAGCTTCCGAGCGGTCTTCCTCCACACTCTGAGAAACCTCACTGGAGAGAAGAGTTGACCAGACACCCAGGCAGACAGACACCTCTGTGTCAACGTCTCTTGACCCGGATGTGTTCAGAAAGGACATACCAGCCTGCGGACCTCGGCAGAAAATCACCAACCACGAGGTGAAAAGGCTGACTTCCCAAACTGGATGTTCATGTGACTCACCAGCAGATCTGATCAGAAACACTGATTCTCTCCAGTAGATCTGGGTTGGGGCCGGAGAGTCTTCATTTCTAGCAAACTCCCCATTCCACAGAACACACTTTGAGTAGCAAGCAACATGATGGGTGTTGGCTGGACAATTGCTCACTAGGTTTTTGTGTCTACGGCTATTATTCTCAAACTTGGCAGGGGCCTGAGCAATCATCTCATCCATGGAACTTTCCCCAAAGTGTGTTCTGTTAAACTCAGACTCCTTGAGACTCTCAGTGGTGGGGGAATCTAAGATTTAAAGAAATAAGAGCCTATAGGAACTTCTAGAATTCCAGATGTTCACTATGCACATCACATATTAAAAGCTCTCAGAAGTCCTGCTCTAAAGGAATCAGTCACTTCCATGGATCTTACAGTCCCCAAGCTTTTCTGAGTACACCCTTGTCCTCTGGTATCTTGTTGTGGCTTTGTTATTTTCATTTGAAGTAATTTGACAAAACATAAGAGATACACATATTTAAATTTAGATGTAAAATATATTTAAGGCTACATATTCATATCAATGATAGTAAGAACATTAATAGCTCATGTTTATTGAGTACTTCAAATGTGACAGACCTCACCTGCAATATCCGCCATATTAGCTTATTTGGCGCCCTAGAAACTCTTGAAAGTCGGTGTCCTTGGTATCCCCACTTCCAGATGAAGTTAAAGCTTATCGAGTATCACAACTAAACAGTTCGTGAGTGGGACCGTCAAGTTTCTGTCCATGGCCTTAACCAACGCATTCACTGGCTGCCTCCTTTCCTGGGCTCAGCCCTGCCTCTGCTCCTTCCACGAGCACACACTTCTGGACAGCTGACTACGTCTTAGGATCACTAGTTCAATGTATGCAGGTTCGCTCCCTTCCTTTATCACCCTTCCAAAGGGATACGGAATGCTCATTATTAGTACATTATTAAGTAAAGATAAATTTGGTTGAATGATCCCTAAAAACATAAAAAGCAAATCAAGCAGGCAGGGTCTTACTTTTTAATAATTGGGGAAAACTAACATCTAATCATTTTGAGTTATTAACTCAGCTTTGCAGTGAGTGAACTGGGTCGGGTCCGGGTTTTATTTTCCACCTGTAAGTAGGGATTATGCTCTTTCTCATCTTGTTTCAGTGATCCTTGAGCTCTGTTCCTTTTGTGTTCGGTCATCATTCCGTGTGTAAGATATTCAAGTAAATTATGATTTTTGTCTACTCTCTCCTCTCCTCTCACGTTCTCTCGTTTTGGCATATCTTCCAATTTCTCTCTTAAAGCATATATATTTCACTACCAGGAAAGAAGCCAGAACGAGCCTGACCTATTTAGAAGGAGCTGCTTTACACCCAGTTACAAAAATGACAGAAAATTAGCAAAGTGACTTTCCAAGCCCAAATTGGAAATTGTGCTTCTATGCTTGTGTGAGCTGTGTCATTACAGTGACAGCAACCAGGAAACTTCTAAACACAAAAACTGTGTCAGCGGCTGACAGGTTAGGAAAAAACAGCTTTATTTGCCATTCTAAAAAGATAAAGGAAAACAATGGTCCCTGTGTGGCTTGCTATATTTTAGGAGACAGAACGTGACCCCCAGTAAAAGCAAAGCAAAGTAGTAAACCAGACTTCGTGTATGTTTTTCAGAAAAAGAACAACAAGTCAATCTGCTAAGGTGGTAAGAAATGAATATGTTACACCAATCTAACTTCCAGAGTACTGACACAGCATTTCCTTCGAATCTTCTATAAACGCTAACAAAGCAGAATTGCTATTGGTCTAGTTTCCTGGTTGGAAACCAAGAAGGACTAGGTACAAATCCGCTATGCTAAGGAGATGTGTACAAACCACGGCGCAACCCCCAAAAGTCAATCTTAAGAAGAAATCAGGAAAACCAATTTACCTCAAGGAACCAGCCTTCTTCTCCCAGGCACCTGTGAACTGACCTCTCCCGTCATAAACAATATTTGGTTGATGTGTCTTAAGGAATCTGTACACTGAAAGTTTGAAGGTTGGGAAAGTGGAAATTTGAAATTGTTGTTAAGAGTAACGAAGAAACCAAAGGCAGGACTGATTTCAATTCATGGGACCATTAAGGAAGTTTTATGTAACAGCCGTACTGTCTAAACATCAAGTGAATGACCACCTTACCTTCACTGTGGGACTAGCATGTTCTATGGTAACCAGTTACTAGTAAAATGGGTTGAGGGATTGTTTCGATATGACCCAGAGGAATACGCCCTTCTTATGTATATTTGCCATCTACCTAGAACAGAGCAAGCATCTCATCCACTATTAACACTTTCTGAAGAAACTCTCTTCCAGAGATTTAAATCCTAATTATAGTATAAAAAAGTTAAAGTATAAAGTATCCTGTTCTTCAATAATCCCATTTAGCGAGGGGAAACGGTTGAAAGGTCTGTATTGCAGAGGTCTGTGTGCTGAAGATCGAGCTAAGTAGTGGGAGCATTCTTACATTAAATCAGCTCAACAACCTTGGCAAAATAACCTTTCTTTAGAAGTTGGGTGATTCCATTTCTGTCTTCAGAACCAGTGTGCCTAGCGACCCTTTTTTCCCCAATTAATGTGGAAATTTTAGATGAATGTGCTGTGTTGCCTTGCAATTAATAAAGTTTCTCGAAGGTTAAAAAGGACCTTGTGGAGAAACAGACCACAACATGTTTCCCAGCATGAATAAATTTACAGTAATTCTCGGCAGGAGGGGCTGCTAGAAAAATATTGTGAGACATTCTGACCGTGCTGCTAATGGTAACAGGGCCATTAAACTTCCCAGCCCCACCTACCAGGCTCACTTAATCACTAAGGGCAGAAGGAACATGAGACTCTTCCAAAATGGGAAGGGAAATTTCAAAGGGAACAACAAAATGCTAATATATGGAATAATTTAGCTAGAATCATATAAATCTTTAAGTTATCGTAACTGAAATATCTACACCACTATATAAAAATCTGGTCTGACTGATCATTACTATAACATGAGTGGCTCATGCATTTATTAATTGATGAATTCAGCAAACATTGATCAAATGGCTATTATGTTCAAGAGATACACTGACACAATGGAGGATGTATTTTTGTTTACACAATGGAGAGAGTTTGTTAATATAATACTTACATGTGAAATACTAAAAGGGGAAGTTTTTAAAGAAAGCCCACCTAATAAAGGAATGGAATCTCAGTAGTTCTTTTTTATTGAAATTAAAATGTTACCAGTGTGAATTAATGCAATAGCCATAGTTATTGGCATATTGTTGGCTTACAATGACGAAATGAACACACAAGACCATACAATACTCTTGTGAGTTACTCTTACACTTAGCTAACAAGTTGCATTAAAAAAAAAAAAAAGTGAAGATGAGCTCCATGAATCTGTGATGTAATGAAACACAACAGATTTATTTTAGAAGTCTGCAAAGGGCAAGACGTAAAAGAAAAGCCAACCAACCACAAATCCAGGCTCTAAACAAGACATCTAACTTGAAGACAGTAGCTTATTATTCGATTTCTTTAGCATGGACTTTCAGAAACAATTTAAATCCAACCGACTAGTACAGTACAGTATACTAGTATAAATCTACTAGTATAAATCTAGTATAAATCTACTGCTCAATTGGTCTAACTTCGCTTTAAAGACCCCAAACTGGGAAACCGTGATGAAAAAAAGTAATATAAGACGAAGCCCCAAACTGAAGCTTCCCCTCTGATCTCAAATCTCTAGATATTATGCAAATTTTTTTCAAACTCTAGAACCATGCTGGAATGTGAGAAAGCATACCGCTAGTGGATTAGACACCATGAGAAACCCCTGAACAAGAGAAAGTGAGAGAGTGAGATTAAAGAAAATCAGCACAGCCCCAAAGGGACACATAAGTATTCGCTGCACAAAATAGGGAGGCTCTAGGCGGATCCCAGACTGAAGGGGCAGACCGCAGGGCAGGGTGGAGCCCCGCCTCAGCTGAGCCTCGGGGCCACTGGTTCAGAAAATTAGACACAACAGAACAACAAATGTTGGAGAGGTTGTGGAGAAAGGGGAACCCTCTTACACTGTTGGTGGGAATGCGAGTTGGTACAGCCACTTTGGAAAACAGTGTGGAGATTCCTCAAAAAGTTACCCTATGACCCAGCAATTGCACTACTGGGTATTTACCCCAATTTTACACTCAGCCAATTCCACCACATTCACAAACGTAGTGAAGAGAAGGGCCCTATGCACCCCAATGTTCATAGCAGCAATGTCCACAATAGTCAAACTGTGGAAGGAGCCCATATGCCCTTCAACAGAAAAATGGATAAAGAAGATGTGATTCATATATACAATGGAATATTACTCAGCCATCGGACAGGATCATTACCCAACATTTGAATCAACATGGATGGAACTGGAGGGGATTATGCTAAGTGAAATAAGTCAAGCAAAGAAAGACAATTATCATATGGTTTCACTCATTTGTGGAACATAAGGAATAGGAGAGAGATCATTAAAAGGAAGGGAAAAATGAGGGGAGGGACAGAGAGGGAGACGAACCATGAGAGACTATGGAGTCTGGGAAACAAACTGAGGGTTTCAGAGGGGAGGGGGTGAGGGATGGGGTAGCCCAGTAAAGGGTAGTAAGGAGGGCACGTATTGCAATGAGCACTGGGTGTTATATGCAAACAATGAATCATGGAACACTACATCAAAAACAAATGAAGTACTGTATGGTGACTAACATATCATAATAACAAATATACATATATATTAAAAAAAAGAAAAGAAAAGAAAATTAGACACAACAGGAGGAAGAGCCTTTCCACATCCTGTTCCCACCCACTCACTGCAGACACAGCATCCAACGAGAAACACCAAGTGTAGGAACCTCACCAGAAAAAATCAGTACTGCTAGGAGCTGCTGACATCCTAGAGTATGGTGAACCCCGACACAAGAAAGGTTGTTTCAGTTATAAGAAAAACCCCAACCACTAGAGATTGCAGAAATTAGAAACTGATTGTTAAAAGGGAAAAATTCAATATCTGGAGAAATAGTTGAAGACCAAGGGAGTGAGTCAACCCATTTCCCCATCATGCAGCACAAAAGGACAAGAGGATGGAAAGTGCTACTGAGGCTGAGGGGTATGGAGGGTAGAGCCCTACGTGTAAACAACGATCTACGTAAATTAGAAAAGAGTAGGCTGCATGTCAAACAAAAATTTTTTTTAAAACACACACACACCTAGTCACGTTGTGGTACAAATTTTAGGATAACACAGAAAAGGAGAAAATCTTCAAAGCTTCTAGAAGGAAAAGAAAAGCATAGGTTACCTGTCAAGAAGCAAGCATAAGACTGGCCTCGAGCTTCTCAGCAGCAACAGGGAATACAAGAACATAGTACAATATGTGCAAAGGTCTAAAAGGATTTCTCCGGGTCTAGAATTTTACACTCAGCCAATTCCACCAAGAAGAACAAATACAATCTGTTTTTCTACCAGGCAAGAACTTAAACGATTTTTATGTTTTTTAATTTCTCTGAAAGAATTCTTAGAGGATGCACACCAGCAAAAAGAAAAGCCACTCCAAAAGGCAGTAGGGTACCAAAGTTAATGATATGTACAAAGAAATAGTAAATCTTCACAACAGTCAAGTAACGATCTACAAATAAAATCCTAGTTGACAACAGTCTGAGGGATGGGGGAGAAAGTGAAAGGAAATAAAACTGTCCTTTCCTGTCTTGTTGGGAGCTCTCTCTAGAGACTTACAAGAAAAATATGTTTTAATATGGGTGGTGACTATTTGGGTCTTATGTATTTCCAGAAAGACAGAAACACAATTTATAACTTTCAAACACATTAAGAAAAAATAAAATAAAAAACACTAAAAATGGAAAAAAAAGGAAAATGCGATAGAAAAATAGACAAAGGTTATAAACAGGCAATCCACCAAAAAATAAATACAATGTCCCATAAACACAAAAGACACCCAATAGTCCTCAGGAAAAGGCAAACCAAAAAGCAATGACCTACCATTTTTTAGAAAAACAAACAAGAAGTTTGCTAATATCATGGTATGTTTTGCTGGAGTGGCTATAAATTGGTACAACTGGTTTTTTGTTTTGTTCTTGTTTTTAAAGATTTTATTTATTTATTTGACAGAGATAGAGACAGCCAGTGAGAGAGGGAACACAAGCAGGGGGAGTGGGAGAGGAAGAAGCAGACTCCCAGAGGAGAAGCCTGATGTGGGGCTCGACCCCAGGACCCTGGGATCACGCCCTGAGCCGAAGGCAGACGCTTAACAACTGAGTCACCCAGGCATCCCGGTATAACTGTTTTTTAACGTGCAAACCATATAAGCAAAAACGTCTTCTTCCTGCTATGTACTCTAAGATAACCTTTTCACCTGTACACAGGTACAAAGGGCACGTGCAAAGACACTCATCGAAAATTTCTGGAGTGATGAAATATGGGAAATAAGCTAAATGCCCATCAATATGGAAATTTAAATGTAATTAAGATAGATTCTACCACGAATACCATGCACTGATTAAAAAGAATATTATAGATCTGTAACCATTAATCTGAAATCTTCACAAACAAGAGAAACACAAGCTTTATGTGTAATACAGTTTCTTTTTAACCACAAAATGTATCAACTTTACTTGTACAATTACAAATAAATAAAAAACACTTGGAAAGAAAAAAATTAACAAACAACAATGAATCACGGAACACTACCTCAAAAGCTAGTGATGTACTGTATGGTGATTAACATACCATAAAAAAAATAAATAAAATAAAAAGAGAAAAAAAGAAAAAATATTAACAAACAACAAAACAGTTTAAGAGTACAAAAACAGTAGAGAAATAAGTCTATCCATTCACCCTTTTTACAATGTTGCTTTTCAAAAAGCATCACCGACACTGAAATCAATTCTGAATGTTACCATGAACATAACCATCTCTATCGAGCAATCAAACCCATTCCCTGTGAGTCAGGACAGTGAATTCCTGAAGTCCCTCATACACACAATTCATTGACTAATTTGTAGCAAACAAAATAATTACTAAAAACTGACAAATTCATCAGGAAAAACGAGGACCAGTTTCCTCCCACTCTTTCCCTCCCCAGTCACAATGGTCTCACAACAACACGTTAGGCAGGGCGCATTACTGAAAGCTGTCAAGACAACATGGCCAAAAATTAAAATTAAAAAAAAAAAAAAAAAAGAATTGGTTTCAGGCAAGGGCAATGCAGACGTCCATTAAGGGGCCGTTTGTGGAGTAAGAGCAGAAGTTAGATGCTCTCTCTTTCTTCCTCTCAGTGGTGGCTGAACCAATGTGGTCCCCACAGCCACGGACTTGGGAAGCTGGCCAAGAGGCCAGTGACTCAACACTGAATTTCTTGTCCCTCTAGGCGATTTCTCTCAGCGGTGCAAATTCATACCAGAACAGAGCAGAGTCGCCCTCTTATCAATCAGGGAAAGACAGATATTAAAAGTTGGAGTTTTTTTAAGTGTTGGCTAGCAAAGAAAGCTGAGAAGTTGGCAAGAGAACAAAGCCTGATTCCCCTGTTAGGAAGCCAAAGGGCTCAAGGAGAGAGAAATCTGTGGGAAGAGTAACTCCTCTCTCGCAAGCCCCTTCAGGGTAAAAAACAAATACTTATCTTTCCTTTTATGACATTCTCATTAAAAATGAGTAGCAGCTCTATTTTTCTTCAAGAAACACTGACCTCAAACAATGGGGTCTTCTGAAAACAAGGAATCGAACGTTTGTGGTTCATGTACGGATTCCTCACAGACAAGAAGCAGGCGCTACGGGGCTTTCTGCTGTGTCACCAGCCACTAGGCTAGAAGATCAAATACAACTGTGAGCTGATTAGCTGGTTGACTACAGCCGAGGTGGGTATTGGCCGAGGCACATTATAGATGCCCTGAGCAGTAAAATCCTAACCAGAACGCTTGGGTTTTCCTTCCGGGTAAACGCAGTGGCTCTCAGAGATATGGGACTTTGTCATACGGTGCCCTCTTAGATTCTGGAGGTACAAATGCAGAGGAGTGGGGTCAAGACTGAGGAGGCGCCTGGAAACCCAAACACGGAAAAGCATGCATAAGGGCATACTCATGGTGCCCCATCAGGAGACACAGCCATCTGGCAGCAAGACAAGTTGAAAGGAATGTGCTGGATCGAACTGCATTTTCTTGTACTGTTGAGGACACTTTACCACCACCAGATCTCCATTTTCTGGGTACCAACCACGTATACACACGGCCAACGAAGTACCACACTCTTCGCACAGTTTTTGGATGGACGGATAAATGGATAGATGGAAGCATGACCCCTCAAATGAACAAAGAAACAATGGAATACACAGCGTCCTTTTTCTCCACGCGCTTCAAAGCCATCCACTCAGAATTAATATTCTACTTGCAAAGAATAGTCAGCAAAGCTGCTCCCAGCTGACTTCTCCACACAGCACACAAATGTTGCCCAGCTCACCAGAGACCTCAACAGCATACTATATAAAATCTGGGTAGTGATAATCCTCCCAGACGCTCTACCACACCAAGGCAATTAGAATAATTAATAGCAAGTAGAATTCATTGATTGGAAAGTAAATTACCACAATTGGGTATCTGCAGGTTTGCCAGGGGAATATTCTTGCTGCTTTCATTTAGGCAGTACAAATCCTGAGTTTCTGGGCTGGATTTAGTCTCCTGAAGAGTCTTGATCCACATAATGTCACAGGAGCATGTAAATGGATTGCCCACCAGGATCCTATACAGAACAAAAAAGAAACCTGATCAGGGTTCTCTTTTCCAGTGTTAACGACCCTAGTGTTTACAGAGCGCTGCAACATTACGAATTCTTTCTGGCCAGCGATCTTCGGAAGTCATACCCACCTTTATAGTTCACAACACTTATTCATTCATTTACCTAATACTTACTGATCTGCTAGGTGCAAACACCAGCGTGGACTCCAAAGGATACAAAGTGATGCAAGACCTTTCAGAATCATAGGGACACAAGACAGGAACAGACAGAACTATAATAGAGGCTAGAAAAGGATGTCTCATCGGATGGGGAAAAATCAAATTTATCACAGCCATTATACAGCAATTAAGATCTTCAGTGAAGATGCCAATGGTTAAGTTGTCAGGAACGCTAACATACTTATCTCTGACCAGGCTAGAGATTCGAGTGTTATCATTTAATAAGCTCAAACCACAGTGGAGAGCAGAGCGACCTCCTGTGACTTTCCAATGAGACTGTAAATACAAAGTTGAGGCTGAAATGTGAGGACCAGTAAGGTGGCACTCCCAGCTTTCTGCACGAGCCGACCACAGTTCAGCGGGACGGATGCAAGAAACTTGTTGGAGTAAATGTGAATGAGAGAGCTGGAAGGGAACCCTGAGACCTCCTACACACACACACACACACACACCCCGAAGCTCAGGGCTTCTGAGAGCAAGGGCAAGTGAGCTCCAGATGGAGCCACTCAGCCCACTGCAGGAGGGTCTGCAAAGAGAAAGCCACCCGTCAGCCAAGCTGCCTGGACCCCCGTGGCCTGTGACTGGTAACGGAGGAAGTAGTCAAGAGGAAAATAAAAACCACAAGAAAAAAAAAATCTTTAAATGCTTATTTATAATACTCAGTGGCCTATTTAAGATGAATTCCATTTATGGTAATGAGCCTTTAAATGAGGCCATTTACAATCGTTACATAGGCTCTGCCTGGCATTAACCACAATACTTAAGATTTCCTTGAGGACAGGACCTGGGCTTTGCAACATCATTTACTCCTGTGGTTTTCTGGTTGGGTTCGAAGAATCTCAGGGATCCCTGGAGACTCTTCCAGGATTCTCTTTGGGGAAAATGTGGTCATGGCAGCCTCGTTTAATTTGCGTCTGCTTGATCGCCTCCAAGTATCCTTCCAACACCGAAACAGAATGCGATGCTACTGTATACAGACTATAAGCAGAAGAGATCCACAGTGCTTCCACCCCAACGAATGCAAGCGGTTTCCTGGCCTTCTAAGTACATGAAAAAGTAAATCTCTCAAAAAGAAGGCACGACTGAACGCACAGAAGGGATAAAGAAGCGGAGGCTCTTCGGCTGTAACTACAGCAATGAGCACACCACACCGGCAGACCGCTGGCTCCTCTCTTCAGTTCATGGGCAAACCCCTGCCCCAATGATTGCGACAGCACCCGGCACGCCTCGCTTGGGCTTCTAGCTCTCCGCTAGACAGCAGGATCCTGAAACACAGACAGTGTCCTCCTTACGTCCCCACGGCCCGGTGCATGAGGCTGATTCGCAACCGGGCACACCATCACCATTGGCTGAGGGACTTGAATAAATCTGCTGTCGGGAGAACACGGAGGCCTGTGGATCTGGAGTCAGAACTCTGATTCCTGACCCGTCAAGAAAATGTTCCGCCATGGTGCTCCAAAGGTTCACACTGGGCATCTCTCGCTCTGTGTCATATCTTCCTTAAATTTTACATGTCCGCTCCTGGGGTGGAAAGCTTACCACTTCGAGCCCGGGGAGCTTAGCGTATGGTCCAAAATACTGCCCATCGCCGACACTCGGCACCGGGCGACCCTCGTTACAACCTCCTGACTCGTCTCTCTGCCGATGGCATCTTCTCATCTGCACGTTTTCCTCGTGAGCAGGGGTGGACCCCTCCCACTCAGGCGCTATATACAGTGTGAGCAAAAGCTACAGCCCGGTATTCAAAGGCCTTGTCCATCTGGGCCTCCCGCTGACACACAGAGCCTCTTGGGGTTCTTCGGGCAACTTACCCGTAGGAACGTCAACAGTTTCTATTTGCTTCATGGTGCTAGTGCAAGAACTGAGCACACCTGAAAACACTGGCTATTAGTCATGAACACCTGGCCATCTTTTTCCTATCATTTTGCAGCAAAGGAAATTAGAGCATAAGGATAAATGCTGAGTGCAGTGGCAGACCTAGAAGGAAATCTCACAAGGATGGGCAGGGAGGGAGAAGGACGACCTCTCCTCCAACGATCACCAAGCACCAACGGGCAGCCAGGAGTTCTGTCCATGGCTATTTCCTCCTTGACTGGCTCTGCTTTCCACTAGGGTCTGGACATCACAGGGACCACACTGATGCTATGAGACATGTCGCCCTTATAACACAAAGCACCCCCCCCATCCTTTTCTGCTTTCCCTCCTTTAGAAAACAAATCTTTACATAAAAACAACACTTGAACTCATCCTAAATGATACCTCACTGTTGAGATTTCTGAGTTTTGGTTACTGAATCATATTTTTATGAACGAATAAAAAACCAAGTGGCCAAAACCTGAGAAATCATTTTTTAAGAATTTTGATATAAAAATAGATCTGCACATCACTCATTAAAAAAAAATACTTAATTACTCTTTCCTCTGAAACTGTTTCCCCAAATGCCATACAATAATCATTACTTACAGCTCAGACAAATCAAGGTGACGAAAATGTTTCCTAGACAAGCTCGTCAGTTTATTTCGGGTAAAATTGCTGAAAGAAACCAAAAACATTAAAGGTGAATTAAGAATGTGACATCTCAAGAAGAAAGTATGCAAATAGAGATTTTTTTTCTAAATATAATTTTATTTGATCATGGTTCATGCTTTCCTTCGACCGTAATCTCTTTCTTCCATCTGGAATGACAACTTAGTTTTTCCTGCCTCTCCTGTAATTCTTGTTCATAGGGGAAGGGGAGGGGTGGGCATAATTTGCAAAATATCTATTTTTAATCTCTTGCTTACCCAAGAGTTCATTTTTCATATGCTGATTCAGACCCAAATTATATACCTCCTAGAGATCTCTGACCTCCAAACAATAATAGGAAGAATTAATTTAATCTAATTTAAATCATAAAACTCACTAGAGAAAAAGACACTTTGAAAGTAAACAGCATTATGAATATTTTGAAATTACATGACACATAAAACTCTGAATATAAACTGAATTTAACACATCCTTATAGGAAAAAATACACACAGTGATGGACAACTCTGCTGGCATTTTTTATATATGACTTCTAAGTAACCAGATAATTCCATGATGGGGACAAGAACAACAAAATATCAGAAAACAAGGAATATGTCAGATTTCATCTGAAACTATTCTAACAACATATCATTTTAAGATCTGGACCAACCAGTGGCTTTGGGGCACCTGGGCAGCTCAGCCAGTTAAGCAGCTGCTTTCGGCTCAGGCCATGATCTCAGGGTCCTGGGATCGAGTCCTGCTTTGAGCTCCCTGCTCAGCTGGGTGTCTGCTTCTCCTTCTCCCTCTGCCCCTCCCCCTGCTCATGCTCTCTCTCTCTGTCAAGGAAATAAAATCTTCAAAAAAAAAAAAAAAAGACGTGGACCAACCAGATGGTGAAAAGCCAATGAAACCAAGTCATCTTTGAGATTAAAAAAATACTGACGAATCTGCTGACGTGTTGCAAATACTTAGTTTTACTCAGTGGGCAGGAGATTCCGTGTCTGATGAGTTGGAAAATTCAGAGTCGTAATCCCAGCAGCCGACTTGTTCCGTGAACGTGTTTACTGGTTGAATTTGTTCAAAATGTGTCCAGGGCTTGGGCCTCCAGACATGTGTTTAATAACTAGCAGGAATGTAAAACAAACATCAACTTCGACCAAAACAGCCGAGCCCTCAACAAACTGCAATGAGCCTCTCAGGATCTGTTTCCTGCCGGCGAAAGCACGTGCTGGGCGGAGAGGGAAGGACCGGACACCTGAGGGTGACAGGAGTCCCAGCTCCTTCCCCGAGGCTAGTCTGCTGTGTCGGCCCAACAGAGTCATGGGTTGCTCCGGCAGCCCGCTATGGCTGACCCGTCACCCTTGGAGAGGGGTCCAGCCCGGGGGCCAATGCATGAGCCGAGGCTGGTCACGTGATGAATACAGAGTCTGTTGCTCCGGCCCCTGATTCGAGAGTGTGTGTCCTCACCCCGCCTCCTTCTGTATGGAGCGCTCCACTCACCCAAACCCCTACCTACACAAGGGCTCCCTCTTCCTTCCATGCTTACTTCCTCTGTCTACACTGAGCGTAAAGTGCTCACCCACTTGAAAAAATAATCCACCGGGAAGTTGTAAAATGTGCCCACATACGTCTTTTCTCTTTTCTTTGGGAACGTGAATTAAGGATGAGTTTCACTGGAGTATCACACATGGGAAAGTCAGTCCGCCTGTGTTCTCCAGGCATCTTCAGAAAGCCCACCCTCTGAAGGAAACGCACACAAAACCACGACTCTTCCTCCCGAGAAGAACCAGGAGACAGGGTGCGAAAAAAGCGGACACTCCGGTCAAGGTCTCGGTCAGCGACGAAGCCCCAGGCCGGCACCTGCAGCAGCTGGCCCTGTCGGGCTGCCAGCCGCACAGCCCAGAGTGGGGTCACACGCCAAAGAACAAGATGAGTGTTATGCACCATACTTATTATCGGGGCCAAAAGCCAAAAAAGAGGAGGAGGGGAGGAAGAAAAATCAACAACCGCCTTACTGTTTGATGACAGAACTTTGCAAAGGAACTAATTAGCACCTCTGCAAAGCCCCTGGAAAATACAACACTGGCTTTTCTCACAACCCCCGGGTTCTCAGATGCCAGGGAGGAATTAAAGGCACCAAGAAATAAACTCAGTGACCAGTCACCATGTGATACTGAGTATGCCCAGGGCACAGAGAGGGGCGGTGAGGCTGGATCCGATCTGAATCTCCCTAAAACCCCAAGTGAAATAGATTGCTCTTGTGCACATTGTTACACTGCTGGGGAGACGCAGAGATAATCAGAATACCCCTGCAATAAAGACAAACAGCTTCTAATGCACATTCTTTGTCTGCTCCCTGGTATCCACAGTGTTAATATCCGAGGTAACTGCAGAAAATGAGGACAAACAAGCCAGTGCCCGAGGCCCCCGTCTCTAGCAGAGGTTGGGACTCAGGTCTGCAAAGGCAGGCACCTGATTTGCTCCCTCCTCCCTCCCTGCCATTCTCAAAGCCAACCACTTAATTCAATTTAATTCTGGTGATTCGGAGCCTCTCTCATCCATGAACACTGTATATGAAGCTTACTGGCATTACTGAGTGCCTGAATACTGTCTAACTTCATTCTGTCTTAATATTTGATCATGCCTACAAATGTCAATAGAGTTTTTGCAGCTTGACCAAGGACTTGGCTTCCCGGCTACTGCCTTTTAAAGAAACTATATAAGATATGTCCATCTCTTTGGTTTTCCACTCTCAAATGACACCTCTTTGGGAGACAGGGATAGATAGTTGGTTTTATGTAAGGTGTTTACAGCACATAGAACGCCATTAAAATTATTCTACCATATATCACCCTGAAAAGATACACCAGGTGCCTTTGGTTTTCCTACAAATGGCATGCAACAGGCAGGAAGGGAAAGTATTAAGAGGTAGAGTAAGCCCTCTTATGAATAAGCCCCCTTATAAATAAGTAGGTTTATTACTAAAACTACAATTAACCACAGCCCACTGTACAAATCACATCATTAGGGGAAGTGATGGGGTAAAACAGCCAATAAAATGGGATCGGGAGAGTAATTCAGGTATAATGTTAGCTGTAATGAAAATACCAGAACATAACCACTGAGGTCATTAATTACATTTAAGTGATGGCTTTAGAGCATTTTGACTTTTTTTTCTCTCCGACTCCTCTCTTGTTTATGGCCCTCAAGACCTACGCAGACATCAGATTTGTGCAGGCAAACCAAACATAGAAATTATGCCAAAAAAGCATTTAAATGAAATGTGTTCATCAAGTTCCGTGGAGTTTTATCACATTTTTGCTGAATGCTTTGTATCTTAATTCTACAGACATTATTTTTAAGTAGACTTCGTCATTAACAACACCTAAATAAAATACAAAGTCGCAAAACTGGCTTTAGGAAATTAAGATTTTTTTCATAAAATCAACAAATCTCTGTAGATTGTCCAGGCGACCTGCTCCCAGAGAGTGATTTCTTTTATAACTGGCATGGAAATCAGCAGGGGAGCTGTTCTCCCCACGTAAAGAAAGAGTATAAATATTATAAGAAGGGCCAGTTCTCTAATTATACGGATGGCATAGATTTTATTTCCCGTGCTCTTATTGTAAGAGCTCGGCCAGGGTGGGCCCTGGAGTCATAACTCTGTCCCTTTCCATCTGTGGACCTGAGCTTCCTCGGTCTGATTTTATGTCCATGAAATGGGAACTAAAAAGATCTTCCCTACCAATTGCCAGAAAATTCCAGTGCGATAAGGTGGGGGAGGGTCCTACAGGTAAACTGTAGACGAGGAGACACAAAAACATCGTTACAGAGAATTTGCAAAGCGCCAAAAGGCCAGCGAATCCGGGCAACATGACTCCGCAGGGCATGGGGCACCCCAGTCTGAGCTGAGGGGCAGGTGATCCTCTGTTGAATGAGGAAACCTCTCGGTGGTGGGGCACCTGGGTGGCTCAGTTGTTAAGCATCTGCCTTCGGCTCAGGTCATGATCCCAGGGTCCTGGGATCGAGCCCCGCGTCAGGCTCCCTGCTCAGCGGGAAGCCTGCTTCTCCCTCTCCCACTCCCCCTGCTTGTATCCTCTCTCTCGCTGTCTCTCTCCCTGTCAAATAAATAAACAAAATCTTTACAAAAAAAAAAAAAAGAAACCTCTTGGGAAGGCCATACCTTGTGGACGACGGGCCATCATCTGACAGGACCTAGCAGTAAACACCCGGAGAGGTCCCACTGGCCATATTTCCAGCTGACTTCAGCTGACAAAGAATCAACATGACTTCGGTGCAAACACTTGCTATTTTATAACCGTTGGAACCTTTGGTGGGTCCCATGATTGATTTTTCTCCACTTTTATCAATCATGACAGACAGCTTTGAAAAAATGAACTTTCCAAAAGAGAATCTACGGGGGCAGGGGGAAGCGTTGGTAATTTTTAGTTCCCTAAAAAGGCCAAGGCCAAGTCAGTTTCTTTCAATTCCACTAGTTTGATGTCTTCCAGGGAACATGTCATGATTCCAAGGAAAAGAATCAAGGACCGTGTACCAGGACAGAGTTTTCACATCAGACTCTGCTGTTGGCCTATGGCTCCGTCCAAGATGGAAATGGCCCAGAAATCCATGAAAGGGAATACACAGGCTGTTCTAAGTACCCCTCTGAAGCTATTCAGAAATCAAAGCTAACACTTCTAAGCTATTGTCACATCTGTGCTAACTTTAAAAAAAAAGAAAAGAGATTGAGTCTTGGAAAAGAAGGAAAAGAGAAGGGGAAAATATTGAATACATTGGGTCCCAGGAAGCAAAAGAATCAACCTTTACTTACATGTGCTGTAAGTTGCTGTTTTTCAGAAATGCTTTATGAGCCACAAATTTTAATCCAGAATCCACGATTGTCCTAAGAAAACACATAATTGCACGTACATTAGAATGAACTGGTGAATGCTCGCTTGACTGTAACAGAGCATAAGAAAAAGTTCTGAGATAAGGTACGCCAGTCCTGAGTACTTACAGATTTTTCAGTCCTGCATAAGCTTCAACGTCATCTTCGTTGATGATTTCCAACCTTTTCTGATTGGCAATGTAGCTGCAAAAAGCGCAGAGAGTGAAAACCAGTCACTCAAAAGGCAGACAGTACATGAAAGGAACGGGTAACTTCCATCCTACCTCGCCAGGGCGGCGAGCACTCCCCACCCACCCAAGCCCCACCTATTTTCTTAAAATACAGAAGAAGGAGGAAAACTGAATGTGACTGAGAAGAAACCATGATTGAGCAGGTTTCAAGGTCAATGACAGGTTTACCAGTTTCATTTTTTCTTAATCCTGCATAACTTCCAACTAACAAATTCAGTCTACCTCACCTTTTCAAAGTATCCCCTGTGTACAGAGGGGAAAATAACCTGGAAATGCATCAGCTACCTCTCAAAAGTGTTTCCTCCTTACGGTGACGGCCACAGGGATGGGGCATCATCACATGCAAGACAGATCACATCTTTCCCCACACGCCAGGACAACCAGTCCGTCCTTTTTACCTCCTGAAACACTGAAGCCAATTCTCCTCCCCTTTCTCTCCCTCCTCCACTCCCTTCCTTACTCCCCACTCCCTCTTTTCCTGGCCAGGATCTCCTTTTTCTGCCTCCGTCAGCCCTACTAGCAATATCTCCTTTCAGGAACCACATTCACAAAGCCCATGTGGTCCTAGTACACTCTCTGTAGGAACCCTCCACTTCCCCATCCGCCAGACCCTCAAATACAGGAGGAAAGTGGTGACTGGCAGGACAGAGAATTCCATCCCCTTGGCCATGATCATTGGCTTAGAGATGTTCATGTGGCCTCAACCAGACCAATGAAAATTTTCCCTGAAATTGAATAGATAATGCTGGGACAGACAGAGACTCTTTCCCTGGGATCCTAGTTGAAAGATTATATAGGCCCAGGGCCTCCATGAGAAATTCTTCTGCCACAGAGAAAGAGATTGTCTAACAATGAAGTCAGCACACAGAAGGAAAAAGAGATATGAGATATAATAAGAGAGAGGACCTGAAAAATGCCACTTGAGCCTTCGGATCCAGATATCTCTGAGGTTAGATGTCACTAACGGAAGTTTGATCTGAATTTCTGTCACTTCCAACCAATAAAATCCCTAGTAATACAAACACAAAGCTATTAAACCTACCACCACGGAATTTCCTTGTGCTACAGTTATTCGGCTAGCTGTCTATTCATTTTTCTTAGGTCATAACCTCTTTGAAGACAGCTGGAGCCTGTTCTATAATTCTTAATACACACCACAGCATCTAGCAAAGTACCTTGCACGAGGTAGGTATTCAAAGGATACAGCGTAGATAGATGGGTGGGAGGGTGGGTGGATGGATGGACGGACACATGCATGGCTGGGCAGCAACTGGAGTTCCAAAGGCACTACAAGAAGTTGTGTCAGGATGGGTCTTCCCCTTTCTTTTTCAAAAAAAAATTAAGATATGTAACAAATTCCAATTAAGACACTGAAAACAAATACGTAGCCCTGCTCTTACCGCCATGAGTTAAAATGAAAAACAGTAACCAATGGGGGAGAAGATATCGCATCAGTAGCTATATCCATAGCATCCCTTCTTCTACACGATCCAGGAAAGGAGAAACAGATGTCAAGATATATGGTAAGAGTTGGGGCGCCCATTTCTAGAAAATAAATTTTAGAAATAAAGTAAAATAAGGAAATGCTCTGAGAGCAAAACCACCCAAAGGAAATAATTTTCAAAGGATCCACATAAACATTGTTCTCTGTTTCATAAAAAAGCAACCTCCAAGATAGAAGGAGGCATCTTCTGCTGAAAGATCTTGGTTCTCCCTGATATCCAGGGCCTGGCACTTAATAGTGCCCTGCTCTCCTTCTATAAGACTGGAAGGAAACACTTTTAAGACTCTAACTTAATGCTCAATTTTCAACATTAAGATTATTTTATGAAATATTTCTAAATCATCACACTTTTGATTAAATTATTCCACTAACATTTTCAAAAGAGACTATAGTGACCTCCCTCTTCTAAATTATCTCCCAATAACAACTTCATTCCAGAGACCCCCTAAATATTAATGCCTTTTTCATGTAATTGGCAGCAAGCAAAGGGCAGATAGCATGGGCAAGGTTTCCTTTGCAGTCATAGCCAGGACTTCCAGAGAAGCCTGTTCTTGCCTTATACCTGTGCTATCGTGGTGTTTGTCGCTGTTCCGAAATCACTTAAGAGTTTTTCAGCTCTCTTGGTGAGATCATCACTGTATCCTCCATGCTTATGGCAGGGACCTGATATCAACAGGTACTTAATCAACATCTGTGGCATAAAGCATTTATCTTTAACTTTTCTTTTAGTTATTGATGGCCTTTGTTTTTTTATTTCATTTTTCATCAGATTTTTAATTGATAAACTCCCCCAGTTGTAGTCAATAAAATACAATGAGCTAACATAATTAGAATGGAGGACATAGAAGAAAAAAAAAGGGGGAGAGATATCAACAGAGCCAGGAATTAGGTTCAAAATAAATATGCTTGTTAGTAAAGGGTCAACAAGTTTAATTCTAAGCTTTCCAGTCACCGACACCCTAGAAAAAAAGGAAAAGGAGATAAATTTCATCGGTAGTACACTGGCAATGTTCACGAGATGAAAATATGTCAGATGTTAAGCAAAGCGTAACAGTTCTTGGATCTAAGATCAGACAGGAGATTTTGCTGAAAACCATCAAAGGAACCATGTGAAATTACGAAAAATGGTCACTAGAGAATACTTTCCCAATGTGGAGGCAAGAATGACCTGGATAAATCATGAATGTTTCTCCTAGTCAAAATGGAAAAACCAACAGAAGAGATTAATTAAAAAGCGGGTAAGTGCCCTCCAGATGCCAAGAACTGCCCTTCATAAGTTACCATCAGCAGACATACCCACAATGTAGCTGCTGGCTATAAACTGCCCATCGATTCTCCCCCCACCCCCAAGAAACTTCCCTGAGCTACAATGAAGTGAGGAATCACAGGGTAAGGATGGAAACCAGTACAGGTAATAACAGACGATTCACAGAAGGAAACCTCAGTGACCAAGAAACAGATGAAAAACTGCTCACCCCACAAGAAATCTGAAGTGCAAATTAAAACAAGAACATACCACTCCTCTCCCACTAGATGGATAACATGTTTAAAGTCTGACAATATAAAGCATCTCCAAGGATGTGGGGGATTTCTCTTATATTGTTGGAGGGACTGTAAATTGGTACAATCACCTTGAGGAGCAGTTTATCCTGGAAAACGACACATCAGCACACTTCACAACCCAGTAATCCCATTTCCGGGTATTTACCTGAAATTCTTACACATGCACACACGAGACATATACAAGAACATTCACTGTAATACAGTCAGAATTCGAAGTCAGAAACAACCCAAGTGTCCATCGATTAAGAAATAGAGGGGGTGCCTGGCTGGCTCAGTTGGAAGAGCATGCAACTCTTGATCTCAGCGTCGTGAGTTCAAGCCCCTCCATGGGTGTAGATTCGTTAAATAAATAAACATATCTTAAAAAAAAAAAAAAAAGAAAAAGAAAACAACCAGAGGGGAGGTGGGAGGAGGATGAGGGAAATAGGTGATGGGGATGAAGGAGTTCACCTGTCCTGATAAGCATGGGTGAGGTATGGAAATGTTCAACCACTATGTTGTACACTTGAAATTAATATTACGCTGTATGTTAACTATACAGGAATTAGTGGTTTTTTTTAATTGTAAAAAGAAACAGAAAAATATAAGGTTTAAAGTTGAATTGAACCGGATCTTTGTATTTGAGTAGGAAGAGATCTTCGCAATAAGTGAGAAGGCTATATAAACAAAATTGCATGCTGATATGTACATATGATACATAACAATTTATGTGAACTTTAAAAAACACACAGAAAACAACACCGCATAAAGCTCACAGTCAAGGATATTTGTAAAACATAAAAAGAAGACTGTAGGAAGGCCACCTGGGGAAAGAAGGATGGGTCTGGGGTAAAGAAACTTTAACTATTTATCTTATTAAACTAGAAAACTATTTCTCTTATTAAAAGAGAAAAAACTTGTAACAAAAAAAAAGACAAAACACTAGCATGGCAGTTCCGAATGTGAGTACATGAAGTAATTTTATGTTGCTGTGTTTTTTCTAAATTTTTAAACTTTGGAAGAAAAAAGAAAGAAGTAGGGGAGAGAAGAAGGAAGGAAGGGAGGGAGGGAGAGAGGAATGGAAAAAAGAGAGAAAGTCGCAGAAGCGATGTGACTGCAGGGAGGCTGGACCACAGGGCTTCGGGGTTAGGGGGTCACATACCCCTGGGCTCAAGTTCTTGGTTCCCTGGACCACCGAAAAGACAGTCTGAAAGCCTTCTGCTCCGGGCCCCAGAGCCCTGGACCCCGGAGCCCTGGACAGGATCCAGCAGATTAAGGAGCATGTTGGGCTGCCCCCTACTGGTGATTTCCACGTGCCTCCTCCGCAGGATATTGGCAACACCGGGCCTGGAGCCGTCAGCTGCAGACTGCCAACCCAGGGTTAGGGAGGAGAGAGAAAGTGGAGGCCAGGGCACACAGCAGGAAGATGCACCCCCAGGCCAGGCTTCTCCATCACTCCGGTCAAAGTGTCGCGAAACTCTGAGGGCTCTTGACTGAGTCAAACTCGGCTTAACAAAGCACATCTCCAAGAAGGGTTTTGTTCCCCTCGAAGCGGTGGGAAAGCTCAGCCTTTTGGCACAAGCTTTCCTCAGGAGCTTTCTCCCCATGACCCCTAACTCCACTGACCTATGCCCAGGGTTCTGGAAAGCTTAGGCCCCAGGTGTTTTAAGGCACAAGACTTCCGCCCAGAGCCCATGTCCCAGCACCTGTCTGATAAGGAATCTCGTGGGAAATTCAGGAGCGCTTTGGTTCTTCACAGAAAACTAAGCGTCCGCCGCCCTAATCTGCAGACCCTGCCTCCATTCTCTTTTAGGCAAGTCAGCAGCCTTCAAACGGTGACACACAGACATAGTGGGTTTGGATTTCTTTACTTTAGTAATCCTGAAGAATTTCTCCATTTACTTCCTCGGCCTCCCAGCCCCTGTGGCCCACCCCTCCATCAGTGATCTGTCTAGAATCACTGTGGCCTCCCACCCTCTTGTTTTGCCCAAATATGCCTTCCTTCTTTCTCGACTCACATACAGGACCACATATTATGAGGGCTGTTTTAATTGTTGCTTTTCGCTTTTGCTACATCCCAGAATCACTGCCTATTGCCCTAAAAGCTGAATGACATATTCAAGGGGGTTTTCAATGAATTCCCCCAAATCTATTCTGAGACTCTACATTACCTAGAATACTGATTGATTTGGGGGCAACACCAAAAAGACTTTTTTCCAATCAGAACATTTTTACTCCATCAGTTGGCAATCTTTTTTCTTTTTTAAGCACTTATTATACTTCTTAACTTTGTACTTAAGAATTAGAGAGAATGAGGGGCGCCTGGGTGGCTCAGTTGATTAAGCGTCTGCCTTCGGCTCAGGTCATGATCTCAGGGTCCTGGGATCAAGTCCCACATCAGGCTCCCTGCTCAGCAGGGAGTCTGCTTCTCCCTCTCACGTTCCCTCTATGCTCTCCCTCTCAATCTCTCTCAAATAAATAAATAAAATCTTTAAAAAAAAGAATTAAGGGGAATGAAGTTTCTCTCTTTGTACCCACAACTGGATTTTTCTCTTAACCTACCTGACCCCAACTGAGCTATTAAACTCCTCAGAGGGAAGGGTCTTACTCATCTCACTGCATCTCTGCTTCCTACACAGAGCTGATGTTCTCGGGATGTCGTTCACTTAAAACAATCAGGTCCACAGGTTCTCCCCTTGGGAGTGTTTATTATCCCATCGGAAACACCAGACATAAACACACGTGTGATAACAGGAAACAATCATGTAGAAAACAAAGAAACAAAGTAAAGACAGTAACAGAGGAACACAGAGAGCCATTTCGGAAGCAAGATTAGTCCAATCTAGAAGCAAATTTAGACTGCGAGCATACAACATATTCAAACCAACTAATTTTTTTAATGATAAAAACTATCGCCCTCAGAAGATGAGCATCGATTTGCCACTGACCCCCTCAGGCTCGAGAATGTTGAGACTAGAAACGGCCTCCAAGAGTCTTCAGATCCAGTGGTTCTTGACCTTGAAAGGAGGAGATGCCCTCTGAGGGACAGTGCTCACTCCACAGCATTTGATGAACAGATAAGAGAAGTGTCCAAGCAGCAGTACAAGCATGCTGAGAGGACACAGCGGAAGGAATTACAACATGTGATTGGGCAGGTCAGCAGAGGCCCAAATGGAGGTCAGGGCGTGCGGAGTGACCAGAAAGTCGAAAGGTAGAGAACATGAACATAAGCAAAGTCCATACTGTTTGCCATTTTGTTCTGTATTGTCCCCAAAGCTTCTCCAGTCTCAACTTGACATCCAGGATCTTCACTAAGACATTTTCTGGAAGGTAAAGAATTTCCTCTCCTTACACTTAACAAAAAGCCTATGGGTGGCTTTTTGGGAAAGAAGAGAGAAGAGGTAATTTTAGGGAAAATTCACAGAAGCATTTCTAAATTACAGGTTCCTGGAAAGGGTACTCATCCCATTTGAAAAGATTTCACATTGGCTTGAACAGCCCACCAAATAGTTCCTCCAGGTAATCTTCCGAAGTAACAAAGAGCGGCTTTAATGCATCTCGTCTTCACGGGTATTAGCTTCGCAGCAGTATTGCTCAAAAGTAAAATTTCCCTTTAGCTTGGACTTTATTGCCCGGACTGTACTTTGGCAACACATCAGAAAGAAATAGAAACGGCAGTGAATATTTCTAATGGCCACTCTTCCAAATGGAATCGCTTCCCGCTGCCCTGGCCACTTCCCCCCCTCCCCGCCACCACCAAATAAATAAATAAGCAAGCTAATAAAGTAGAACTCATACTGCCACAGCAGACTGCGATATGCACCCAGCCTTACAGCCATGGGATGGGGCACTTCCACGCTGATGCGGATGGGATCCTCCCTGCTGTAAGATTTCTTTCACAAGGAATATAATAATCCTTGAAAAATACTGCCTTTGGTCCCTGGGTTCACAGTGAGGCAGCTTCAGTTTCTCAGCAAAAATGCTGAGAGTTTTGAAAGTCAATCCCGGAGCAGGTGCAAGCGGTAGTCTGACGGACCAAAGCAAGACTCCAGGTAGGAACCTCTCAGTCTATGCTTACAAGAACACCCAAAGATTGGCCCATTCTTCTGAGAGGGTGCATCACCCCAACTGTGAAGACACGATGCAGGGAAGACCAAATAAGCACGCTGAAAACTGGAACTCACACGGCCTACCAGTGCGTGCTGTTTGGCACCAGCACTTCCAGCTTCCTTTCGGCCGTGGGCATAAAGGAACACCAGTCATTCCCTTTGGTGGAGTGCTGTGTGCCAGGCACTGGGGTACCCAGGGATTGAGGGCGCCCTCTGACACAGCAATGCTACCAGGAGAGCATTCGGATTGCTTCCACCTCGCAGAAGAGGTGGCAAAACCATGCCGGGTCATTTCCCCAGGGTCACACAGCTGCCCAAACAGGATCTTCGCCCATGTCTACCTGCCTCTAGATTCTGAGCTCGGGGGCGCTGTATCATACCCACAAGGGCCGCGGACTGGTTCATCCAGCACCTTCAGTACAGAAGAGTTTCTAAAATTTCTAAAACTTCTACAAAGTGGAAACATAAACATGGACATAAAGCTGTCACAGGAGATAAGGGAAAATCTTCAGATTCTTCCACAGTGGCATGCTCTGGGAACTGCAGTTTCCTAGAGGAGCCCAACTACCCCGGGAATTTAAGAATTCAAGTGGCTGGGACATCATCAGTGGGTCGTGTGAGGGATAAACGCCCTCTGCTAGCTTCACCTCTTACGAGCTATACGACCAGGGGCAAGTCCCCACGCCTGTAAGGGTGTTGGGGAAATTAGGAGACCGCCCCATGAGGGCATCTGAGGTCCCATATGAGGACTTCAATTAATGCCAGTCGTGATCAACGATCAGCAGAGGACAGAGGTTCCAGGGCTGGGCTGGTCACCCCCCAGCTGCCGAGCTTACTCTCAGCCCACCTCCAGTGCCCAGGCCCGTGAAAGAGGACATATGGACTTGATAACGTCTCCGTTCCCTTCGGCACACACATTGTAAGAAAACGGCAGCAAAATCTTATGAAGAAAAATTACACTCTGGGTTTCTGAGTTTTTATACAGCATTTTCCTCTTCTCTCTCTAGCAACAAGGGTGCTGCGAACAAGGAACACCACAACCGATGACCAGAGAAATCGATTATGGCAAAAAAACAAAACAAAACAAAACAAAACCTCACCATAGGCTTTCTACATAAAACATACTGGTCTTCTCCCCAGGAAAGGTTTAACTGGACTTATCAGCCTAGCCTTCTCCACAGACTTAGGACTGGACCCCAGCCTACAAATCATGTGACAGGGAAACCTTATAAGCTGACCAGAAGTCACAGCAATCACATGTGGTCCAGACTGACACCCCATCACCACAGGGTCCTTTATGTTATTTTACTTTTTTACATTTTCTTATTAGCCACCAACTTTCCAAAAAAGGGAAGATTTCACATTTTAAAATTCTGAATTTCCGTATTCTTTAAAAAAAAAACAACAACAACCTGAAGGTCCGCCAAACTGGACTAGCATTTCTTCCTGGCAACAGTCAGGACGAGCTGAGTAACACTGCCCCTGGAGGTTTGGGGCACATTTCCAGTTGGTCCCATTCCCGACTGCTCTCGGCTATTTCACTGGCCCATGGAAAGATTTTATGACACCTGACTTAATGCTTGCCTGCAATTTCCCCTGAGACATCAATGGTCCAACCATTCTCCTCCACCGATAGGTTATCTCCACACACAGACATCTCTACGAGTCTCATCAATAAAATGACAGAGGCCCACAATAAAAATACCTCATTTTTGTTTAAAAAGTTACTTCTACCTGTCCCAGAAGCTTGAGAAGCTTCCTCTGTTGTTAAAAACCAAAACTGACAGAAACATAGCCAGGTTTAATTTTATATTTGGTAGAGTGGTAAATATAATCCCCAGGAGAAGCAAGGGATGTGGGCTTTTTCCTGACCAAAAGCACACACTGTTTTCCTTCCAACTAATTTAATAATCATTGTATATTTCACATTAGGTCCGGAACATTCGAGAAGTCACAACCTCCTACCACGAGTAAATGGAAAGACAAGTAACTAAACACTCACTGTGACATCGTTTCACTGTATTAAATGAAGAGTGCTGGGTAGAAATGGTCCGACAGCCAAACAGTGTCAAGAAAGGGGCTCAAGTTATAGTCAAGCTAAAATTTTTAGTGTGGGTGGATATCCTCTAGCGTCAGTCAAGATGAAATCCCCAGAAACACGAGTCGGCTCCCTGGGGGACTTGGGCTGCACCCTGCAGCTAATTCACCCCAGCAGGCTCTCGAGGAGCCATCCCTCTTGGGGTCGGGGGCACCCCAGGAGCCTGAGCGGGCTTTTCCTCTGGCCGAGAAGCCGTCTGGTCACAAGTGCTCTTAACAGCTTCTAGACTAGGACCATCCCTGCTGTGCTCTGCGGGGTGGGGGGGAACTCCAAGGTCTCAATGGAGCATGTGCCCTCATTGTGGGGCCGTCAAAGGGCTGCTTCCCCAGCAGGCTGCCTCCTGGTTACCCCCCCCCCCCCCAGCTCATCTGCAGCTGCGGACAGGGTAGTTTCCACCTGGACGAGCACATAGGCCGGGCTCCTTGGTCTTTGTAAAAGGATGTCAGCCCCACCATCTGCTTGTCTGAGTTCCAAAGAGAACGGATCTGGCCTTAACCAGTACCAGAGGTTAAAATTTTCCAGGCTCTGGTCAGAGCGGACAACATCAAATCATCTGCCGTCCAGCTTCTAGCCTAGCAAAGCCTGGTCGGCAAAGGGTACTGGGGACGGCAGACCAAGCTCCCGCATGGCATCGGTTTTATCATTACAGCCCTGGGAGATTAAATTTGGGGGCCACTTTAGCCTCCTCCCAGAATCGATGTCCTTGTCACTTCCCCCAACTGTCACTGGCTTTCTCAGTAAGAAGAAAATGAAATCTCCTCCTGCGTGTTTCACAAAAGCTGCAAATTACATCACTCATTGTCCCTGCAAAAGAAATTCCTTTCAGAACATAGTGCCAGACAAAGCTATGTTCCTGTGGAATTAGTAGGCATTCTCTTTACCAATAATGAGCTTCTCTTTTCACTGCCAGGAAGTTGAGAACAAATGTTGTGCTCCGTTACAGCAACTATGTCAACCATTTGAGTTCGTTGGGAGTCCTAGCCCCTCTTTTTTACTCCTTATTCCCTCCCTCTCATTTTTACCTTACTGACCTTCCTGTGTAAAGTAATCATTGCCAGTTATTCGAATAGTGATGATAAAGTGAATAACTGGGACATTTCTAACACTCATTCAATGTAAATGAAGTGGCCATTATGACCAATAGGCCAAGACTATAGAATTACCTAGAGTCGTTTTCAAGAAATGGATTAAATAATTTCATCCATGATGTTTTTAGGTTTCAGAGTGACTGTTCACAAAATCTTCTTGCTACTCCAATCCAACGCATAAATTTTTCTGTATTAAAAAAAAAAAGTCTTTTCCTCTTTCCCTGCTATTCCAGGCCATTCAACCTCTCACTTATAACCAGTGAGGAAGAACTTGCAATGATTAGTCCAGGCCTCGAGAATTCTAAGAAGCGTTCAAGTCAGCACTAATCACAACAGAACACAGTTCTGAAAAGCTCTTGGCCTCCGGTCAGGTCAAATCATTCCATACGAAGAGCATTTTTGGAACTAATATTTCTGCTCCAGCTTTAGGACAGATCAAGCACAGCACAGAGAAAAATGAGCATCAGGCATAACGTCAAGAAAAGGGAATGATTCAAGTGGTAAAATTTTAGGATCTCTGTGTGAAGGTCTGTTTTGATTTTGGCACAATTTTTCATCCAACATTTATAGGCTGTGGGAGTAAGGAGAGCGATAGAATGTGAGCAACACTTCCAATTTTATCTTCACTGGTTTCACTTCACATGTTAACCTTTAGTCATTTTTATAGAAGGTTAGAGATTACTTTCTTTGGAGTGAAACTACAAAGATGCTGCTGAAAAGGGATCCCAGTCATAAGTGGTTGTGTAAGGCCACGATAAAGAGAAGCTATTTTGCAGAAAGGAAGTGTGAGTGCATCTAAAAATCCTAAACAGATCTCTCACAAAAACTTTAATTCAAGGAACGCATCACAGTGCAGAAGGACGTGTATCTGTGGGGTTCCTCTGGTACTCAAATTCACAAGAGACCAAAGGTAAAAGGGTGGGGCGTGGGGAGCTGTTTAATGGGTACAGAGTTTCAGTTTTACAAAATGCGAAGGGTTCAACGGAGGGTGGTGATGGTGGCACAAAGGTGTGAATGAACTTTTGCCACTGAAATGTACCCGTAAAAAATGGTTAAGGTAGTAAATTTCATGTTATTTCATCCACTGTTTTAAAAGATCCTTTTTTAAGGCTGTGCAATTAAAGAGTGAGAGAGACAGTTAAAAGAGAAAATGATGTACAAAGTAACGGATGACCCCCAGACTCCAGGGGAGCTGCTACCAACAGCCTAATAAATAAAATGGACCAGGACTATGGAATAAAACAAAGTTGCAGAACAAAGACCGTGACCTGAATTATAGGTACAGCTGAGCCGGGACTGCTCAGCCCACAAATGGTCAATGTCCCAATGGGCGGCAGAATGTGCCAGGTCCCACACACGAGAGTCATAGCAAAGCAAAAGGGCAACAGTTGCACTAAAGGGAGCCGACGCCCTTTACATCTGTCCTCTTAACCCCAGCGCCTGCCCAGTGCCATGCTCCAGGCAGATTCTCTTGCATTTCCCAGCTCCCCTAGCCCCAAGGAGCCTACTGTCCTTCAGAACACAGTCGAGGAGAGCCACACAAAATAAACACAGCTGAGCTTTATGTGTCAGGCACTGGTATGAACATTTTACATGAGTTAGCTCAATTGAACTTCACAGAAACCCCATGAGAAAGGGTCTATTATTGTCCCCTTGTACAGATGGGGAAACCGAGACACAGAGGACTTGAATAACTCATCCGAAGTAGCAGGGGCAGACCAGCGTCACAGGGGGGATCTCAACCCGCCAAGCAACCCTGCCTCCCAGCCTGCATCCCTCCCCAACACAAATGCCCAAAGAAAATGAAAAATTAATTTGTTGATCCTCCTATGCATGGTAATGGACATTTTCTGTGATTTTTCAATTCGGGAAAATAAATGATAAGGAAAGGAAATTTCTGGACAGTTTTCAGAATCCCAGGATCTTCCTAGGGTGCCACTAAAAAACCATACATATATTCAGCCATAATGAACTAATTCTTTAATTACTACATTCACACCTAGACCTTTCAGGGGAAATTTAAAAATCTGTATGGGGAAGAGAGAAACGTGGAAGCTGGTAACTACTGACGTTTAATGGTCCCCATTCACTGCTGGGGACAGATCGGTACCCGGCTTGTCTGTCTGGGTCTGTGATAGCACAATCCTTATAACACGGAGCCCTGTGCTTGAGAATTCCCCTGAAAAGAGAGCCACGGCAATGGGGGGAGCAGTCTGGATAGCCTGCCCACCCCCCTGCACACTCCCATGGCATAAGCCTCCTCTATTCCAGAGCCATCCTAGCCTGAAGCCACACTGATGCAGAGGTCAGATCCCCAGGGCAAAGGCCCAGACAGCATTTTCCCTTTGCTCTGGGCGGTGTCCAGCCACGTTAGTGGCCCTCTCTCTGGTGGTCCTCCAACCAAGTTCCTCCAGATGAGACAATGAGTCTACAGGGCCGACAGGATGCTCCTACACCTTTCCTTGTTGACTCAGTAGGATTCCAGAATCCCCTACCCAAAAACCCCGAGTCCACTTCCAAAGCCTGTGCAGGCCTTCCCTGTAAGTCTGTCCTTCCCCCGTAAGTCTGTCCTTCCCCGTAAGTCTGTCCTCCGGAGGGTTTGCCATACTATTGGTATAGACACTCCTAGGCACAGCAGTGTGGGGGAAGGGGGACATCTGAGGCTGCTGTCTGCGGTGGTGTGGGCGGAGTTCTAATGTACAGGCTAAACTGTCCACAGAGTGGGGGGCAACAGGACTGGGGACCCCCCACTGGTGCCCTTCAACAGGCCATATAACTGGTGGGAGCTGGCTGAGTCTTGTTACCCAGGATCCAGAAAAACGCCTGGTGGGCAGGACATGTTCAAAACATATTTGTCGACTGACTAATTGAATAAATGAATGAACTGATCAATCAATCAATCAACACATATACGTACAGACAGTTCATTGCTGTCCTCTGGTTCAGCATTCCGTGGGAAAAGATGGCTTTGTCAACAGACTATCTTTTGTCCCTGAACTGTGTGCAGGCGTAAAGCACAATGCAAGGAGAGTAGAGAGAGATTCTAGGGTAGACTGCGGTAAATAAAAAGCTCAACAGTGCCCTCAACACACCAGAAGACACTCTCCGTTGGTGAGAGAGAAACTTCACGAAAGAGTATGAAATGGCTCGTGAGTTCAACCCCAGAGGGTCACCCAGGCTTACCACGAGAGCCGACCACTCAACCGAAACTCAGACTTTTCTCATGAGACGTAAACATTATGTGTTGGCTCCGTAATGCTCATTCCTTTTTAAAAATTTAACTTTCAAAACACACATGGAGTCTACACTATTTTCATTTGTATGTATATTATGAACATACTGTGGCGTGTAAACATAAATAAATGGATGTTATTTATCTCAAGGGGGAATTATCTTTTTGGATTATTCAACACAATCTGTTCACCTATATACTTCCCCACTCTATTTTTTTTTTAAGATTTTATTTATTTATTTGACAGAGAGAGAGAGAGAGCCAGAGAGAGAGGGAACACAAGCAGGGGAAGTGGGAAAGGAAGAAGCAGGCTCCCAGCAGAGGAGCCTGATGTGGGGCTCGATCCCATAACACCAGGATCACCCCTGAGCTGAAGGCAGACGCTTAACCGCTGTGCCACCCAGGCGCCCCTCCCCACTCTATTTTTAAAGCCTCCCAATCTCATATGTCTATCAGTTGGTTTATGACCAGTTTTGCGAACGGCTACCAAAATTTCGAGATGCCTGATAGTGTTAATTATTACAAATACAAAGGAAGTCCCACGAAACGTGGTAGGAGCAGCTCAACGCACCTTGACTGCAAAGACACGAAAGTATAGGTATCAGATGGTACATTAAACCAGGCCTGACACACTATCTTTTTTATACTCCTGATGTCTGCAGTTCTTTAAGAAAAACGCATAGCCTCTACCAGCCATGCTACAAGAAGGATAAATCACATCTGAAATCTCACACCAGAATCACTTTGTAAGTGAGACACCATAAATGCAGTCACAGGGAAAACTGCAATTGATCCACAGGGATAGCCATTATTAGCTATTACCCAACAGAAGAAGCACAAATCTTTCTCATTAGACCTATTTGTTTGCTGGAGATCAGATGTCCCTAGAATGATTCTTTTTCCCTGGATTTGCCTCTGGTGTTGAGCTGGGCTGTTGTGCCTCTCTCACCACCTGCTTGCCCTCATCCTCCCATTTCTTCTCTGTCCCTCCTTCCTGTTGGATACCCAAGACGCCTCCCCCAGCAAAAGGTTGCCTTTCTTCCTTTCCAGTTAGCTATGCTGTCTCTACAGTGAACTTTTTTTTTTTTTTTTACTGTGCATGAACTAACTTTGTGGTATTTAATTCCATAAAGGTTACTTATTTAAACAACATCTTAACCAGATGACTAAAAAGTCATGGCTAGAGATTTCCTTACTGACGGCCCAAAGAACAACTAGTACACACTTTCATCTGGAATTCTCAATGATAGATGTGTAGGGGAGTGCGCGTGCGCACATGTGCATGTCCACGTGTCTGTGTCTGATGTGGAGATCTACGGCATTGTGCTGGGTGTTGGGGGAGAGTCTGACCAAGATCCACGTGGTCCTCACCTTCATGCCACTTACACCCTCGTGGTGTGTACAGATGCATAGCCAGGCATGCATTTATGTGGCTAAGTGACCTGTTCTGGAGTTGGGAAAGAGCACACGGAGAGGACACAGCCCAGAGGCAAGGAGGCAGGAGAATTTAGCCAGAGACAGAAGGCGGGGGAAAGGTGTTCCAGGAGGAGGCCGGCCAGTGTGAAGCCAGGGAGTTAAGTAAGAGCATAGCTCCAACACGGGAACTGAAAGCTCAGAGAGGCTGTATTATCTCACGGAACAAAGGGAAAGGCAAGATAGGAGGCTAGAGGTTTGAATTTGAGGATACAGGGCTTTTAAGACTCACTAAGACTGGCTGAAATATATAAATGTAATGCTATCCTTATTTAAAGCACCAATACAATATGGGGAGAGATAGGCAAGCAATTCCTACAATTTGTATGGAAAAATGATCACGCAAAAATAACTGAATATTCTGAAAGAAAAGACTAGTGAGAAAGACTATACTTCGAAGAGAAAAAATAATAATAATATGAAGCTTTTGGAGATAAAAAGTATAGTGCTGGCAAGGAGATAGCCAGACTGATGAACACAATGGATATATCCCAAAATGGCCCAAACTGTTAGTTGAAATTACTGGGGACAGGTAGAATTATATAATGCATGGCGTCAAGAGACCTAATGGGCTGATCAGCTATCTTGAAAAAAGAACAAAACTATTTTTTTGCTAACTCCTTCCTTGTATGTTGAAAATCCAGATGGAGCAAAGCTTTAAAGTATGAAATAGTGAAAGCAGTAGAAGAAGATATAGACTTATTTTATACTCTCAGAGACGGGGAAACCTGTAGCCACACTGACAACATAGAAGCCATAAATAATAAATTTTACTACCAAAAAATACACAATTGTGTTACCAAAAGAAGAAGAAATGCCATAACCAACATCAGAAGACAAGCAAAACATTAGGGAAGGCATAAATCTTCTTTTTATTAAATAGATTTTATGAATCCATTTTTTATAGATTTATTTATTTATTTGAGAGAGAGAGAGAGAGGGACAGAGTATGCGAGTGGCAGGGGGAGAGGGGCAAAGGTGGGGAGAGAGAGAATCTTAAGCAGACTCCCCACTGAGCATGGAGCCCAATGCAGAGCTCGATCTCATGACCCTGAGATCATGAGCTGACCAGAAACCAAGAGTTTCAGATGCCCAACCGACTGAACTGTCCAGGTACCCCTGAATCCACTTTTTTAAAAGGCCACCCACCCAATAGATAAAGAAAATAGCTAAGGGATAAGACAAACACAGTTCACTGAAAAAGAATACAAATTACTTACGTACACATAAAAAGACCTTCAACCCAGATCATTATTACAGAATTGCCAAATAAAGCGGTGCCCAGGAACTGACACTGGGTCAAAGGTGACTGACAAAGGTCAAAAGGCTTGGTAACGAATAATATGGCTTAGCGGTAGGAAAACAGGTGCTTCCAGTTTGGATGGGAGAACGAAATGATGTGATTGCTTTGCCAGACACCTCGGCCAGTATCTGCCAAAATCACTAACATCTTGCAAATGTCCCTGCAGTTCAAATTCTAGGAACTTTTCCTATAGACACAATCATGCATGTGTGCAAGAACTTACGCACGAGGTTGTTCAAAAGGAGGCTGGTTAAGTAAAGAACAGCCTATCCATTCAGCGGCTTACCACGTGGCTTTGAACAATAAGGCTGGTGTTCGTGTGCTGATACAGAAACATTTTTTAAGATACAGCCTTAAGTAAAAAAAAAAAAAAAAAAACCACCAACATGCAGGACAGTGGGTATAACACTCTTTCATGTGTGTACAAACGAAAAAGACATATGTATGCACTCACGTATGTGAGTAGACTCCTTCTGGAAAGTGAGAGATGAGAGGGGTTAACTTTTCATGATACATTCCCTTGTACTATTTGCATTTCTTATCCTGTTCAAATATGACTTTAAAAAAGCTAATCACAGATAAAATTTCATACGGTAAAATGAATGCGTTTCAGAAAAAAGATGTGCAAAATCACTTTAAGGAATCTGAAAGGTTCCCAGGCTTGAGCAAGTCTTGGCTGAAGGCACCAACCTTTCCAAAGAAAGAATGTGTCACTCGGAATTGGTGCTGGGCAGTCAATGAAGGAGAGAAAAAGGAGTGTCCATCCAGGGGACACAGGTCCGCGCCAAAGTACTTCAAGTTCTGCGTTGCCTTTGTGCAGGCGCTCCCATTATGGAGATGGATGCCTCCGGCAAGCTTAGCTTAATGCCATTTAACATTTTAAATGCAGAATTAAGTGCCCCTGCTCTAATTCCAAGATCACCAAGCAAGCTTCCAGTTATAATTAGTTCTCCTTTATAGATCTACTGGTGTAGGAAACAACTGTAATGCTGATCCGCGCGTTTGGGTCCATGGGACTGTTATCCGAGGAATGACAATCCGGATTGGAGTTTGTTTTTCAACTAAAAAACGAAAATAGAACAAGAACAAACAGGAGGCACCAAGGGGCGGTTAGAAGCAGTGACATAACGAGATCAGCATTTTAGAAAGACCACGCCTGCACGGTATGGCCCACGCGTAGAGAGGGGCAAGGCTGGGGGCAAGCCCGCCAAGTCGGAAGGAGTCTCAGTATTGTAGGCAAAAAAGTGAGAATGTTTGTGTCCCCACCGCGGACAGTTTTCTCAACAGGTACTGTCCACCTGGACTTTCGAGTAGTTACGTGGACAAAGCCACCTGTTCACGTCTGCTCAGAACACCTGCCCCTGGATGTCTGTTCTGACCGTTTCTGCTCCCCCGGGACGCCGGGTCCGATGCCGTGAGAGTGTGGCCGTGAAACCCACACCCCACCTCGCCACGCAGGGCCCCTTCCCGTTACGCCAGGCTCCTGGACCCTGCGGCCTCTCGGCTGTGTTAAGCTTGTCCAGCCAGGTTCAGTGGGAAAGGTCATGGTCGACCCACAGGCCCGGCAACCAGCATTTCTTCACAGTCCGTTAGAGGGGCTTTGCAGCCAGGCGCCTGCCTGAGTGTGTGTGCGCGTGTGTGTGTGCGTGTGTGTGTTGGGGACAGTGGGGAGGAGGATAAGGAACACCGCCGGAACCAGAGGAAGGGGAAAGAAAGGTGACAAAGGGAAAAAGCCCAACTCAGGAGCTCAAGGGCAGTCCAGGAGCAAAATCTTCCACGACACTCAGATCGGGCTGGCAGCGACCAAGGTCCAGGGTGAACCTGGGAGCGGAGGGCAGAGGCGCTGCGGTCTGGGCTGCGCTGGGTCTCCTCGGCCCTGGCCGGAGAACAAACACAGAGCCCATCACACCGCGCTCCCTCGGACCCAGCCCTGCCCGGCCCTGTCCGCACGCTGCACAGGTGAGTACACGGAGGCCCGAGGTGGGAAGCGAGCAACAGTCCGAGAAGTCGGGGCAGGCCCGTCTGCCACCTCACAGGAAGGGACTCGGGCACAGGAAACAGAGACGACTTTGGTGACAAACACTGGAGTTGACAAGGGCCTACCTTTGAGACTGCACTATGTTTCAGAGGTTGAAAACCAAAATTTGACTATCTTCTGATGTAAATCACACTCCAAAAATGCCTCATTGATTGTTTTGTTGACGTTGAGAAATGATCACAGACGACAGACATGATGGGTCTCTGAGTAGCCAGGTTGGCTAATGGCGTCAAAGGACTAACACGCACTTCCTCACTCAGGTTCTCCTCAGGAGAAATGCAGAATGATTAAAGTAAAATTAAAAGGCTGGGTGGGGACGTAATGTACAGCACGGTGACTACAGTTAATACTGCTGCGTTGTGTCTTTGAAAGTTACTACGAGAACAGAATGGATGGAACACGTTCTCATCTCAGGAAAAGTATTTGTGACCATGTGTGGTGACAGATGTTGACTAGACTATGGTGGTGATCATTTCACGAGACATACGAATATCAAATCATTATGTGGTACACGTGAAACTAATGTCGTGCGCCCATTATATCTCAACAGAAAAGGAAAAATAAGTCTCGACGGTTTCAGGAAGTAAATCCTTAATTATTAGGAAAATGTTACAGTTCCGGATAATTAAGTCTGAAAGGACCACACCTACTGGAGTTTTATCCATATGTTTCTATTTGCACAGATGCATCACGTACACACAAAGAGTGTCCCGGCATGTGTGTGTATGTGTGTCCCAAGGATTGCTGGGATATGAACCTTAGAAGAAAGCATGGGGCATGGAATAGCAATAGGTCCTTATTTGCAATAGAAAAGAGACTCTACGTGGTGTGTGATCATTTTTATTCTATATGAGAAGATGCCATGTTCCCAAAGGCACCCAAATCTTTTATCTCTTGATAGTCTAACAGGTGGTGCAGGAGGAGATGGTGATGGGTGGAAGGGGAAAGACACAGGGTGAAGCGCCAGTCCACCTCCTTCCCACCATCATGCCGCCTAACTTGTGAATAGTTATTTGAATCTCTACACTTCTCCTAAAATTGCTTCTACTCTCGCAGCAAATTTGGGCAAGTGGGGCTGAGCAGAGAGAGCCCTAAGCAAGCTATTGGCTAAGGTTCTGTCTCAAATTACACTCTGGTTGACTGGAGAGCCCTGGGCGAACCAGTCACCCTGACTATCCCTCCAAGGCTGTCAAGACCTTCCCCCCTACTTCAGAGTGAGGCTGTACACCGAAATAAGCCGGAAGTCTGGATGGAGGGAGGCTTCCAGGTCCCCGGAGAGAAGCCCTGCTTGAATCCAGAGCTATGTCTCAGGGCAGGCCTTGGACACCATGCAAAATGATAGCGGAATGAATTCTAGATGCGAGTCAACAATCTTTAAGCTTGCTCTAGGGCTCAGTCATTGAGCTCAGCCATCAATCCTGGGCAAAGAGAAGTCAGGGGCGAAAAAGAAGGCAGGAAAGAAGAAGTATGTTCTGGGCACAGGTCTTTCACAGGAGCTAAGACAGGCTTTGTACAAAAGGCTGTGAGGCCCTCCACTTACGTCATCCCCCTTGACTGTGGCAAAGGCTCCAGGGGCAGTAGCCTGCATTCTGCTGGGTCTGCTCTGCCCTCCCTCCACCCGACCTGCCAACATGGTCCAATACACACAGGGTTAGCATCCCACATTGCTGCCAACTCGTGAAGTTTTTCTCTGCAGCCTGGCTTTTGTGTATGAATTGCTTAGAGAAGAGGAAGGCTTGAAATTTAAAAACAATAAAAACAAAACACCATAATGTAAATGAAAAATGCATTTTTTCCAACATGAAGATAAGACCATTGCTTTGCGGTCAGTAGTTCGTGCACTTTTGAGTTGCGTTGTCTCAGAGACTGGTTGGTGTAGACCTGGTCTAGTAGAGACTGGTTGGTGTAGACTTGGTCTAGTACTAAGCTTGTCTTCACATCTCTGACACTTCTAAAGTGCTGGGCTGGGGTTAGGTTCAGCCCACGGGTGCAAGGCAAAAGGGAGGCACCCTAAAGTAGAGGCCATGGTACCTCCTTCAGATGTGCTAGGAGAAAGAGCTTCTAGACCCACATTGTCTTTAACGCAGCACAGCCTTAGAAGACTCTTTCCTGGCCTGGTCCCTGCAGAGGGGGCTAGAGCAGAGCATTCCTGAGGCTCTTCTCCTTCTGTGGTACCAATTCTAGGTAACCCTGTGTGTGACCTGGGACTCAGCAGCCCAGCACAAACATGCCACCAGTTTGGGGGAATTCAGAGCAGACACTGAACACATGAGCATCTAACATTGTCACCAAAGACCCTCAGATTGTCACACCACCCTTTACTTCCTAACTGATGCATAAACCCCCTTATCTCTATAACTGAAGGTTCATGGAACTTCAGAGGCAGGAGAAACTTGTCTGAGCACTGAATCCAAAGCCCTCGGTTTACATCTGACAAGCTCAGGCCCAGATAGTAACAGGCTGTTTCAAGATCAGGTCACTCCTGACTCCAGCAATTTGTGATATCTGGGTTTTTGTTTTTTGTTTTCTTTTTAAACAGGTAAACTCAGTACCTATGCCTTACTTTCCTTCCCAGGTTTATAATACTCACAAGCTCTCACGCCTTCATCGCCCAGATCAATATTTACTGACTTCCCGGTCCCTTGGACAGCCCAGAGACCAAAGTGGTAAGAAGGCACCCTGATTATGTGAGATCTTTGCCTTCCTTAATGGAGATCGATCAGTAACCAAATGTAGAGTGAAAATGATCAGGCCACTGCAGGGCTCAGACCCGTGCCACCTGGGGGGTCGGATTTGCACATTAAACTAGCTGGACCAAGTAGATTATGAAAATGGCCCATCAGCTATTAACCCGAGGTTCAGTTTTTCCCTCTCCCTATCTCTCTCTCACACACACTAAATGAGTAAAGGAAAAAAAAAGGTGCCCTGTTGAAATAATCTCTCCCCAAAATCATCCAGTTGATTAACATCAAGAGGAATCAAAACTTGGCACTGTACCAAAGGCCAGCAGGTTCAAGGCCACATTCTACCCTACGGTTTTTGAAGCTACGAGAAGCTCTCGGGAGACGGTAAGCTAGTCTGAGTGTTAATGTCAGTGTGTGATATTCAGTATTCAGTGGTTTTTTTCCCTAACAGCCAAGATGAGCAATGAGTTAACACTGAGGGCACTTGCTTAGTACCAAAGGCCAAACAAAAACAAAAACAGAAACAGAAAAAGGAAAAAAGAAAAGAGAGAAAGGAATTCCCCTTCCCCAGCTAAACAAGAGCTCTAGGTTTTATACTCTGACGACCCAGATATAGTCAAAGAGATCATACAGAATGTTCCTGGGGAGAAAGAGACCTCAATTCTTAGCTGTCCAGCCAACTTTTCAGCTTAGAAAACGTCTTTACAAGGAAATATTGAAACAGACACAAACAGAGGTTTATGGGATAGAAACAGTGAAAGATTTTAAACAGAACTAAACTCAGCTCTGGGGAACTGTGACCACATTATCTCAACTTCCCATTACTTGCTTGTAATAACACATAACCCAGGTCCTTCCCCTAACTCTAGTGCTCTGAATTCCCATAAGGAAATATCACTTTTCGGAGAAGGAAAAAAAAAAAAAATCAAACACATTTTCCTGTATAGTCAATGAGAGGTGATGGGGAGGGGGAGGGGAGAAAGTGGGGTCAGAAGGGTCAAGGGGCTTTTCAATTGTTTTACCCAATGTAATAAAAACCTCCCTAATGCAGAGATTGAAGGTACAAAACCAAGGAGGCTTCAAATGTTTGTACTGAGCTGAATTCTGTAAATACCTTCTCTGGGAAGACAACGTGTTTTCAACTCCAGCTTGCAAGTTGTGTTAATGATGCAAATTAGACTGCCTTATTTATTAACAAGTCCAGTGTGGCTTATGTAACCACACTCAAAACTTACTCTGTGCATCTTAAATGCTTGTAAAGCTCAATCCAAAGTTCTAGAACCCCCAGTGGAGGACCTGAGATGTAAATATCAGAGTAATAAAAACGGATGCCTCTCTCTGAATCCTTCCAAATGCCAGGATATTTGTTTTTAGTACAATTAATTGCAGTGGAAAAGCTTACTAAGGTGAGGGGCCAAAATCAATGTATTAATGACATCACATTACATTCGCTTAACCAAGCCAACAATTTATTGCACATAGGGACTCTGGCAGCAGAAGTTGCAAATTCTATTTATGTTGTGCTAAGAGGAAAAATATTACACTTGTCTCCAAATACGACCCCCAAATCAGAAAGTACCACCCAAGAAATTCAGGGGGGGAAAAAGGCCATCTATAAAATAGGAGCAATGTAAAAATGAATGCCCCCTTTCCCCACCATGTAAATATACTTCACACTTAATGCTACTGAACGATACACTTAAAGATGGTTAAGATGGTAAGTTTTATGTGAGGTGGTTTTGACCACAACAAAAAAGAAAAGTATGACCTATTTTAACCATCCCTTTTACCACTTGAGTGAGACAGAACTTGTCCTTTGCAGTACATTTTGGCACCTGATACCACAGAGAGTCAATAACCAGTTACATAACTCCAACAACAAGCTTGACTCTTCAGTCGCACTTATATGTGACAATGGTATTAGTTTTAAATTTAACTTAGCATGGCTTTGGTATAACCATCTCCGAGTAACAGAAGCTCGAGCTCAGCAGAGGTGTGGTGTTGGGCAGGTGTGAGACATTTCTATAGACAGAGAGAGAAGAGAGATGTAGGTAAATAGATCATGTTGGCGGGTAAAGAATATGAGACCGACTACTATGACAGAATTTCTGATAAAAGAGGCTCAAATGATGACTCTAAAAATGAAATGTCAGCTTGGCTTAAAATATGCACATAAAAGCAAAAAATAAAACTCTCTCTCTCTTAATGAATCTATGCACATAGTTTTAGAATGTTCTACCATGGGCTCTCTCTGAACCCAGAAAGCACCATGGTGTGCTTTCCCCAAAATATATGGATATTAAATGATGTACCATTTTTAAATGATACAGTAAACCGTTACTTCAGCAAACTCTATAGTTTATTTACTTCTATTTTTCCTATTGAAAAAAATAGAAACATGAAATTTCAGCTAAGCACCATTAAACTGGAACTTTCAACCAGGTTATTTTAGGAATACCATTGGGTCTCATAACACGTAAAAAAAAAAAAATGTAATTTGGTTCCAACTGTAGCTGGTTTCCACTGGCCAAGAATGTAAAAGCTGTTCAAACAAATATTAATATGTAAGAAAAAGAGCCAGATGGTGTCATATATGGATGACAGGGAAACAAGCTCATCCACTGATGTCATTTTGATATCAAAACAGCAGAATTCAAAATAATTATATGAAGTGCTTTCCAAACAAGGATTTCGATACATTTCACGGGACACCAGGGCACAAACCGGCAGAGCTCAAACGAAACTGAGGGGTGAAGCTGAGCATAGACTTTTTCTCAGAACTCACATCTACCAGCCCCGTCAGTGTCACTAAGGCACGTAATTCCCCATCCCAAACACTAACCCTACACACCTCCCCACGCTCTCAAACTCAGTGGATTTTCAAATCAAAAGAAAAAAAATAAATAACAGAAGAAATCGGGAGTGCCAGTGACAACAAACACTTTGAAAAAAACATCAAATTTTTAAAGCCTGGGGATAGGGAACCTGCCATCAGATATTACAGGGACAACAGCAATTGTGAGAACTGATATAAGAAAGCTCAGCTGAAATCTATTGATTTCATAAATACCAGGCAGCTAAGACCACTAAGGTTCAAAACAGTGTTTTTTACACCTAAAGAGAGTTTTATTTCCCTTTTCCCTGATTAGGGCCTTAAAATAGTTCAGTGGGAAAAAAACATTACAGTGAAAACGACTGGCTCCATCTCCTTTCCTCCTTTATTATAGATGCATCATCTAGTACAGAATTTCAGAACCACCACCAACAAAACAAGACGTCTGACTGTATAAAGGCACTCTCCCTGGTCTCAAAATAGTCCGAAGGGCTCTGAATTCCATATGGCTTTCTCCGTCTGACTACTGAACCTCCATCTCATGAAAAAGACACAGATCCTGATAAAAGGCCACAGACACTTTGACCAGGCCAACCAGGGCCAGCACAGTTGGGGCCCTACCCACCCTTCCTCTCCAGTTCTGCCTGCTCTGATCCTTGCCAAAAAAAAAAAAAAAAAAAAAAAAGCCACCCAGATTCCAGCCTCCTGGATCCAGTCTGACAGTTGGTTGCTCCCAGCACATCTCAGCTCTGCGAGGCCTGCACATTCCCCTCTGTGCTGCTGCCATTTCCTTCTGCCCGGGCCTTGAACATGAACATCACCAGCAGAACAAACAACAGAGGCTAGGACGGTCTCTTACTTACATTAAAAACAGGTTATCTCAGTCAACTACGTTGGCAGAAACACGGTGTGCGTGTTCTGGAGAGGAAAAAAAGCATGCGCACTCGCCACCCGGAAGGCCACAGCCCAAGCCCTAATTTCAGGGCTGTCTATCTGAGCACCGAACACGTAGGGAAAACCGGGAGAAACTTTGCCTTACAATCGTCTGCATGGATGAATACAATCTCATGCCAGTAAAACGTAGGCAATGACCAAGTCCCTGGGTGAGTGGGGGGGGGGGGGGTGTCGAGGGAAGACACCTTTTGGAGAGGTGACAGGGGAATGCTGGGGACGGCACTGGTGAATTCCTACTTGGTAATGTATTTGTCACAAGCCGTCAGAGCAGGAGGACAGAAATGCACAACTCTGCTTCTCCGTGGGAGCAAGACAAGCTCAGACATTTCCAGGGACACAGGGGTCCGTCCCATGCTAAAGGCAGCATTCATCAGAGCACCACACACTGCTCTACCAGCCAACCTAGTCCTGGGATAGTATTCAGTGGGCAATTGAGATTTATAGTCCAAATGGTCTCAAAATTATATCTCGGGGAAGTCAAGAACAAATTAAATCAGACCAGGCTTTTAGGCTTCCGACGAGCACATTTTCTCTTTCAAGAGAGCGCATTTCAACACTCAGAACTTCTCCTCTTACAGACCATTTTTCCAGGCCAGCTCTGGATGCCATCTCCTAACAAAAATCTGATCTATAAAATGAAAAGGAAAACCGGTGAACTCCAAACCTCAGCAAACGATGTTAAGGGGGCGACTCTAAACACCTCCAACAAATTTCCAAAAGTTCATTATTTTAACCTCCTTTCTAGTAAATATTACTGGAACTTCTAACACAACATACACTTAGCACCTTAGGAGAAACAAAAATGTCCAGAACTAAGTTATTGCATAAGGAAAGCCTAAAGCACACCCAACAGGGCTTTGAAATACAGAGTGTATATGGAATGCCTCCCCGCAAAGAACATATTTATGTTATGAAATGAAAAGGAAAATGAAAAGGAAATGAAATGGAAATAAAATGAAAAGGAAAACCGGTGAACTCCAAACCTCAGCAAACGATGTTAAGGGGGCGACTCTAAACACCTCCAACAAATTTCCAAAAGTTCATTATTTTAACCTCCTTTCTAGTAAATATTACTGGAACTTCTAACACAACATACACTTAGCACCTTAGGAGAAACAAAAATGTCCAGAACTAAGTTATTGCATAAGGAAAGCCTAAAGCACACCCAACAGGGCTTTGAAATACAGAGTGTATATGGAATGCCTCCCCGCAAAGAACATATTTATGTTATTGACACATACAGTATACCTAAAACTTATTTTCAACTGTCCACTTCTCCCCACGTTAGCAGCCCCAAGCCAGAGAAACAGGTGACTGACGGATGGCCCAACCCTGCATCTCCCATGTACGTCTGACTTCTCCCCAGGCTTGAGACAACATTCATGCCCCCGACAGACACGCCTGGCCAGCCCGAGGTGCGAGGAGAGAAGGAAGGAGCAAGAGCCCCAGGAACTCACATTTCGGTGATGTTCTCAGGGTCTGCACTGTTGGGCTCCAACCTCGGAAACGCCACGATGCCCGGAGAAGGGTCGCTGCACCAGATCCGAGAGGCACTGCATTTGCAGGACGTGGGACAGGCGAGAGCGGCCCTCCAGAAGCCCACAACCAGCCAGCAGAAGCCCCAGAGCCGCGCCATGGCGGGTCCATGCCACCTCGTCCAGGACGACATCCCTAGCCGCCAGTGCCAGCCCGAGTCGGACTGAGTACGTGTCCCCGCGCTGCGCCGGCCGGCCTCCCCTGGCCCTGCTGGGCGGCCTGTGCTGCGCTCGCCTCTCGCTCGCCCCGGTGCCTGTCGCGGGCGCGCAGAGCCGAGCGTGTCCGGGGCTGAGCGTGTCCTGGCGGGCGGCACGGTTCACAGTGGCCGGGGCATCTCCGGCCGCCTCGCAGGGGGCGCTACCGCCGCTCGGAGCTCCGCCGCGGCCGCCGCTGCATGGCCCGGCGCGCCGAGCACCGGCCGGCGGCGCTGCCGGCACTCCCCGGGACGCAGGCTCCTTGCTAGACGCGCACTGGGATCCGGGACGCACCTCGGGGCTGAGGACAAACAGACACGCGTGAGACTAAGCGCAGGCCCCCATACAGAGCACTCGCCGCACCCCCACCCCGACCCCAGCCAGGGGACTGTGGATGGATGAGTGCCCAGCTCCGGCCCCAGAAATAAACTTGCCCCTCGATGGCACTGAAGCCGCCGGGGCCACCGATGTGCCCCCCGTCTCTCCAAGCCTGAGGTCGGGCGAGGGGAGACAGGGCAAGGGTCCCCGAGCCAGGATTCCATGGCACAGGCCGGGCGAAGGGCCCTTTAAAGGGGGACGCGGAGACTGCCGGCGGCGGCGATGGCTCCGCGACGGGGGCCCCGAATGATGCTGCAGAATCCGCCACGGCCGCTGGGCGCAGGGGGCGCGGGCAGGTGGCGCGGCGCGTCCCACCTGGGGAGCCGCCACGGCCGCCCCGGGGGGGGGACAGCGAGGGCCGAGACGCCGGAGGGCACTGTCCGCGCTGCTCACCCGGGCTCCGGCGCCTACCGCCCGCCGGTGGCGCCTGGGTGCAGGCTCCTCCTGCCGCCGGGCACTGAGCGCGGAGAGCGCGAGCGAAGGAGCGAGCGAAGGAGCGAGCGAGGCTCCTGCTCCAACCCAATTCCGGGAGCCGCCGCCGCCGCCGCCGCCTCTGCTACTGCTGGCGAAGTGACGTGAGGGCTGACGCAGAGCAGGGGCAGAAACTCCAGAAAATTAGTCTGAAATCCAAAAACACACACGCTCATACACACACAAACCCATAACACCCTCCAGACAAAAGCAACAGGGAGGGGAGGGGAATCTGGGGGCGAGCGGGGAGGAGGGAGGCATCGGTGCCACTGGCCAGGAGCAGACAGCAGCAGCATGTGGGAGTTCATACACGCGCACACACGCACACATCCTCGCTGGGTAGACGCGCGCGCCTGTGTGTGTGTGTGTGTGTGTGTGTGTGTGTGTGTGTGTGCACTGAGCTCCAGGTACCTCCGAGATGGACCGTTGCACCGCTCGACGCCTCTCAGTCCCTAATTCACACCGCGGTCTCTTCAACCATCGCAGTAGAGGCTGTCTCCTTTTTTGAAATGGAAACCGGGCTCGGTTCAGCTCTGAAAAATGCGCTGATTCTTATTATAGGAATCCTCCCTCCCCTCTCCCTCCCCGCTGCTTTCTCCTTTCCCATCCTGCCTAAAAGGGAGGGCGAGCTAGCCTAAAAATAAATAAATATTGTAAACACCAAAACGTGTTCAGCATTGGTAACCAAGGATAACCGCCCCCATTCCGGGCCATCTATTTGGGGATCCGTGGTTTTGGAGGGTCTTCCTGTTGGTGCTTTTGCAGAGGGAGGGGAGTCTCCAAATGCAACTCTAGCTATGTAAGTGGGTCTTTTTCCTGCCGTGTTCCGGCATCACACGCCCGGGATATAGAGACATGTGAGGGGAAGGGAGCGCGCCTGACGCATATTGGGTTCCCTAAATGCGCGGCAGCAACCCTGGCCTGTCCGATGTGTGGCGCCGCGTCATTTTCTGTCATCCTTCAACCTGGCAGGATCCAGCCTTTCCCAGATCGTCGCTTCACTCCCCGCGATGCCCACCCCCGCCCCCGCGGGGCACCCCGAGCCCTTGCTCCCCTGCCGTACCTTGCGCGATTTCGTGTGTGCGCGGGTGTGCGCGAACGCGTGCCCTGCGCCCGCGCTGCCCAGAGCACGACAGGCATACAGCTACCGACAAGCCTGGCGCGGGCAGAGCCTCGGGGTCTCACTAGGGACAAACGAGGCGATCCGGGAGGGTCGGGTGACAAACCGTAACTGCTCTGCGGGCGCAGTTAAATGATGGCTACGGGGCATTCGCAAGCCTTGTCTGAGAAATCCGTCTTCCCCATTTGCGGCTCCGAGAGTCTGTTTTTCCGCAGTCATTTAAAAGGGAACTGGGAAAATGCACCGCAGTGCCTGACACTTCCGAGTGCTCTGGTGCCCCCGCGCGGGGAGAGAGCGCCCCGCACGCTCCGGAGCACCAACCCTGCGCCGCGGCCGTGGCGGGCACTGCGCGGGGGGGCGCGCTCTGGCGCCAGATGCGCAACCAGCGGCGCCCCACGCGTGCGCGCCCCTGCCCCGCTGGCGCGCCACTCGCCCGGCCTCGCGGAGCCCCTGCCCCGGGAAAAAGGCGGGCAGCGCTCAGCTCCAGAAAGGGCGACGGGATGGGCTCTCGTCCAAAAGATAGGAATGGTCACCGATCTGCTCACAGAGGATGAGGGTGGGAAGGATCCAGAAACCCGAACGGCAAGGTGAATGCTTACATCTTGGTGATGCCTTAAATATTACAAGGGAACGGAAAGCACGGGGCGGGGGGGGGGGCTTTTGTACAGACCCGGGGCGCTGAGTGTAACCGCGGGAATCCTCGCGCAGCGCCCCAAAATCTTGCTGCCCGGGAAGACAGGTCTGCCTGTTTCCACCATCACGCAGCTGTGACATGCATCGGGTGCTGAACCGCCAGGCTGAAGTTCATTTCTCAGCTCGGCCCCCAACCCCTGCTGGGTGAGGACGTGCTAAGGAAGGGAAGCCAAGGGCAAAATTGTCTTGGTCCAGGACACACAGTAACACTCTCCCGCCTGTTTTGCCAGTGCCCTTAATGGAGCTGCCCCTGCGGAACATCTGGGGGAGGGTGCGTACCTAATTACCCACGTCTCTCTCACACCCGCACCCTCATCCCAATTTTTCCCAGAAATGGCCCATTTGCGCCCTAGTGGCTGCAAAGTGTCAGTGCAGCAGCCAAAGAACGGAAGGTTTCAGAGTGGTTTGCAGACCAGATTCTAATTACGTTGGAATAATTTTAGCATTTGTATTATAACATATATGTACTACTATTATATTTAGATTCTAAACATACCCCACTAACTCCCGCTTGAAATTAGAACCGGCTGCCCCACTTCTAATCACACTTCCCCTGCTCTGTTTTTCCCATAGTACCTATCATTGTTTAAGAGATCCTTTACTAGGTTTATAGTTTTTTGTATTTCTCCCAGCGGAATGTAAACCCCATGAAGACAGGCATCTTTATTTTGTTCATCTATATATCTGAAGGACATAGTGGGTATTAAAATATATATGTGTGTGTTTAATGAATAAATGAAATAAGCTAAAGTTGCGATCCCTCAAATAGGCCCTCTTCACTCTCACTTTCTTAACCTATAGCCCTGCAAGTCTGTCTGAATAACTGCCTCTGGAGAGTCTCCCTCCCATCATCAGAATCTCAATTTTCGCTGTGTTATCCCCACTGTTAGCACTTCTGAAAGTCTGACTTTCTACCTCCTTCAGTAGCCAGGTATGTTCTAGCCTGGGCCAGGGAGGGACATCCCCCCCAACTATGCGCTAACTCAACATTACCATGCACAGTACCTGGAAACACCGGGAAATCAATAAAATTACAGATCTATCACAATTTTAAGAACAACCAGATCTTTCACAGACGTTATATCGGGGATTCTCAGACCATGACTTTGGAGGAGATGAGGAATATTTTTGAGATGGACGGCCACTTTGGAAACAAAGAACCGTTTCTTAAAAAGTGAGACACGGTCTTACCATGTGATCCAGCCATTCCACGTCTGTGTATTTGTGAGAAATAAGAGCCTATGTCCGTACGAAGGCTCTTACGTGAGTGTGCATAGCAGCTTTACTTGTAGAGGTCCCCAGACTGGAAACAACCCAAAAATGTATCACCAGGTGAACAAATCGTGGCATATCCATACCACGAGAGGCTCCTCAGCAATGAAAAAAAATAAACCACTGATAAATGCAGCCGTATGGAAGAATCTCAAGATAATTATGCTGGGTCAAAGAAGCCGGACAAAAAGGAGTACCTACTGTACGATCCCATTGTCATAAAACTATAGAAAATGTAAACTATTGTGACAGAAAGCCAATGAGTAACTGCCCGTGAGAGGGGCAGAGAGAGCGGAGAGGAGTCACAGGGAGCAGTGACGCAGCGGCCCAGGAAGCTTTGAGGATGATGAATGTATTCATTATCTTGATTATGGCGATGATTTCCGTATTATCAAGTGGTGTGACTAAATATGTTTAATTTACTATATGTCATTCAACCATATTGTATTTATTTTATGTTTTGAGAGAGAGAGAGAGATTGTGTGTGTGTGTGTGTGTGTGTGTGTGTGTGTGTGTGTGTGTACATGAGCAGGGGGAGAGGCAGAGGGAGAATCCTAAGCAGGCTCCACGCCCAGCAGGGAGCCTGACACGGGGCTTGATCCCAGGGCCCTGAGATCCTGACCTGAGCCGAAATCAAGAGCAGGACGCTTCACACACTGAGCCACCCAGGCCCCACTCAATAAAGCTCTTTTAAAAAGTAAGAAACAAACAATACCCTAGATCCTCCATTCATCAGCTTCTTGCTCCCACTGGAGTGCTATTAGAACCTCTAATTTTAGGAAGCTATTATAAAGTTCAGAGATTTTTTTTAAATAAGATCAGAATCTGTAATGTTCTGGGAAAAGATTGGGAAACACTACCATTTGAAAGATGGGAGAGATAGTGGCCCAAACCTAAAAATAGTTTGAATGTGCATTAATAGGAGAACAACTCAATAAATTATACTTCCATTCTTTACACTATTCTACACTTAATTAAAATGAGTTAAACTATATACATTAACCTGGAGACGTGTCCATAGTCCATATTAAGTGAATAATGCAAGTTGCATGGGAATATTGAGTCTGAGCCTACAGAGAAAGCCACTGTTTGTGAATGTGTTTGTTGGCATGGGCATACGGAGAAAGGAAGTCAGAGAAACATTTACACCAAACACATCAGTAACCTAGAGGGATCAGAGAGGTTGTTTGGAGGAAGAGGACAGACCAGAGACTTGTAAAACATTTCTCTGGTACTAATAACCTCCTTACTCACAGTGTGCCTTATTTTATCACCTTTTCCTCTTTTGATTGAGTCTCTTTCCCTCTGATCCAGAGTTATCCTGTTTCTAGAGCCCCTCCCTTTCGTGGGGAACAACTGAATCTAAAAGCGTGTTTGCAATCTATAAATAATGTTCACCACTGGATGTTTCACCTCCCCAAGAACATCTGTATGTTAGTAGAAGACACTGAAAAGAACACATAATCCAAAAGAGTTTTGGGTACCATGCCATCCACAAATGGGGGAGTATTTGGGGACTGGGGGCCCTCAACACAGGCCACAGTGGAACCAGAGGCTGCTTTATGATTAGTCCTACACTTGCTCCCTCTCACTCAATTGCCTCTTCTGTTGTTCAGAAAGTTTCCAACAGCTTCCTATCCCATACCCTCCAGCTCTGAGTTAAGGTCTTGCTTTTCCCCATGTCTGCCCACATAGTCTGAGAACCACATGCTCCCTGTCCCTCTAAACCCTCATCCCACTTCCTGTCCTCCCTGAGTCCCAACCTTCCACTTTTAGTCACACATTTAGCACACACTAAATCAACACAGACTTATGGAGCTTTCACAAACAGCTAAAAGGAAGAGCATACAGAGAAAATTAGAGCCTCAGGAAATTGGAGTCACAGATACCTGGGTGATCCTGAAATCTAAATTTTAATTATTGATCTGACTAGATCTCATGGTAAACTCCAGATTGTTTTCCTAGTCTAGGTCAAGAGTCTTATATCAATAGTCCTACAAGGGAGTCAGTTCACTTATTCCTCAATGAAAAGTTATGGTATGCCTTTTCTGTGCTACTCAGCCTAGATTTATTGAGATAGGCAAGTGTTCCCAGTTCCAATCCAACTGACAATTACAGCCCATGCAAAGACCAGTGTTTATGGCCATATCATCCTTAGAGTCGACAAGCCACAGCATTCAATCATATCAGACTTCCACAGTTTATTCGCTAAATGTTCTTAAAACCGGAGTAGCTGCTCATTATTAGTTTTTTGACCAATATCCTCTTAGACCCATGCTGTCCAATATGGTAGCCGACAGCTCATGTGGTTCCTGAGTACTTGAACTACGGCCAGTCTAAAATGAAATGTACTTAAAAATAAAATAAAATAAAATAAAATAAAATAAAATAAAATAAAATAAAATAAAATAAAATAAAATACGCTATGAGTAAAATACACACTGAGTGTAAAGACTTAATAGCAAAAATGCAAAATATCTCATTAATTTTATATTTATTTTGTGTTGAAATGAGAATATATTGGAATTATTGGTTAAATATATCACTATCAAAAACTAATAATGTACTGTATGTTGGCTAATTGAACATAATAAAAATAAAAAACAAAAAATAAAAATAAATAAATATAATACATCACTAAAATTAATTTCATCTGTTTCTTTTTACCCTTTTTAATGTGGAAAATGTTTTTACTTTTGTTTTTAAAAGTTATCAACTCAACCCTTATCCTTCCTAAAAGCCCCATTGTTGTTATCATTAACTCAATGACCTAGATCCTTGGGTCTCTTTGAGTCTTCTGCTTTTAAAACCCTGAATCTGCCATCAGCTGTTCCTCCTAAATTTTTTCACCTGCAGGTCTAATATGTATGCTTTCATGCATTCCTTTAAGTCACTGATGAAAAATATTTAACATGACAGGCTGAGACACTCAACTAGAGACATTATCTAGGCTGACATTCGTTCCTTCACTAATTAATTCATCTTTACATTGAGTGTGGCTGTTTAACCAGCTAAGAATCCATCGAAATGAATTCCATAATGAGGTCTTCCTTGACCTTTGGTCTGAGCCACCTGTGAATCACACACCCAATTATATAAAGACCAAGCTGGTATTGCTCATTTGTGGGTTTTGTTTGGGGGCTTTTGGGGGTGGGGAAGCTGGTTTGGTTTGGTTTGGTTTGGTTTTTTTGCAATCATCCTGGCACTCGTTTCTCATGCCAACTCCATATCTACATTCATTCTGACCTGATGTCAACCTAGCACTCATATTCTGGCTTTCTGACCTATAAGTCTATTCCTTCCCTTGGTCCCTTTTGATCCTATACCCTGTTTTTCCAATATTTAAATCAGTTTCTCCAAGTGAATTTGCCTTGACTGCCCTTTCAATGCTCAGCTCACCGGTTTGTCTTGGATAGGAATTCCTCTTGCACAGCTCAGGCTCGTGAAACCTAGCCACAATTCACTGGGCTAATTGTGCACTCATTCCCCTTTCCCCTGATGGGGAAAAATTGGGGAAGATTGCTCAGAAAGAAGAAGAGTAGAGTAGGCAAGTGGGAGGTAGTCTGAGAAACAGAATGAACAGTAATTTAGGTGCATTTTGGAATCCATCTTTGTTCCTTTTTGGAAAATCAAGACATTTTCTATTCTCTTCTTCCATGTGCCATTATTACCAACAGTTGTTCTTTGGTCACATAAGCAAGCCCAATAATGATTCTTATCATCTTTGCAACCATTTAAATATGCCGTGATATCTCTCATATGGTCTCATTAACTAAGATTCCAAATTCTTGTTAACCACATTACCTACGCCATTTCCGGTGTAAAGATCCTTTTTCTCACTAGATAAGGCAGAGATTAAGAAGCAAATAATACTGTGTTGTCTCTGTGATCTGCTAATGTCTCTCCATCTGCCCCAGCTCTGAATCTCTCTCTTCATTCTTCCCCTTATTCTAAGCCTGTTAAATAGTCCTTTTGTGTGTGTCACTTTCTGTACTATTTTTTTACAGCTTTAATGAATTCTGGGCTTTAGTACCTCCACCACTGTTCTCACAGAATTGTGCTGCTCTATTGTATTCAAAACTTGGCTATGTACCCCACCTTCCATCTTGTTCCACACCGAAATCCACAGCTGAGTTACACAGAGTCTCCTTTCTTCCTCTTGGGGATCATTCATGCCTGTGTGGTCAGAATTTTATATTTCAGAACTCCCCTTCTCTCTCAAATCAATATTCTCTTTTACAGTCAGCTAGGCAAGGGATTTTATCTATTTTTCCTCAAAAAACAAACAAACAAAAAAACACAAGAAAACCACAAATCTGTTTCCTGAAGTCTAGGATACACTGCAGACTTCTCAGCATCCCATATTTAGCCAATATGGCCTCCATGCCACAGCCAGGCCAATCTTGTTGGGTTTCCATGGCCCTATCATGAGTGTCCTTCCTCCCTGCCCACCAAGTCCTAGGGAGCCCTATAATATCCAAGCAACATTTCCTTGGAGCCAAGACAATGGTATCATCAGTGACTGAGGGGAAACATCCCAACAAAAAAAGGATCAAAGGGGCAGAATCAAGCTGAACCAGAGCTGCCTGACACCCCTTCCCAATTAGAGATGTTCTTTCTGCTGCGCAAACTATGCTCTGTTTTGAATACGGAAAGCTGCTCATTCCTATGGCTGTGCCTTCTCTTCCAAAGTTGTGATTTCGATTGAAAGAGAAGGACAACACCTGTGTTAGGAGCCTACATGCCTACATCATTAATGTTATGGGTAGGGTAGAAATTAAGCTGCCTCCATAAAGCAACCTCCCCCAATATAGTAGCTCAAACAAGCAGGAGATTTGTTCCTTTCTCCTGTCACAGATCAGAGCCAATGCGTGTTCTAGGAAGGATACATGGCTCTGCTCTGTGGGGGTTATCCACAGATCCAGACTGCTTCCATCTTGTTCCCCTGTCATTTTCCCAGGGTTTGTCCTCACCTACATAGTCAAAGCTGACTCACCAGCCTGCAGGAAGGAAAGAGGACAGGAAATGGCGGGCAAACAATTTCCTTCTGAGGGAATGTTGCGGAAGTTGTATATACCACTTCCCCTTACATTTCTCTGGCAAGAACTTAGTGGCCATGCCCTTACTGCAAAGGAGATTGGGAAATAGGCATATATAACTGGGTGTGACCAAATGTTCAGAAAAATTTGAAGTGGGGGTTCTATTACTCAAGCAAAAGAAAGGAGAATGGACATGGAAGGATAGTTTCCTAACTAGAACCTCAGTAAGAGATAGTCTAGAATTTTCCTTTCTATACATCTATACCTCTGTCTCTCAAATAAATAAAATCTTTTTAAAAAATGTTCAAAATCATTAGCCATCAACATAATATAATAAAAAAATGATACACAGTTATTGCTTACAAAGACAATACTTTATACAGCCTTAGAAGGCACTTTGAAGGCACTCTGAGACTGCCTTGAGACCAGCAGCTTCCACAAGCCAGTGGAGAGCTACCAACCTAAGTTTTCTCTCTCTCTCTCTCTTTTTTTTTTTAATTTATTTGAGAGAGAGAGAGCACAAGCAGGGGGGAGGAACAGAGGGATAGGGAGAAGCAGACTCCCCACTGAGCGGGAAGCCTGACACGGGGCTCAATCCCAGGACGCTGGGATCATGACCTGAGCTGAAGGCAGATGCTTAACCAACTGAGCCACCCAGGTGTCCCCAACCTAAGTTCTCATGTCCTGACTTCCAGGGAGGTATTTGCATGTGGTAGCCATCAGACCTCCAATTCTCTTCAAGTCAACTGACAGACATTGCTAGCCACTGGATATATAAAGAGGAATAAAACATGTCTTTTAAAAGCTTGAAGTCCTGTGGGAAGACACGTGCAAAAGTGGATCATTTCCATTTATGTGGTGTAAGACAGGAGGCATGTCCTGGGACCTAGAGGAGACAAAGCAAGATGCAAGTAAGGTTTCAAGGAGCCGATGACCTTTGAGATGAGTCTTAAAGAATACATTTGAACTACCCAGGATAGAGGACCAGGAGGATGGCAGGAGTAAATGCAAGGAAGCCAGAGAGAGCATGGCATGTGGGTGGAAACATAGCATCTGAGTGCTGGCCATGCCTACGCCTTTCCTCTACTCTCCCAAGGAAATTAGCAACAACTGTGTACACTGGCCTCTTGGCCCTAAACTAGACTGTAAGAGGACACGATGACTGCTTTCTCTCCGCTTCCTTCTGCTCAGATCAGAATCAGCCCTGTGGCCAGTCTACCCCCAGCAATGCTGTAGCCTGTCTAAAGGGTGTTTGGTGATTCCTGCCAAGACCTGCAGCTGACAGGCCCTGACACATTTCCAAGTGTTTGCACGTGTGTACATCTCCTTCTGCATCTCCTCCTTCTCTCTGCCGGGGGACTCTAGCCCTTGGCTTTATATGACCTTAGAATGGTCCCATCCCAAGTCTGATGAACAGAAAGACTTATGGAGAAAACTCTGTATCGTAACTGCACTTCTGAAGTCATCCCAGCAAAGAGAAAACAGAAAACAAATTATTCTTTGAAAAAAAAAAACCCACCTCTTCCTGAGATTCTGTTGTTTTTCTCCTGTGTGGTTTCTCTTTCTTAAAGGACCCTCCTGGTAGGAGGTGGTCGGTGGACTGACTTCATGCCTTATTATACAAATACCTCCTTTCTGTCCAGAAGCCTTAGAGATTCTGCAAGACCCTTTGCAAACACAGAAACTGCAGCTTCTGCCTTCCCCCTATTGCCCTCGAAAAGTTTTAATAAACCTTCTCTACCACTGGAAGACATCTTCTGCACACAAGATACAATTTCTTACAGATTAAGAGAGAAGGTCCAGGAGATGGGAGAAGCCCTCCTGCCCTCCCATTTCCTCTTGCCCTCACAAGGGAGCCAAGTGGAGAGAAGAATCTGTCTCCAAAGGATAATTCAACTTCTGAGGGTAGATAATGCTATTTCTGAGTTTTCTGTACTCCAGGATGTTTCTAACTGTCTTTAAAAATGATCAGGTACTCAAAACACAACCCCCCAAAATCAATTGCTTTTAACTTGAACTTCAAAACATTTGCCACTCGGTACTTTTAGATTGATAGTACATGCCCCAAAAGCCATCCCCAGCCATCCCCAGCTGCCGTCTTTGGTTCTATTTCTCAGGGTCCTGTGAACTCTTCGTTCTCTAAATAACCGAATAAATAAGATTGTTTACGGAGTTTGGGGTTCATCATTCTGCCTCTCTGTGCCTGCAGCTCTGCACTTAACAAATGGGGATAATGTTATCACACGTCCTCTATTTCACAAAGCTCTTGGATGTCAAAGTAGATATTGTCATCGACTGTGTGAAACTTTAAGTCTGCAACTTCCTTCATGTGAAGGATATCATCTCCAGAAGCAGCACTGCTTTTATTAATCTCATTTTGTGAGTGAAGAAAATCATACAGTGGGGGATTGACAAGGATCTTCAACAGGAATCCAAAGTGTCCAGGTAGCTCACACTCTCTAGGATGGAATAAACAGCAATCAGCGGACAAGCCACCTCTCTGCCAGTTGGAAGGTCTGTCCTGTCGCTGGCCATCACGAGAAGCGTCAAGGCACAGAACGACATCACCTCATCCCAGAACTGGCAGACGGCCAGCTTCCTCTGCTTTGGGATTTTGACACAGTTACGGGGCTGGCTGTGAGGACTGGCTTACCTCTGCACTGCCGAGGCAATGCGGGGTGTCTCATTAGACAATGCTAGAGCACTCCCTCTCAAGTTAGACTTTCCTCCTCATCCATCTTTTCCCCCTGGAATACGATTTTTTTTTTTTTTTTTTTTTTTTTTTTGGCAGGAAGGAGGGTGTTCCAGAGTGGTTCAGTTTTCTCCTTCATTCTGGATTTTAGTGGCCAGGAGAAAGAGAGAGAGAGACAGAGAGACATGGAGAGAGAGAGAAAGAAACACTTTTTAAATTTTCTCTTAAACATCTGCTGAGTGAAATCCTGTCTAAACACTTGCTAACATTTAGCATGGGTCTTCGTATATAGATGGAAATGCCCTGTTCTCTTATTTTCATAAGAACACTGAACGGAGATCATCTTAGCCTAGCACAAGACCCCTTGCATCTGAACATCAAGGTCCTTTCCTACCTCCTCCCCAGCACATCTGGTCTCTGCTTCCTTCTGTACCCCCTGTACTGTCCTAAGGTCTTTGCTCTAGAACAGAACCAAAACACACACGTGAGAACTAAGCCCACCCATATCTAGCAGACTCGAGACTGTGATGAGAGCCAATTTTTAAAACAAAGCACAAAAAAGACCTTGCATTTATTTTTAATCTTTTTCTTTCCCTCATCATCTTCTTGATTACTATTTATTTTCAATATTTCTCAGCAACACAAGAGTTTTGTTTCTGCTCTGTTTCCTGTCACCTTTTCCAGACAGCCTTGGGGAGCGAAGCAGACGTAAGACTGCCATCTTGTGCTCAAGCCAGTTATCATTGTTTCTTTTGAAATCAAATGTGATTTGTGGGATTTGAGAGAAGGCCTTGGAGTCCAGGTCGGACGTTCCCTGACCTAGGTTTTCCCAGAAGCTTTTGAAATTTCCCATCTTTTGGCACTGCTCTTTCTTGGCCTTCCCTCTCTAGGATGCCATGAGTCATCTATTAGTTGAAAGTCTTTTTTCCCCCAAATAACCTCCAGTGTGACTTAGAATAATTAAAGTTCAGATGTCACTACTTATGCTTTTATAACTGGGCTCAGTGGCCCAACTCGGGAAAGTGGGCACTTAATAACTAAGGCACAATGGGTGGTTTACAAACAAAGACTTAGTGAGTATTCCCCACACCCTACCACCATCTCTACACTGGAAACTGATGCGTGGTGTACTGCGTGCCAAGATGGTGGCTGGAGGTCCTATGGGGTCAAGATCCCAGAGGACTTAGGAATACCCAGATGGTCCACTTTCAGGTAACATGTTAGTAGTGATCAAAGTTGAAAGTGGGCTTAAATCAATAACCTGGGAAGCACAAAGGAGAGAGGTAGGGAAAAAAGGAAGGAAAGCAAAGAAGAACCACAGGCCAAGAGGAGATATCTAAGGAGGTTGCCAATACAAAGATCTAAAGTGAATGAAGAGAGCTCCATATGGGAATAAGCACCAGACAACTGCAACAATAATGCCAGGAAAACAATCATGAGGGCAGGTGACACTGACAAGGACCCACAGCCTCAGGGAGTCAACAGGGATTGGTAGAGACTATAGTGAACTGGACGGAGCATATCCCAGGCAAAGGAACATCTCAACTCAAGGACCCAGTTGTCAAGGAGGAATGTTGCTCTACCATCACTAAGCTTCTGATTTCTAAAGGGAATTCACTCATTTACGGAACATAAGAACTAGGAAGATCGGTAGGAGAAGAAAGGGAAGAAGTAAGGGGGGGTAAACAGAAGGGGGAACGAACATGAGAGACTGTGGACTCTGGGAAACAAACTGAGGGCTTCAGAAGGGAGGGGGGTGGGGGAATGGGATAGGCTGGTGATGGGTATTAAGGAGGGCATGTATTACATGGTGCACTGGGTGCTATACGCAAGTAATGAATCATGGAACTTTACATCAAAAACTAGGGATGTACTGTATGGTGACTAACATAATAAAAAATATTATTAAAAAAATAAAGGGAATTCATAAAGTCCACATTTGCACATGAAATCTTCAAATGTTTAAAGTTGGCTCAAAATGTTTTTAAAGACACTATGTGGAACAAATACATCTGCAGGTCAGATTCGACCTGTGGCTGCTGGTTGAAGGCCCTCCCCTATGCCTGACACAAATTTTATGGATACATGCGGTGCATAAATGGACACAATAGCCATACTTACCTCCCCCCCATCCTCTGTCTCTCATGCAAGGAAGTTTATAGAAACAAGAATGTCACGGATGATATGATTGAACTGTCCTCATTTCTTTTCAAAAAGGATTCACACAGGGACGCCTGGGTGGCTCAGTTGGTTAAGCATCTTCCTTCAGCTCAGGTCAAGATCCTGGGGTCCTGGGAGTCCCGCATCGGTCTCCCTGCTCAGTGGGGAGCCTGCTTCTCCCTCTGCCTGCTGCTCCTGCTGCTTGTACTCTCTCTGACAATAAATGAATAAAATCTTAAAAAAATAAAATAAAAAATAAATTTAAAAAAGGATTTACACAATTACACATCCATAAGCAAAAAAAAAAAAAAAATGAACCTTAACCTAAACTTCATACCTTATACAAAAATGTATTCAGAATGGATCATGAACTTAAATGTAAAACACAAAATTATAAAACTTTTAGGGGGGAAAAAAGCATAGGAGAAAATCTTTGGGACATAGGGCTAGATGAAGAGTCCTTAGTAAGATGTGATGTGAAAAATATATATTTATTAGAAAAAATTGATCAAACGGACCTGATTAAAATTAAAAATGTTTGTTCTATGAAAGATCCTATAAAGAAGATAAAAAGACAAACTATAGAGTGGAGGAATATATTTACAGACCACATAGCCAACCAAGGGCTTAGACCAGGTTTTACAAAGAACTCTCAAAACACAACATGAGCAACATGGAAAAAATACAATTCAATCAGAAAATGGGTCAAGACATGAACAGATATTTCACCAAAGAGAAAATACAAGCACACAAAAAGATGTTCAAAATCATTAACTATGAGGAAAATGCAAATTAAAACCACAATGGAGATATCACCACACACCTATCCAAATGGCTAAAATACAAAAGAGTAATGACATCAACTGCTGGCAAGAATGCGGGGAAACTGAGTCACGCCGACGTTGCTGGTGGGAATGTAAAATGGTACAGACACTCTGGAATATAGTTTGGTAGTTTCCTCTAAAACTAAAAAGGCACTAATCATAAGACCCAGCAATTGCATTTTTGGGCATTTATCCCAGAGAAATTAAAACCTATGTTCACACAAACTTACACATGAATGTTCACAGCAGCTTTACCCAGAAGAGCCAAACGTTGGAAACAGCCCTCATTTCTTTCATGAGAGCATGGATAACAAACTGCGGGATAGCCGTACCATGGGATACTGCCAGCAATAAAAAAGGAGGACCTACAATATCCGCAACAACTTGGATGGACCTCAAAAGAACCATGCCATACCGTATATGTTACAGTATATAATGCTTATGGCATAAATAGTATGATTCTATCTATATAGCATTCTCAAAATGATAAAATTATAGAAAGGGAGAACAGATTAATGGTTGCCAGGGTTAGGGATTGGCAGGGAGGGTGAGTGTAGATATAGCTATGAAGGGTGAGCAGGGAGGAGCTTTGTGATGATAATACAGTTCAGCATCTTTTTTTTTTTTAAAGATTTTATTTATTTATTTGACAGAGAGAGAGACAGCCAGTGAGAGAGGGAACACAAGCAGGGGGAGTGAAAGAGGAAGAAGCAGGCTCCCAGCGGAGGAGCCTGATGCGGGGCTCGATCCCAGAACACCCGGATCATGCCCTGAGCCGAAGGCAAACGCCTAACAACTGAGCCACCCAGGCGCCCCTACAGTTCTGCATCTTGACTGCAAATGGTAGTTACACAAAACTGTATGTACGATATAATTGTACGCAACTACACACACACACACACACACACACACACACACACACACACGAGTGCAGGTATAACTGGAAATCTGAATCAACTCTAAATTGTCCAATGTCAATATCCTGGTTTTAATACAGTCCTATAATCACATACAATATCAACACTGGGGGAGGCAGGCCAGGTAAAGGGGTCCATGGAACCTCCCTGCACATTTCTCCACAATTTCCTGAGTCTGTAATGACTTCAAATTTAAAAGTTTTAAAATTCACAGATTTCAGCACATTCACCATAATTAATAATAAGCCATTTATGCATACCTTGCAACAGGGTATATGCAATAGGTATGACACTGTGTGTCGTTACACCTGAATTGAAAACCCACGCCTTTCTCCTTCCCTCCAAAACGGGTTGCACTTAACCTCACACAGTGGCTTTCACAATAACTGACTAATCCTGTGGCCTCAGAAGTAACCAAATAAAATATCTCAGGAACAAAAGGGACTTTGTCATTCCATCAGTTCAGGACTTTCCCTCATGTTAAGTGAACTGTGAGTCACCTGCCTCCGAGATGAGTTGATGGATAATGAATGTTCACAAAAGACAGTGGAGTGAGTGTCTGAATGTATCAGGCAGGACAGGCTAACTGATCTAAGAAACAACTCCAAATTCCAGGTGCCCTAACACAATGCAAGTTTATTTCTCACTGTGCAAAATAGAAAGCAGATAGTACTGATTGGATGAGTCTCTTCCCACAATGACTCAGGGACCCAAGCTCCTTTCCTGCTCTGACTATCCCATCACCAATAGAAGTCTGGCATCACCCAGCTGCAAACAGTGGGGAAGAGAGGGAATACACGGAGTAGGATGGGATACTTTCTGGGTCAGCCCTGGAGCAGCACACATCACTTCCCCCAGCACCACTCACACAGCTCCCCCTAGAAGCAGGTGGGCTGGGAAATACGGTTTAACCAAGTGGCCAGGAAGAGGAAATGGTCTGGTGAGTATATCGCCAGTCTCTGCCACACCAACCTTTCTAGAGGCTCTTTTCCTGGAAGTGGAAGTCAGCTGTTAAAGCACTGAAGAGATGGGTAGACCACGCGACTGAAGTAACCGGAGTGTGAGACACAGAAGGTTCTACGTGGAAGCTCTATTTTCAGGACCCACCAGAAAACCATAATTTTTGGCATTCAGAAAGCTCCTGAAATTTCTAGATGATTGAAAATTTCTCTCACAGCTGCTGTGGTGTGATCCCATATGTTATGGCAGTTATTTTTCTTGTTACTTGTACTGATATTGTCCTGATAATTATTCACTGCATGTAATAGTTATGCACTATAAATGATTCAGACCTCAATTCTCCTCTCTCATTTCTTAAAGGTGAAATAATTCAGCAAAGAGAGCCATAAAAAGGGGAAAACTCTCGCACCAAATTCCCCATCATCAGAAGCTAGAACTAAGTTAGAACATAGAATGTGCATAGCTTCCTGAAAATGCAATTTTCTACTCATCTTTTCAACAGCACTGGATATGGCCAGACCTTGCAAACAAGAAATTTGGTTGCATCATGGGGAGAATAGACCCAGTAACACATCTGTTCCTTGGTCACACTCCCAATTGAGCTAAATTTGGCTTCTCAGTGTCCTAGGTGGGTTATAAATAGACTTAGTCATCATAAAAATGTGCAGAATGTGAAGCAAACTCTCTAAATACTTATCCTAGATCCTCTTCTAACCCAAGATGGGAAACATGGTTTATTTCCACCCAACATCCCTGCAAATGCCCCCACTGAAAGGCTCTTCTTTCCCTGACTTCCCCACAAAATCTTTGCCTATACCACAGTGTCCCTCCTAAAAGCCCTGCTCCCACCTGCTCTGGGCTTGGGCTTTCTGGAGTGGTCGCTTCTGTTAACCGTGTCACCATGAATCTGTGGTCTGAGTCACCGTTATGCCCCTCTTTCTCTCTCACTAGTATATGAGATCAACAAGCTATTTGGAAGTAGATGCAACCATTTCTCTTCAAATCAAGCAGCCAAAACTTCACTAGAAGTACTTTATCAAAGCCAAAATAACTACCATTTTCTGTATTCCCTTTTCTTTTTTTTTTTTAAGATTTTTTTTTTTAAGATTTTTATTTATTTATTTGACAGAGATAGAGCCAGCCAGCGAGAGAGGGAACACAAGCAGGGGGAGTGGGAGAGGAAGAAGCAGGCTCCCAGCAGAGGAGCCTGATGTGGGGCTCGATCCCAGAACGCCGGGATCACGCCCTGAGCCAAAGGCAGACGCTTAACCGCTGTGCCACCCAGGTGCCCCTTTTTTTAAGATTTTATTTATTTGACAGAGAGACAGCGAGAGAGAGAGAGAATACAAGCAGGGGAGAGGGAGAGGGAGAAGCAGATTTCCTGCTGAGCAGGGAGCCTGATGTGGGGCTCGATCCCAGGACCCTGGGATTGTGACCCAAGCCAAAGGCAGATGCTTAACTGACTGAACCTTCCAGGCGCCCCTGTATTCCCTTTTCTAGGTGAAAGTAAAAAATAACAAAAGTTAAGCTCCTACCAGAGATTTATTCACAAACTGAGCTGCCAACTTACGTTGTTGGATCACTAGCCCTATCTTCACTATCTACAGTATTCAACAAGGAAAGCTGATGTTCACATGCAAGGAACGTTCAAGAATGGTCCACTGGCCGTAAACTCTAGACCAGAAGGTTTTGGTAACAGTAAATAAAATAACCAGGGTTCCAGTTAACTGAAGTAACTTCCAGAGGTTGCCAGTAATGGAGGTTTTTACTAATATTGAAGAAGTTGGTTATTCAAAGATTGGGAGCACATTGGAAGGCATTTGCCCAAGTGCCACAGTACTAGAAATTCAGGTATTCAGAGAAGTTAGGAGCTCAGTGATATGTGCAGGGTGGACACTTAAAACAACACTGGATGAAACTAATAAAATAATGGAAATAATTCAGCTAGTGTTAGCGGAGTACCCACTACATGTCAAACATTTCGTCTTCACGCGGAGCCTACCTCTGTGTTCCTTTGACAGATAAAGAAATTGAGGCTTTGAAGTAACTTGACCAAAGTCCTACAGGCAATCCAGGCGGAACCAAACTTCAATCCTTAGGATTCCAAAGCCCTTTCTCTCTTCACTGCGCCGCACTATGTGGAAACTCCTGTCTCTAATCCCATCTCTCAGTCTTTTTCCATTCTTTTTGAGGAAAATGAATTTTCCATACCCTGGATCCTCCATTCATTTCAACAAACCCTCATTGAATTTATCTTTCATCTCTGAGATTTCTGTTAAACCAAACTCTCTCCCCAGAGCTCTTTCCGTGTTAACCCCACAACGACATGGTTTCACACCATTATGCAAACAGCTCCTGAAATTTCGTTCATTGAAAAATTCAAGCTCCTTTGGGCACAGAGTGCCTTCCGCTACTCTCCGAGATCATTCTCCCAAATCTCCATCTCAATTATAAAAACCCTGCCTTAGATATAAGCCTTTCTCTTAAAATACCACTTCGTGTAGATAAAATGAATAAATATCACCCCCAGCAGAGAAAGTAAGCTTTCCAAAAACAAAACCAAAAAATGCTTCTAAGCACAGCATCAAAAGGTGCCTACCTAGATGTAGCATCCTGGAAACAGGAGCAGACGGACAGAAAGAAGGTAAAAAATGACACGGAACAGACATACATAGGATGGTTTTTTTGCCAGGGCATCATGGATCACGTGACACTCAGAGGTACAAGTTAAAAAAGAGTGCCAGACACTGCAAACAGCAGCCAAGGCACCCATCAGGAGGATGCTGGAGGACCTGAGTGTGGAGGGTGAGGGGTCCCTCAATCCCCCAGTTGTCTGTACCTGGGCGGGAGGGCCACAATGCAGGCATGCACTTGGGGTAAGAATGGATGAGTCAGTGGGCAGGGAGGCCCCTTGAGAACCAAACTGGGATAGGAATGAGCTTAACAAGGAACAGTAATAGAAAGAAGACTAATAATCTTAGCACTCACAGCAAAAGAAATAAGCTCTCATCCTTCAGAGACTGAGAAGCTGTTTTAAATCTGTGGTAAGGGGTGTAGCCAGCCAGGCAACAGAACGTGTCTATACCCACAGGCAGCCAATGCCCCATGCTTACAGCACAGTCTCCAGAAATTTGGGAAGTGACCATACTCCCCAATTCTCCCGTGTCCTAAGGAGAGAAAAAAGCATCCCTGGTTGTGGATGAGAAGGAAAGGTGTTACAAGCAGCAGACGCCCAGGAAATTTGTTCATCATTTTACCTGTGGGTTTTACAGTCTTTCCTCTTCACTAATATTTTAACCATGGTAAGAGTGCTTTTGATAGGAGTAGATGCCTCCTCAGGAAATTGGAGGAATTTGTGAAAAATTCTACAATGCATGTGACCAAATCTACGCACACCTGAAGCGATCCAACGTAGTCCTACCTTATTCCAAAAATGCAGGGAAGGAGTGTAGTTTGTAATAATTTGGTACAAGCAACAGGAGGTTAGCACTGTGGTTGAAAATTATTGAGGAACTTACTGCTCAAGAAAGCCATGAAAAATTAGATGATCACACAAGTCATGTTACATCAACAGGAGACCATCTCTTGTCCTGGGTGTGTTCACGTTCACCCGATCCATTTTGTCATTTCTAACATCTTATTGTCAGAGAGGCTGTCAGAATCACTGTGGCTTTGCCACATGATCCAAAGAACAAATTGGAGACATCTGGCTAGGAAAATCACGCAGAAATCTGTTAAAAAGATATTCCCAATTATCTGTAAAATCAAATCTGGGGGATTCTTGGATAAAAACATAAATAGAACTCTTCAAATGTCTCAGTTTGATGATCAAGATGGGTGAGAACGTGTGCTATTTTTGTTTTACTTTGATTTTGTTCTAGTGTGAGTACCTGTGTAACATGTTCTTGGCACACTGACCTCACCAACTCACTGAACATTAAAAAATAAAAATTCACCAACGTTACTTTCATAATCACTAATCAAAATGTGAATTCCGATGGGTTTTCCAAACACATGTGATGGGATTAGATCAGGGGTCAGCAAACTTTTTCTGCCTTTCCCCTTTCGATGCTCTTGAGTACTCCAAGTGATTGGGTATAAACTATGCTGACCAGACTCCCTGTGGCTAGGGGACCAGCAGTGGTGCTGCTGCTCCCTGATGGTGGAGAAGGTGGGAGACTTCCTTTAGAAGTCTAGGTCTGTGTGTGATTTGGGAGTGATTCCTATAAGTTCAGGCTACAGCCTGTTCTCTGGAACTACCAACTGTGACCAATACAAGGAATGATCATTTTAGAAAGTTAATGGCAAGCATCTCCAAAAATTTTATTTATAAATATATATAATGCTATTTTTATAGTTATATAAACACTATTTCGCCACATGTAACATGACAGGGACTTTAATGACCATAAATCTCCAAGATCTGAAGATACCAAACAATGAGCTTTGATAATGTAGCTAAATTAAAATGATTTGTAAATTCCTGAGATCATTTTTCAAATTGTATACAATTTGACAAATGCTCCGTAAAAAGGAATTTCTTTAAAACAAAAATATCAGTAACAAAATATCAGAAAAACAGTGAGTTTGTCATTGTGATTTCATGTCCCCCCCCTCTCTATTTATACATAGTCACTATACAACACTATTACAGTAACTTATGCCTTTTTTATGCTAAGTTCCCATCACAGATAATAAAATGATTGGGTGAAGGGTCTAACTGCAAATGAAAAAATCTCTCAACAACTGGATGTTGCTGGGAGTAAGGCTGAATTTCTCAGGCTGATCGGTCCAGGGGTCTAATATGTCATTAATGAAGAAGTCTTCTGTTAGGAAGATGTTAAAAACTAAAGGAATAGAGAATGTATTATGCAGACCAATAGCTTTTGACTTCCTAGTCTAATTAAAGTGGTTTCGGAGACATAAGTAAGGCAATTTTACTCACCCAATCCAACATAACATTTACCCAAAGGAAGAAATTCTACCTTCCTATTGATCAGGATTTTTAATTTATCCTCTTATTAATATGGTTATATGATTGTAATGCTGTACCTGGCTCCACCCATGATAACTTTGTGCAGAATACACTAGACCACTCCAGAACCCTCTGTTTCCCTCTATGAACTCTCCCCCTTTGCTCCTGGGCACATCCAGGCAAGGGAACATGATTCCATGGCATGGATGGTCTTTGCTTTTCTTTGTTTCATTAACCCTAAGTCGCATGGCCCAAAAAATCGATTTCCATTGTGTCAGCCTCATCACCTCCTTTAACTCTTTATAACAGCCAGCTTCCTGTTTTCTATAACTTTTAACAGAATGTCATGAAAATTATTCCAGTGCATGTTCAAATGCTTGCATTTTAATTTCCTGACTTACAAAATATTAAAAATTATAAGGGCATAAACTTAAGGAAACATGAGAAATGATGAGATGGGGATCCTCTCTGAAGGCAAGATACATATACTGAGCTTTTGCAAGGAGTCATTCAGGATTTCATTTACTCTTGACCCCAACTTAAAACAGATGCTATTTTTATCCCCATTTTACAATTAAGGAAACTGAGGCTCAGAGATATTAAAGGTCTTGGCAAAGCCACACACCTGGGAGGCGGCAGGGCCAGGACTCAACCCCATGTCTGTCTGACCTTAGCTCCTAAACACTAGTCCACAGTTAAAAGCTGGCTGGTGACAATGTCTTTGACAGCAGTGCCAGAACAAAATTTATTCAATTTCTTAAAATTATGAGATAATATCTTTCCTACATCTTTTTGCTTTAGAGCACCCTTCTTTTTATGGAACAGTGGCATAGTAGGTCATTAATGTTATTAATGTAATTAATGTCATTAATGTTAACTGTTCCCGGTCACGTAACAGTCCACTGTGACTCAGGTGGTTCTAAGGGCACAGCTCCTCCAAGCAGGGACTCAGGAATCCAGGTACGTCTACTGCGTGGATCACCAACCCGAGGTTCTTCACTTGAACCATGGGCGTATGGAATGGGAGAAAGAGGGAGAAGGCACTCTGGCTCTTCATTGTCTCGGTCTGGAGCCGGACCGAGTCACTTCTGCTTATACTCCATTGGCTAGATCACGATCAAACAGCTCCACCTAATTAGAGGGGAGCAGGGAAATAGTCTTCCTGTGTACCCAGAAAGGAGAAGAGACTTTAACACTGGAGGACACTTACATTTGCTACAAGGGATGACAGTAGGTCCCACGTGTTTATATCAACGTCCTTGTTTAGGAAAATCAACTGTTGGCAACTCTAGGTTGAAATTTAAAAAATATTGTTATTATTCTTCTATTTTACTGGTACATAAACCCAAAACTCCCTGTTGAATCCCAATTTATATGACAAATGGTAGGAAACAAATGTTCAGATTAATCATTTTTACAATAACTGGACTGTAGCAAATTAGGGGGAAACAATCTGACTGAAGCTTAGTGAAAAAGAAGTTCATTCCTTACCCCCAAATGAGTTTTATAGCAATATTATTAAAAGAGGCAGAGCGTCACTTATTTCTACTAATATTTGTTTCTCATCACACTTTTTATACAACAGATTTTCCAATGTATGACAGACTTCATGTAAAGAGTAGTATGTGGTACTAAAAATAGTGTTTCAATTATTGATAGATTATTACTATTAATAAGTAAGTTTATAAATCCCCTCTGTTCATAATAAAATACACCCATTAGGACCTTCAGTCCAAAACTCAAAAATCTGTATTCCTAAACCTATTTATTCCACTTACAGAATTAAAAGAATTTGTGTCGTCATTTTCCTAGAAGAGATAATTCAGTGTTCCTTTTAAACGCATCTTATATAAATTGCATAGTTGCCACGCTAATTCAGCGTGGCAGGAGAAGAACAATAAAATGTCCATAATCGGAAAGCAAAACAAAACAAACAAAAATTCAAATGCCTGAAATTGCAAGGGCATTTCCAAAGCATTGTTTTGGACAGCAAGTCTCGGTTTTTCAATTGGCTACCAATTTCTCGATTTTAATGACATTTTCTTTAAAATATTCCATGTGCTGAGCACCTGGGTGGCTCAGCCGGTGAAGCGTCTGCCTTCAGCTCAGGTTATGACCCCAGGGTCCTAGGATGGAGCCCCAAGTTGGGTTCCCTGCTCAGCGGGGAGTCTGCTTCTCGCTCTCCTCCCACTTGTGCTCTCTCTCTCTCTCTCTCAAATAAATAAAATCTTTAAAAAAAAATAAAAAATAAAAATAAATAAAATATTCGATGTGCTGATGAGCAAGGAAAGGGAAAAGCATCAGGATGTCTTGCTGCCGCATATAAACACTAGCTGATGTTTCTCGGCTCTGATGTCCGTGGAATTGCCCTCTGCTCATCTACCACTTAAGTTCAGAGCAAAAGTAGGGCAAGATTATTATTATTATTATTATTATTGAACACTTCAAATAATCTTTCAGAGTGTTGGTTAAAGTCGGAAACTCTGAGGGCTGAACATTTTGACAGTAATCTGCAAATCCGCTAAACTCATCTGGTTTTGATTCTCTCATTGGAGTCAAAACAATAGTTTAAGATGATGTCATCTGTGCCCAAAGTGATTTTTTAAACAATTGTCTTTAAGGCTTGATTCGTTAAAATTCAGCTACCTTTACACAGGGGCAAAACAAAATCACCACTGAAAGGTTCATAAAAACTTTTAATGCAATGAGTTTTAAACACAACCACTCTTAGGGGAAAAAAATCTCCAATTCCTAATTTTTACATACACAGATTTTTAAATAGCAAATCCAATAAATAAAGACCCCATCTGAAACTCTTGTAACTGTTCAGCTCCTTATTATTCCTACTCTGAAATTCCATAAATTAGATACAATAGGACCATTTTTGATAAGGCACAAGTAAGATCCACTGAACTCCAGATTTCAATTTCCCCAAAATAAATACAAGACAAATAGATATAGTATCACCCAAATTAGGTCAAACATAAGAACTATTCTCAAGGAAAAAAATTAAATAGCCCCAAATTCAAATAATTGCGTGTAAGTAGTCAAAAGGTGTTTTTCCCCTCCATCTACATGAAAATGTATTTCTTGGTGAATCTAAAACACACAATATATTCTTACGGCTTTTATAAACATTATCATTCCTATTTCAGTTTTCAGTTTAAGTTTTTGTACTTCAGATTTGGATTCGGATTCAATTTGTGTATTTTATTTTGGGGTGAGAGTTTTCCTATTTGTTCCCTCCACCTTTTCCCTCAGGTTAATGTCAAAGTTACCTGAACTTCAGGTTTGCAAACCGAGTCAACCTTACTCAAAATGAAAAAAACCAGGAGCTTTATCAGAGAAATGATGTTTCTTGAAGGGTAAGAAATGGAACCAGCAAATCCTACTGTTAGTAGCATCCACCTCACAGGATCAGCCCAAGATTTACCAACAATGTAGAAATTATCACTGTTGACTTAAAGCAACATTCATTGTTTTCAAACATTTTTTGGAACAAAATACACAGATTATATATATATATATATATATATATATATATATATATATATATATATGTATTTCTTCTTCTTTCTCTCTCCATTATTCTGTACCACTTTCTTTTTTCTCTCACTCTCTTTTCAAAAATAAACTGCAAAGCACTTAGAATTTTTTCAGAATTAGACATAAGGTATAAATGGTCACTCTTTGATTTTCCAGACCAAGATGTAAGACTTCACTATTTGAGTTTCAATTTTAGGGGGAAGGAGGTACACTTTCCCATTTGAGATGCCTGTGGAAGGGCATATCAACCCAGCCCGCAAAGCATTTTCTTCACTGGGGTTCAAATTATAGTAATTGAATTCTATGATTATAAAATTACTGTTTCTTAGGAAAATGAATATCTTTGTTTCTTCCTTTCCATGTTTTCTTCTTATCATTATTATTGCCACATATTAAGTTAATTGTTTTGGATTGTATCACACGCTGCCATTCAACAAGCACAAAGATGATGATACAGACTCACCGCCAAATTATTTTTCTAATATAGTCAATCTCTCAGGCTTATAATTAGGACAAGCCTTTTTCCCTGTCATCTTTCTCCTATGAAAAGGGAGACCCCAAACATGAATGTACAACTCCCTAATGATTTGACCTGTGAACCAACACACAGCGTCAGCCACCAGATTGACACTAAATTCATGGAATCCACAGAATTTATTTTTTAGTGATGGGCTAGGTCATGAGTTGACAGGTTAAACTGTCCGAAGAAGAACTAGTTTATTGCATGGTGCATGGTCAGATCCTGCAAGTAAGCATTGCTGCAAAGACACTTGTACTCTTCAAATCTTCTGGAAAAAGTAGAGTCAGGAGAATGTTTTCTACTCTGGCAAAGCATGGTTTGATTGCCTCAGGAATGACTGATTAGCATAACATCGGGATTCAGGGGAAAATTCCAATCACTGGTGGAGAATGATCAACATGTTTTTCTGAAAAGTTCGTTGAAATTATTAAAGAAGATTGCTGTTCAACACAGGTGTTTATCTCCCAGAAAATGGGAAGCAAGGGATCAATGAGGATGAGGAGATGTTGTCATGGAAACAGCCCTTACCTAACGTTTGCTTTTCAAGGACTTTTGAGGCTTTCATGTACAATGAATTTTTAATAATTTTCTAGATAAGTGACCCTATTTATGAGCACTGTTCATAATTGGAGCAACAAAGAATGCTGTGTTGAATTTGAATTTCAATAACTGTAATTAAGATTTTCAATAATTTTTCTTGAAATAGAATTTTTTGCTCAAGACTACTTAAGAATCGAAATAAAAGGCAAGTCTTTGAAAAAATTGTTTATCAGCCCATACCTCCATTTACCCAGAGAACAAGAGCAAAGAGAGATGGTGAGCAGTGTGGAAACAATATAGAACCTTATAGATTTTGTGGCAGGTTCAAGGGACTTCTCAGGACACAGGAAGAGGGGTTTCCCACCAAATTCCAAGGTGAAAATCATCCCTTTGTATTTGAAGGTGAAGCTGCTCCATTTGGAGGCATCTCTCCATTCAATGGCAAGTCTGACATATGAAGAGCAAATGGAGGCTAGTGCATGGATCCCCATGGCAAACCTTGCCTATGTGGGGTCTGCCCCATCCCGATCTGTGGCCAGGGCCCCAAGCCATTCCTTGAATATCCTCTAGACCCCCTGTCTTGGTAGGTAGCTCTTACCTAATACCACAGATACTTTTTTCCCTCTGGAAATGCTATATCCGCAACTTGTGGTCAACACTCTTAGTTGAAGGGGCAGTTCCTGTGGTATTTACAAATATAGACTCTGGAGCCAGACCCCCTGGGTTCAAATCCTCACTCTACTCTGTGCCTTAGTTTCCTCATCCACAAAACTAGGATAATAATAGTAAACTTCCTCAGAAGGCTGTTAATGTTAATGAATGTGAAGTATTTCTATATTTAAGTATTTGCCATTGACAATTTCCAAGACCTTCTCTGAAACCATGCAGAGGAGTCCATAAAAGTAAACATACATTGTTAAAAAACAGGGGCATATATTGTTAAAAAATAAGAGAACAGGCCCAAAATGGAGTCACTTATGTTAAGCCCCACATCATCAAACTGAGACTTAACTGCAGTTTTGGCTCTCCCAGAGATGAAATCTTAAACCAGTCAGTCAGGAATCATGTGACAAGCACTAAAATTGGTAAGTAATCTGCCTGATAAATCCTAGAAGGAAAGTAACTTTGCAGTAACAGATCCACTGTTTTGCCTAGCACAACTAATTTGGTCCCTCTCTCTCTGCCTATAAAATCTCTTGCCTTGTACAGCTCTTCAGATCTCCTTTCTGTCTGCTAGGCTGGATGCTGCCCAATTCATGAGTCATTGAATAAAGTCAATAAGATCTTTAAAATTTACTCAGCTGAATTTTGTTTTTTAATAATATCTATATATTCTAATATAAGTAATTTTTTAGGATATTGTTATTTAAATTCAATCTAATATAAGTAATTTTATCCTTTATAACTTCCACATATGATAAGGTCCTTTTTATTTTTTTTAAAGATTTTATTTACTTATTTGTCAGAGAAAGAGAGAGAGCACAAGCAGGGGGAGCGGCTCCCCACTGAGCAAGGAGCCCCCTATGGGGCTCAATCCCAGGACCTGAGCTGAAGGCTCAGGCAGACGCTTAGTCAACTGAGCCACCCAGGTGTCCCGATAAGCTGCTTTTTAAACTATATTTTCAAAATGTAGCTGAAACAGAGTTGAGGTGGTTAGAAAGCATTGTGAAGAGGAAAGTACCGTAGCCTAGAGACAATGCAAGATTTCACTCCAAACCAAAGATTTTACCATCAACACCCAAGCCTGCACAAGGGAAAAAGGCACTGTGGCAGGAGTGTGAATGCTTAGCTCAGACTGCCTTTCAAGAAAGGACTGGCTCTGTGGCTACCAGGAGCCTCCTTAGCAGACAGCCTCCGGGTATTAGTTCTTAGAGGGTTTAGCCCCGCTTTCCTGCCCAGGTCACCCCCCTGAGCTGCCCCGACAATGACTGTGCAAGGCGGTGGTGCAAGGGCTCAGTATGAGGCCCCAGCATGGGGCTTGTGTAACCGGCACCCCATGCTTCCCAGTGGACTTTGTCGTGTCAGCCTCGGGGTCTGACGTCTCCCTCCCTTTCCCTTCCATAGATGTTATACTCCCATAAACCTTCCACATTCCCAACTGTCCCAGTGCCTGCTTTACCGAGAACCAAACCAAAGCAGTGTCTTTCATCCCAACTTCACTAGACCAGCATCGAAAGAACCTCAACCAGTCTAGTCCGTGCAGAAAAATCTCCCCAGAGGAATTTTTCACTGTTTCATTTCTTAATGTTTAAAATTTGCTCTATCAAGAAAGTAATTGTATTTTTTATAAGAAATTCAAATATAAGAGAAATTCCTAATGTAAAAAGTAAATATCTGCTATAGTCCCAAACCTCCTAGCCATGAGGTGTTTATTCCTTCAAGTTCTCTTCAAATGCATATGCCATCATGAATGGTTGCTAATATTTTGACAAAGTAGAATCGGACTATATTCTGTATTATGCTACGTATCATCTATGCCCATACATACAGAAATACCTCATTTGATGACCAGCTCCATGAAATGTCATCGTGCGAATATTTCATGTTATTTAAACGTTTCCACGCAAAATGGGTGCTTGTGTTGTGTCCAGTTTCTCATGATTACATTAGAGCTCTCATGCTGTTTAGTTTGAGTTTACATATTGAAATATTTGTGAAAGATTATATATGACTTTCATCTTGATTTTTATCACCTATTTTAGTACATTGGAGGTGGGGAGCATAAAATGGAGGTCCAGGGACAGAACCCACATTTATCACTGTGGCTCTTTACATAGTAAGACTTTGTGAATCATTTTCTTCTCATGGGGAGGAGCTCTTGCATTCCATCCAGCCTCTGTCCCTCACCTTCCTTGTGACCTGAAGAGCAGGTTAACTGAGGGCTGGTGGGTGCAGGCGGGTGCTAACTTGTAGGGCAGACCCAGCCACTAACCACCTACACATCTCCTCTCTCTTAGATCTTCAAGGCTTTGTGCTTACAAAGGCCTCCTAGGAACACTGACAGTGTGTGCAGTAGCCTTCTAGATTCTATCTATTGTTCAAACATCGCCTCATCTCTTTTTCTAGAAAAGTAAAGCTTTTCTTGCTTCTAAGAACTTCTGTTATACAGACCTTCTTTTGTCAAACTTTTAGAAAAGACAACAATGACAAAAGAGAAGGACATTAAAGCTATAAGCCCAATTGATGTCTGCCTCCCTGACAGCTGAGTTGGTTGGTTTGGCCAGGGAATCAGATGATTTTTGCCAAGGTGAATCCACCCTGTCAGACATTCCCCTGGTCTTAGACAGCTTAAGAGCCACTGGACAATTTCTGCCAGTGGTACTCGAGCAAAAACATCCTTGGCTTACAAATGTCACCTGCATTTCTTTGGTTAAAGCACCCAGATAACGTCCAGGAGGCAGTGGGGGAGGTCTCAAAGATGAGCCTGGAGGGCTAAAAAGTCAAAACACATTATACAAATACCAACAAATACACGTAGTGGATGGAATATACCCACCAGCAACTCCTAGACAGCTTCATTTTCTTCAAACAGCTCTTTGAAACCCATGAAAAGCGCTTAAAAGTCCACTTTTAAAAAAGAAAGTAAACATTTTTTTTCTTTCAGGTTTTCCTTCTTCCTTGAACCAGTTACCAAGTTCCTGAATTTTTCAGTGTATATTCCCATGAAGTCCGGGAAGGTAGAGACAAAGGTGAAAAACTACACCTCATGAGTCATTCTCAGGCTTTCATGTGCTGAGATCCACCCAAGGAGCTCACCAGTGGCAAACTCCTTGATCCACTTTCCAGAACATTTAGGGCAGGGCCTGGGAATCTGCATTGTCATGACCTCAGACTATTCCCACTCAGGGACCGGGAGATCACACCTTGAATTGACCGAACGCTGGCCCCAGGCCTGCAAGTTTTGTTTTTTTGTTTGTTTGTTTTCTATTCCTAGTCCATCGGTGAGTTTTGACATAGCTTTGGGCCAAGTCAATCCACCATGCCCAATTTCAGTCTGTAAAGTGGGGTTGGTCATATTTGTCATCTACCTCATTATCATCATGTGTGGCTTCATGAGGTAATGCCTGTGAGGTTGTTTGTTTTTTTATTTTTTTTAAAGATTTTATTTATTTATTCGACAGAGATAGAGACAGCCAGTGAGAGAGGGAACACAAGCAAGGGGAGTGGGAGAGGAAGAAGCAGGCTCATAGCGGAAGAGCCTGATGTGGGGCTCGATCCCATAACACCAGGATCACGCCCTGAGCCGAAGGCAGACACTTAACCGCTGTGCCACCCAGGCGCCCCGTGTGAGGTTGTTTAAATGCCTCAGTAGAAAGGTGCTATCTTTCAAGTACTATCAACTATTTATTTCCAGTATTACAGTGCCCCTTTGTTTTTTAGGGACCCACAAAATGTGGTACCATTGCTGTGAAAATGTGTTAATAAGACAACTACCCCACAGGTTCAATCAAATTACATAGCTTGTACACGGAAGGGGAGCAGGCTTCTGCCTCAGCATTGACTTAAAAGTTGGCTGACACCATGGCCAACGTGATTTTTCACCTACAGACCGTATTCTGACATTCTACGGCATATCAGTCAGCATTCTACCAGAGAAACACAACCAGTAGAAAATGTATTATCTCTCTATATAAATACATATGTACATAGTTGTATGTATATATCTATATACATCCCTCTCTCCATATATATGTGTGTGTGTGTGTGTGTGTGTGTGTGTGTGTGTGTGTGTGTATGGAAAGAGAGAGACAAAAGAAGAAGGGGATGAAAATAAACTTTTATTAAGCTCCTACTATGTGCCAGGCACTGTACTTTTCACATAGCTTATCTCACTGGATCCCCACCATGTTCTACGAAGTTCTATTAAATAGCTCTATGAAGGGCATCTAAGGGGCTCAGTCAGTTAAGCGTCTGCCTTCGGCTCAGGGGTCCTGGGATCGAGCCCCACATCAGGCTCCCTGCTCAGCGGGGAGTCTGTTTCTCCCTCTCCCTCTCCCACTGCCCTTCCCCTGGCTCCCTCTCTCCCTCCCTCAAAGAAATTAAAGAAATATAAGAAAATAATAAATAGCTCTACGAAATACTTATAGGTATAAGCGCTTGAATATAAATAGATGCTATTGTCTGACTAAGCTGACACAGGAAACAAAGCATTGCACACAGCTTCACAGTGTTTTTCAGTGACAGCCAGTTAAGTAATTCATTGGATGGGAACGAAGAAGATCTAGTCAGAGAACCTAACAAATTGCACCTGGTGAAGTAAACACCCTTGATTCATTCTTTTTATTACTCTGTAGCTTAATAGGGAAAAGAGGCCAATAATTGGATTTCTCATGGGCCTAAACTGATCTTGTACCTTTTTTCTATGTTGTGACATAGACTTTCTTTGTCAGGTCTTGATATTTTATAAGAAAAGTCCTAGAATAAATGCCCACTATGTTTGCCGACTTTGACTCCTTCTTCTGACGCCAGCCCCTAGTCTTCCCTTTGGAACCACCTCTTCCCCATGCTTGGTCTGCTTCCCCGTCCAGGAGGAGGCCAGGATGGTCAGACAACTGCACCCCACTTCCCACAGGGAAGGGTTCAGGGATGGGCAGATGACCCAAACCAGACTGACGAGACCCTGTTGGAATTCTTGCTGGAACCAGTAGGAAAGCAAAGTTCTCTTTTTGCTGGGATTATAAAGCTGGCAGAAAGTGGTCCTGGAATTGTTAGTGACCATCTTGCCACGATAAAGAAGGACTTGCCTGAGAAAGCCGAGGAGAGATTGAGACAGATTCTGAAGCCACTGCGGGAGACACTGAATACAACCTCCCTAAAGCCGCTCAGATTTGGAGCAGCTTGACCAATAATTCCCTCTCTATGCTTCAACCACTTTGACCTGTGCACCTGTAACTTGCCACTAACGGTTTCCGACCGTGGTAGATGCCGGTTCTCCCTCTTCACAGTTAGGATGGTATTCACGATGAGATTGCGGCAAAGAAAACAAAAACAAAAAACCCCCAGGCTCACGGCTGGAGCCAGCCTCCTGAGGGTCCCAGGATGGCAGCATCTCAGGTGGCAGCCAAGGTCAAATGCAGTCAGGTCATACTGCTGAGCAAAGTGGGGGTGCTCCTCTCAAGGGGCACTGTCAGTCCCTCCTGGCATCTTTGGAGGGCCACTCATTTCTGCTTGGGGCTCAAAGGCAGGCGTGGCATCATCAACGTAAAAGGGGACAGGCAATGCCGCCACATCTTGGATCAGCTTCTGTTCACGCCGTGTGAACACCATCTGACCCCGGCTGCCTGCCAAGTGGGCTCAGAAGGGAGGGAAAGAAGAAGGCAGGAAGGCAGGGAAGAGGGAGGAGGGGATGAGAATGAGCTTTTATTAAGCTCCTACTACTGCCAGGCACCATATCAGATACTTTTCACATAGCCTATCTCAATGGATCCTCGCCATGTTCTACAAAGTTCTGTTAAATAATTCTGTGAAGTACTTATTACCATCTTCATTTTAATTGGTGAGAAAACAGATCCATAGAGATGACCTGCCCTGCCCAAGGTCATATGCTTAGATAGCCAGGGGCAGAACTGAAGTTCCAGACCTGCCTGATTCCAACATCTGTGTGTGTGTATGTATGTGCTCCTTTCTCTGAAGACATTCTTATAAGGAACGCCACGATACAAAAGAAGGACGGCCCACCTACTCATCTTCTCCTTCCCAGCTCCATGGAAGACCACGTAGCTTCCCCCACATGTGGGGCTTCAAGAGCACATTTTGAAAAGCACAGACAGGTTTGGTGGAAAAACCTCTGGACTGGGTAGGACTCATCTCAGACACCAACTTTTTCCATGATGGGAGAGAGTAAAGAAAATGGAATAAATAAACTAAAAAAAAAAAAAAAAATCTTTAATTAAAAAAAAAAAAAAGGAGCTCCCAAGTCCCAGTACCTCATAGAACTGGACAGAGCAGAGGTACTTAATAAATATTTGTTAAATGAATAAATAAATGATTAACACTGAATGACTAACTCAACTAATTGTGGTAAAGACAAGCTGGAAAGTTCGGATTCCTGGTTTTCTTTTCTCTTGCAATCACAATTTCCCTTCACGTCTGCACTGAATCGTGTTCTCTGATGCAGGCGTGTTAGGGATGGTTTGCTGGCAGACTGCCTGATAAGATATGGTAGACACATTATCACCACTTGATCTCTGGTCTTCCTATAGAAAGGATGTGCAGGGCTTTTAGGGTCACTGGGGAAACATGATGAGTGGGAACGGAAGGAAATGCTGAATAAAAGCAAGGTAAGGATGTAATGCTTGCAATTCTAATGATGACATCTATTACCCAGTTAAAACAAAGTTCTCTAAAAAGGTGCAGCGTACCCTCAATGATATTGTAAGAGTGATGTAACTAATGGGACAGATAGTAGGTACACTTGTGGTGAAATAGTGTAACATAAAACTTGTCAAATCACTAAGCTGTACACCTGAAACTAATTAATGTCTGTCAAACATACACAACAACAACAAAGTTCTCCACTGCCATTCCAGTTCACACAATCCTGAGAAAGATGCTTTGGGATGGCATCTTGTGAGTCCCAACACAAGAAGAGGCCTGGAACCAGCATTTGTTGAGTTCCTCACAAGGGTCAGGCTCTGTCCTCACAGCACAGTCGTTTCTGGCCCTCTGCATCCCCATAGGCTTATCACCATAAGGTTAAGCATCCTGATTTTGCTTCCAGGGAGACCCCATCCCCCACTTGTTGCCTCCATGCCTGAGACAATATGGCCTCCCCCACAACTGCAGCACGTGACTTATGCCGGGCCAATAAGAGCAAGAAATTTCCCCAGCTGCAGTGATTGGTTGGAGGAAGGGTAATCCCACAGCCCTTGCTTTCTGGCTAGATTTGAAGGTACAGTTGGTGGCATCCTTCTGTCACCTGAAACCTGAGAATGAAGCCAGTATAGAAAAGGAGAGGGTGGGGCACCTAGGAGGCTCAGTGGGTTAAGGGTCTGCCTCCTGATTTTGGCTCAGGTCATGATCTCAGGGTCATGGGATTGAGGCCCCCCTTCTTTCCCTCTCCCCCCCACACTGAACGGGCTCCGTGCCCAGCTGGGAATCTGCTTGAGATTCTCCCTCTCCCTCTGCCCCCCCACTCTCTCTCTTAAATAGATAAATTAATCTTAAAAAATAAAAATAAAAAAGGAAAGCAGAAAACGGAATTGAAAAGTGCAGAAACAACAACAATACGAACAAAAACGATCACTCCGTTTGCCTGTGAATCCAATCTGAGGATCATCCTGTGACTTCTCAATTATAAGAGCAAAGAAATCCCGCTTTTTTTCCTTAAATCGATTTAAGCTGCATTTTCCGTCACTGGCAACTGGAAGAGTTCTCCATGGAACACAGGCATTTTATACACTCCTCTTACTTGATGTCCCTATTCTAATTATTCCAATTCTACAATAAGCAAACCCAAGCCTGGAAAGGTTAATTTACTTGTCCAGAGTTGCTGAGGGTATCAACTCTAATTTTAGAGAGTGAGGATAATTCTTACTATCTGTAACCATTTAAAATCACGCACAAGTCACTGTCGTAAGTGCTGAAGAGAATAGTTTGTTGGAAATCTGAGGATGGATAACTTGACACTTTAAGGTTACTTTAACATCGTATGCGTGTGTGTGTGTGTGTGTGTGTTCACTCAATGTCAAGAAAGAGATAGTCTCTATCATGGTTAAGAGCTTGGACTCTGGGATACATCCCCTGGTTCAAATCCCTGCTCCACCTATATGAACTGGATGACCATGGAAAAATTAATCTTTCACAGCCTCTGATTCCTCATTTGAAAATTGGAATGAGGATAATGATAGCATTTGCCTTGGGGGATTATTGGATTAGGCGATTTAGTATGTGGGAAGTGCTTAGAAAGTATGAAGCATGTAGTCAGTGCTGCTCTTGCTATGAACATAATTACGTGTGATGTTCCCCATATGTCCCAGATTATAAAAGTGCGTATTACTTTTGCGCCCCATTTGTTTATGCTGCCTAAGACATAATGAAGCACATACTTGCCAATCTTTTCTCCCAAGCGCAATCCTTCAATAAAATCTTCATACACCAACTACTGTGAGGCGGAGTAGTACAAAGTTGCTTGAGTTAAGAAACCATTTCAAGACTCTCATGGTGTACTGTCATTATTCAAAGATTAGAAACATTTTTTTTTGCAAGTACAGTATCAGCTTCTAAGCAGGAGCTGCTTCAGAGCCAAGTCACATTCACAAGGAGGAAGCAGCGACATCCTGGCCCAGAGGAGCGACAGGACCCCCAACTATCAGCACGGGTGATGGCAAATCCTTCCGTATAAATGCCCTCTCACTGCATTTTGCAATTTCTGGTTCCTAACATGTTTATGGACTTTAATTACCCTTCGTTTCTACCCTAGATACACTTAGAGTTGGCTGGTCTAGAGGGAAGATCTGCTTGTTTGAAAAGCAAAGTGGACCATGTACCAGAGTATCCTTGTGGCCCCTACCATCCTCTCTGTCTTCATCCACCGCAGCCTCTCCCTCCAGGGAAGAAGAAATGGAAGCAGGCTTGCCAGCATCACCTAGATCCTACTAGTTCTCTGCTGTAATGCAAGGGATAAGCCCACCACCAAAGTCTTATCTTACACAACATGGAACAGAGCAATCAGGAAACTGACTTTCTCTGATCCAAGCAGCAAAGGCACCTGGCAAAAGGCAGACGGTGAGAAGCGGAAGCACCATTAAAAGTGACAAAGTCTTCCACCTCCTCTGTATCATGCTGAGAAGGAGTCAGCTCAGTGAAGGACCGAGGGGAGAGCGGCCAAGCAGAGCGAGCATTCCCACCATTGTTCAGACGTGATTCCGTGGCCTGGTCTGCTGACTGCAAAATGACTGAATCAGTAAGTAGGCTTTGCTTCTCTCCAACTCACACTGCGTAATGTCTGTTGGGAACCACTTGGTACAGGATTGATCAACCACAATTAGGTTTAGGTGCAAGTGGCATAAAACCTAAATGAACATAACTCAAATTAGCTAAAAGGACTTTCTTTTCATCTAAACCAAAGCAGTCCAGGACCGACCATGCTCTCCAGGAGAACGAGGGTCCAGGCTCACCCTATTACTCCATCATGGTCCACTTCATGGTCCAAGATGGCTGCTGGATCGCCAACCATTATTTACATTTCAGTCAACAGGAAGGAAATAAGCCAGAAGAAGGGACAAAGAACACATGTAAGCACTTTTACAAAATTTCTTGGAACCTGCCCATGTCCTCTACCTTATCTTTGTTAATGCAGAGTTACCAGATACCATAATGAATGGACCTTACACACAAATCCATGTAATTATAGTCCAGATCCTGGTCCCCAGAGCAGGCAGAGTGGGTAAGCATCATCTCTTACTGAAAGTGTTACCTTAGCCAAACTTCTTGTCTGTGGTGCTAGACGTCTCACACACAGAGACTGCCAGCTTCTCTAGAGCCTGTATTAAGGTTAGCATTTTCTCTTTCTCTGTCTCTCTCTCTTTTTTTAACTACAAAATAGACTTGATTGCATCTCGACATTTATTTCAGATCATTAAAGAAACTTAACTTGAATATTCCTTGAGACTATTACCTTATCTTTATAATAGTAACATTCAATATTATTTGTCATTATGTTCCTAAAATATAATCCTATTCTAGAAACCAGAAGAAGGGTCCAAGATCCTTAGACCACAAATTTTTGATACTGACCTAAGCTTTCAGATGCAGTCTTGTCACAGAAAACCTCACTGCTTGGTTCCCCTGTCTCCTCCCTGAATCTGACAACCTGGAAGGGGATGAGGGGCCCAGCACCTTCTATCCCTCTTATATTGTTCTCGACTAAAAAATAAGGATCCTAACCGTGTGGTTGGGTCTAGTGTACACTCCAACGTGGAGTGTTTCTTCAGCAGAAAAGTAATTCTTGAACAGTGGTCCAACAATTATAACGAGGCAGCCTGGACTCATAGCTCACTTCTAGCATTTCTGGTGTATGTGACCTGGGAAGAATTACTCTCTGCATCAGGTGAGTAGGAGTCAACATACTGTCATCTACATCAGGTGGCTTCTGAGATGAAATGACTCCATAGGTGTAAAATGCTTAGCAACAAATACTTGATGGGTAGTGATGTGCCAAGTGTTAACCATTATCATTAGTTTATGCTTTAGAGGCTGCTTCTGTACGAAAAAGTAAGGAAGATAATATTTTTCCTCTTTAAAGATAATTAAAAGAATTCACTCAACACATATTTATTGATAAATTACTATGGTTTATCTCAGTTAGACACTTTCATCTATAGAGGTAAAAGAGAGAGAGAAGAAGGGAAGGAGGAAAGGAGGCAGGTGGGCAAGCAGGGCTTGTGGCAGATGGCCTAGAAACATGATTTTGAGGACCCGAGTCCATCACTGAGAACAAGAAGTCCCTCCCTGAGTTTTTTATGCATTTCCAATCCCCGGGGGGAGGCTCTCTACTGCAACTAATGGCTGTGTGTGCATCTAGGCAGGGAGCAGGTGTTAATCTACACAGACTAGTTAATAGCCATTAATAGCACTTAAAAATCCAATAAACCCAGAAGGATGTTCTAACCATTCACACGAGAGCCAGAATTCTGTGAGGCCCTTCTTGGGCAGTAACACACACCATCATCCTCACCATCATCTCCATCATCCTCACCATCACCATCACCATCACCATCACCATCCTTAGTGGCAAGGTCTCCTGCCTAAGAACCAGGAACACAAACATTTTTCTGACCCACACTGTGTGCTAGACACTGTTCCGACACCGAAGATAAAAAGATTAATGAGATCTGCTTACTGGCCCTAGAAGCATACGGTATGGAAGGCAAAGCTGTCTGGAACTGACCATAATACAGTGTGATAAGAGCTATGGGAGGAAAATGAACTAAATTTCACAGGAGACTGTGATTAATGGTCTGTTTTCTGCTTGAAATGGGACTTATTTAACATCAAATATTGTCCAAGAGCAAAGGGATTCGGTAAACAAAACAGCAGCAGTGGCACAAAGCAAATGAACACAACTAACTGCAGAGGAACGTGCTTCCAAAAAAATCTTGTAAAACTTCAGGGAAAATGGCAGACTGCACACCGTGTTAGTATGTGCCCTTTGCCTGGCCAGGCTCCAAACACATCGTGGATAAAATACAACCACAAAAAAAATTTTTTTTTAAACTGAATTCAAAATAAAGATTTGAATATCCGTAGGCACCAGGAAATAAAAAAAGGAATTAAAAGCTCCAGAGTTCTATCTTAGAGATGATACCATGGCTGCCCAAGAAACAGGGCTTCTGGTATCAGAGACAATGTAGGAATTTTGAGGGGCCAAGATATATGGCCTTGAAACAGACCCTGGAAAGGCTATTTGCTTTAAGAAGAAAGGGTCTAGAAAAACAACCACACTATAATAGGGCTTACGGAGTGGCAAGGAAGTACATCTCTTTCATGCCATTGAATGGACAGAACTAAAAGCCACATGCTTGTGCCATGTGTAAGTTAGACATCTCAAGTACACCCTTCCCTGGGTGGTATCATGATGCTAACCCGAGACATGGTCCTAAGCAAGTACAACCCATTGGACACCTGATGGAACAAAGCATACTCTATAAGGATGCTTCCACATTCCAGGGATCGGGGACACTCATACAGGAAAAAATAGCTCCACCTGAAAATGAACTCACCCAAAAATGAAAAGCCACAGTAGGGAAGTATCCCTAGTGAGGAAAACCCAATAGACACAACACAGGAATACAGCAGAATATCTGAAAAGGACATTTTTAAACCAACAAAACAATACCAATAAATGGTGCATGCCAACTTCACATAGCTGAATAAGCAAACATACTCAGTGTGATTGAATGTAGGAAAGGCTTCAGCCAAAAACCACCCCCCCACACTAGTGTTCGAATTTCGACTTTTAGTAAATCATTCCTTCATATGAAACATTTTCTTCTTTCAGCTATCCTTTTAAAATATGCATATACTCCTGGGAGAATTAATACAAGCTAGCCTTTCTCAAATTTCAGTGTTTATTGGAATCATCTGTGGAGCTCTTTTAAAATGAGGCCTACCCAACGAAATTCTGGTTTCAGTGAATTTAGCATGAGAGCCAAGAATCTGTGTATTTAACTAGTGTCCCAGGTGATTTCCAGAGAGGCTCGGGAGGGCAGTACAGTGAGGATGGGTTTGCACTGCTGACCAAAGGGTCTACTTTAGAAACCGTTGAAGGGGCTGGGAAGCAGCGTGCTCGGGAGCCGTTAGATAAGAACTCTGTATTTCACAGAATAACTTTAGAACTATTCGTAGTCCATAGATATTCTTCCACCCACACACCTTTTTTTTAAAAGATTTTATGTATTTATTTGAGAGAGAGTGAGTGGGAGGGAGAGGGAGAAAGAACATGAGGCAGACTCCATGCTGAGTGTAGGCCCAACTCGGGGCTTGATCCCACAACTGGGAGGTCATGACCTGAGCCGAAATCAAGAGTCAGATGCTTAACTGACTGAGCTATACGGGTGCCCCATTTAAGAATAATTTTTAACACCCTAATATGGTTATTGGTTGTAGAAGTGAAAGGAAAGGAGATAGGGAAAGGGACAGTTGCTAAGTCAAAAGTTAAGAATTAAGCAAAGACAAGGAGGAATTGTTATCTTTAGTATGTCTGTCAAATACGGCTGGGGGTATGTGAGACATTTACTAGCTGCCAAAAATCTGTGGACTCTTCCACATTTCCAAATATCTTTGCAGTGGGTGTGGGCATGTGGCTAGTCCTGGCAGTGAGCAGAAGGAATGTATGTGCCTTACAGAACTAACCCCTAAGGGTTGTGTGCAACTCTCTGGCACTCCAGTTCTCTTCTCCATGCATGGAGGTCAATTGCCCAGTAGGGTCACCTGATCCCAATCAAGCTTGCGTGAGCCACAAACAAACCTTTGTGGTGTTAAGTCGCTGAAATTGAGAAGACGAAGTGTTTGCTACCACAGCATAGCCTAACCTGATACAGTAGTCTCTAAGAAAGGGAAATAGGTATCGCCTTGTTAAAGCAAATGGCCTCCCATGCCTTAGTAGTTAGAGATAACGGTTCCCGTCTTGCACCCTCTTTAGCTATTTCTTTTCCACCACTGCTTTCAACACCTTCAAATTGCTAAAGATGAGGGGCGCCTGGGTGCCTCAGTCAGTTAAGTGTCCAACTCTTGATTTCGGCTCAGGTCATGATCTCCGGGTGGTGAGACGGAGCCTTGCGTCAGGTTCTGCACTCAGCGCAGGGTCTGCTTGTCCCTCTCCCTCTGCTCCTTCCCTGCTCACTTCTCTCTCTCTCAAATAAATAAATAAATAAAATATTTTTAAAAATAAATAAATAAATTGCTAGAGATCCCAATAACCGCCAGGGTACTACTTGTCATTTGCTTATCGTACCTGGTCCTTTAGGAAGGGTTCCATGAAGCTATAAGAGTGTGTGTGTGTGTGTGTGTGTGTGTGTGTGTGTGTGTGTGTGTGTTAAGATATTATTTTTAGCAAGCAAAAGATCCTGCTATTTCTGATCCATACAAGCACTTACTGTCAATACACACGTCTCACTGACCTCTATAGAGTTAGTTTCCTTTTGCCGTAAAGAGAATAGCAGAACCAAGCAGATGTTCTAGGCACTCTGCAGCTGCTTGATTTACAATGTGACACCAAATTTATGAAATCAGCTGGGAGACCCCATGGCATCTTAAGGTTTCACGAAAGGAAATTCACAGGTTTGAGTCAACCCAGGTTCCATGTTGTCAAGTGGTCTGCAATGGGAAGTTGCTGTGAGGTCCCCAAAGGACAGCCATGGAAGCTGGGGGAGGGCAAAGAATAAACATAAAGCAACATGCTTCCTTCCTTGACAGGACCGATGGGAGGGCCAGGAGGAGGAGGAAGCATGGAGAAAAATCCCAAGAAGGAAGGTAAGAGACACCATTTTTCAAGCTGAGAGTTTCCCCTAGGTTTGCCTCCCAACCCCACCCACCATGGGGAGGACAGTGAGGGAACACCTGCCCTGGGTTCATGTGGAGGGTTGAGCCATTCCTTCCACATGCTTCCCACTCCTGTTGTGCTCACAATAAAAAATGGGGTCTCTGTGGGCTGAAAAGAGGTCTGGTTTGGAGATTAGTGAGCTAAAGAGAGCCAAATAAAGTTTGACAACATCAGAGTTGAGAAGTCTGTCCTGAGGCAAAACACTTAGTAATTTGCAATTCTTCAGTGCAGGAACTTGCAAAAACACAATCCCCACCATCTATTGTTTTCTGTTCTAAGTGGAGTGCATGATAATTGCATTTTAAAAGATCTCTTTGAACTCCCTTGCTTTTATAAAAATTACAAAATCATTGCCCATGAAGTTTGCTGGCCACCCTCATGATAAAAACAAAAACAAAAACAAAACTCAAGTGTCCCATAGGCCCATGTAATATATATGAAGAAATGAATGGATGTAAGATCAAGAGGAGAAGGTAACCGAGGGAACAGTGGGAAAGGACGCTGTAGACACTTTGGGCTTGAGATGCTAACGGAAACATCCTACACTACAGTGACACATTTGAGTACTGAAAATTTAAAATTCTGCATGACAAAGGCACCACAGTAAGCCCGAAAGACAAGCAACACATTTTAGGAAAATATACACAATGTACTAAATAAAAGATTATTATCCCAAATATATAGATTACCTACATATCTGTAAGGCCCATATCTCCATAGTTAAATGAGCAAAAGCTATGAACAGGTGATTTGCAGAAGAAGAATGACAAATATCAATAAAAAGATGGTGAAATGTCAATAAGAAGATGGTGAACCTTATTTATAATAAAAGAAATGCACATGAACAACCAGATACCAAAATTTTTGCCCACTGGCTTGGCAAAAAAGAGGGGGAGGGGCGGGGAGATGGTTTCGTATGTCGAGGACGCTGTAAAGAAACAAGCATTCTCATTCAGTGTGAAGAAATATTAATTTTAAAGCCTGTTGTGCATAGGGAGAAACAATTTTGCAAGAACCATCACGATTTTAAATGTGCCTGACACGTACAGCAGTTTCATTGCTACCAACCTATCCCAGAGAAAAATACACACAGGCCCAAAAAGCAAGACTAGGTTATTCTTGGCTGCTTTGTTTGTAATAGTGAACACTGGAAACAATTCAGACATCCATCAATAAGGGAGTGATTATGTATATCATGGCACACCCTTATAAAGAAATGTTTTACTGCTATTTTAAAAAGAATGTAGATTTTTATATGCTGATACGGGAAGATCTCCAAATCAAAAAGCAATTCAACTGGTAAAATACAGAACATGTAAGCCCATTAAATTACACGGAAAAAGGACCGGAAAGCTCTCCACCAAAGTGTTAACATTAGTTTCCTTTGGGATGGGTGATGGTTATGGGAAAGGTGCAAGGGTTACTCTTACCTTTTACTTCAACCATTTCCATATATGCTTTACCACAAGGAATTTTAGGAGACAGGAAATTGATGGAGTAGGAGGTATAAGAATCCATTTTCTTTTATTGCTTAGAAAGGCAAGAACAGTGCAGTGGTGAAGACCACGAGCTCCTGAATCGTATTTCCCAGTTTCAAATCCTGTCCACCCTGCTCTACTTAACACTGTATGAGCTTTGGGCAAGTTTCTTAATACCCTGCTCTCTGCGTGCTCATTTTTAAAGTAGGACTGGTAGATATCACCTGTAAGTAACACCATACAGTGTCCACCTTTCTCTATCTGATTTATCTCCACAATACAGTATGATGTCACTTATAGGTGGAATCTAAAAAAGCCAAATTTATAAAACAGAGAGTAGAAGGGGCGGGGGGCAGGGGGAACCGGGGAGATGTTGTGTCAGACTACAAACTTGCAACTAGTAAATAAATGAGTCCCGGAGATCTAAGGCGCAGCACAGTGATTACAGACAACAACACTGTATTATAAACTTCAAAGCTGCTAAGAGACTAGATCTTAATTATTCCCAACACACACCTAAAAATGATAATTGCATATGATAGAGGTGTTAGCTAACACTGTGGTAGTAATCATACCGCAATATATAAGTGCACGAAATCAACATATGTACGCCTTAAACTTACACAATGTTATATATCAACTCTATCTCAAAAAAAAAAAAAACCAAAACCAAATTTTAAACAAACAAGTGGGATTTGTGGTGTTCCATACATACTAGTACTATTATTAATATCACTTTGGGTGGCAACAGTTTATGTTATATTTCCTCCTTTCAGAGGCCAATCACGATAATAGTTTGGAAATAAATAATATTTACATAATAAAATAGTACGGATTTTGATTATCGTTAACACTCAGAAGAACATATGGAGGATGCATGGAATAATTAATCAAATCTATAAAACAGAAAACAAATGTTATTAATACTGACACTGTAAAAGCAACAGTGGTTAAAGTTATAAAAATAACCAAAAGAAGAATGGAAAAGAATAATTTTAAAAATGCAAAGAGAGGACTTACGCTCATTAATGTAGGCTGATTTGGCTGAAACATTTCATAGTGGAGAAGACTAGATTCTATCCGAAGTGGGTGAGTCAGGAAATAGACACATCTTATTTAAAAAATGGAGCTGGACATCAGAAGCACTAAAAAAATAAATAGTTCAAATAATTATCCTCAAGGAGAAGCATCGGGGTGACTTTTATATTGTAACTGAATTTTATAATAGAATGCATTTTTTCCATGATATTCAAAAACTAGGAAGCTCTTGCCGTAGTGGAGGCATGGTAGTGTGTGGTGTGTTTGTGTTGACTGCATACAGATTCCACAGATGGAGAGCTCTGCCCCCAAACCTGATGGAAGTCACTGTCACTGGGGAAGGAAAGTGGGTAGCTGAGGGACAGGAGTAAGGTGAGTACCTTTCACTAAATCCATTTCGGGTCTTTAAAATTTTATGCCATGTTCATAGATCACCTACTCCCAAAATAATAATGTTGTAAAGTCCCTGACTTTCACATCATGGCCCTGCCCATAAAGGTAGAGCCCTCAACTTCCAAATTCAAGTGTTACCTGGGCCTGTACCACTCTCCAGTTCCTGTGTCCATGCTCACTGTTCCTCCTCTGTCAATCCCAGCAGAATCCTCACCCACGGTAACCTCCAGAATTCCAGAAAGAACAGGTGCACCCCCTTACAGAGCATTAGGAATGTACATTTGGACTCTCCAGTTTTGCAAAATGGTACCAAGCATGAAAATTACTCATCTCCCATGTTTTGGTTATTCAACAACTGCGTTTAGAGAAGAAGGCAAAGCAATGTATGTGACTGGTCACAGGGTGAGAAGGAAGGATGTCATGGGTTGGTAGCTGAACCACAGGGTGGGGGGCGTGGAATTACCTGGATAACTGCCCAGCTTTATAGGACACGTATCTATAGATAGGAAGACTGGTCATGTACAACCTGGCACTTTCAATAACTATCATAATTTCAAAGTAATGATGAACATAAGCAATATCTCAAGATAACTGAAACAACTGTAATAATACAGGAGAGTGTCATTGATTTCTTTTGCTGTGGCAAAATCCCACGGTCATAGTAGAGCTAATATTAGTGGGGTTTGTTGCCTACATTCATAATTGAAGGAAATGCTGTATTTTTGCTTGATATTAGTGAAAATAACTGTGTAATTGTTCCCAGCCAAGATCATGAACACCTTAAATTTTATCTGTGGACCCAAGATGAAGACCTTGTTCTAGGTCCAAGTACACCCAGAATTCTAAATCCTATCTAAGAAGGGTTAGGCTTGATCTCTAGCCAGGCTTGAAGCCTTAGACACATTTTGAGAGCTGTTTCAGACAGAAGCCACATGTCAGACTAGGGAGGATTCCATACTGACTCAAAGTCAAATACATTAAAATTCAAAGGAAAAAATCTAGACTTTTAAATAGATTACCTGAGATGTGTAGCATATGTCATGGTTTTGAGCAATTAGAATTGTTCTCATTCATTTTATCTCCCCAGGCTAGTGAGAAATGATTACAGAAGCCACAAGTTAGAGATACTTTGAACTTTTGATAAAAGTTGACTCCTGTAGCTGAATAGCTTGCTTTATACTACATGCCCAAGGATGTCAATCAATATGCCAATCTGTCTCAGTTTTAAAACATGTCCTCACGTTTTTGTCTTTTTTTTTACCTTCTTACCATCAGTCTTGAATTAAGACTGGCTTGTGACCATTTGGCCAATAGTGTACTATAGAAGTGATACCATGTGACTTCCAAAGTTCAGTTATAGAATATTATGGAACTCCTGCCTTGTTTGCTAAAAATACTTGCTCTTGGAGTTCTGAGCCATCGTGTAAGAAGTCTATCCTGAGTCTGCCGTACTTTGAGGAAGCCCAAACTATGTGAGTCCCCTATTTGGGACTGCTAATTGGTATAGCACCCCATTTGGCAATCCCAAAGAGCCTGGGCTTCACATATGTGAGTGAAGGAACTTTCAGATGATTCCATCCTCCAGCCATTTGAAGAGACCCCCAGATATTCAAGCCTTCCCAGCTGAGTCCCCAGTCACTGAGGAGCAGAGCCAGGTCATCTTTGCTTTGCTTGTCCAAATTCCTGACCCACAGAATCCATGAGCATAACAAAACGATTGGGTATTGTTATGCCATGAAGCTCTGAAGTAGTCTGTTACACCACCAAAAATAACAAAAAATAAATAAATAAATAAAATGAAGTCCAGTATCTAACCAGGAGGAAGATGGCAGAAAAGCTGAAATGGTCAATATGCAGACCTAGTGACCAAACACCAGGAAGAAATTCATCAGAGCATCCCCAATCAGACCCTTTTATATACATTAAATTGTTCTAAACCAATGTATTAGCTATAGATCAGAGGTCAAAAATCCAATTGCCATAAGCACTTACTATATTTGCTTCTGATCAATGTGAAATCTGACCTTCCTCTACCTTCTTTTCCCCATCCACCAGTTGCATGCATTGGACTTCAAGGGTCAGACGGCTAAGCCATGAGATAGGAGGAACCTGAGTCCCTGAATGATTGTTTCGGAGACACCCACACTGGATTTTTACATGGGTAACGTGACATACTTCTATACGTTATTGAATCATTGGACTGTCCAAGTTTATTTGTTATAGCATCTAAAGTTACCCTAACTGATACAGCAACTCACACTTGACCTCAATGTCAAGAGAATAATAAGCAGGGGTAGAGACTACGGAGAATATAAAAACATCAGTCCCAACTTCACTCCAGCCGATTTTTATCATGTGGAAATGTGGAACCAATTGCCAGATGTTCCTATTTATTTGAGAGATGCCAGCAATCCTTATTTTTATAGGCATCTTAAGTTTAATGGTTTACTCGATTAAAAAAAATACATCAATGAAGAAGCCAAACAAAACTCACCTTGCAGCCCATTTTGCCACATTGCACCTCTCCGGGCTGTAGACCAAGACTGATGGGATCCTTTTATAATAATGGTGTTAGATGAAGGGGCTAACCATTATTGAAAATCCACTGTATCGTACCACACATTTATCCCCTCTGTCACATCTTCGTCAGAGCTGTCATCTTGAAACTGTTCATCTCCCCCTCAGCAGCCTTCCACTTCAAAAGACAAGTTCTTCTTTTTAGCTCAGCGTCCAATGTCCCCACACTCTGGCCCTCACCTAACCTCCTGCAGTATCTTCTTCCAGCCGCCTCAGACTCTGCCCTCCCGTGCATCCTCTAAACCCTGTGCTTTGCTCACACTGCCCAACAGAACACGCTCATCTCATGGTTCAAGGTTCAGGTGATGGACAATACAGGCGAAGGAGTGAGAAACCAAACAGATCTGTCCTCGGGTTCTGTGATACTTGCTGAGTGGCCTTATGAAGTCACCTCAACTTCTCCAGGCTGCACAACATAGAGGCTGAAAATGCCAGAAAGCCCAGCCATCTATTCAGCTAGCTCAGGTCAGCAAACTCTTTCTGTAAAGGACCAGAGAGTAAATAGTTTCAGCGTTGCAGAACATGTGGTCTCCGAATGGTGATCTCTGACACCGTAGTGTGAATGCAGCCCTAGTCAACACATAAACAATGGGACCTGGCTGTATTCTAATAACACTTTTATTTATGGACACTGAAATTAGAATTGCATTTAATTTTCATGTCATAAAATATTATTTTGCCTTTGAATTTTTTCAACTATTTAAAAATATAAAAAACATTCTTACCTCGTCAGCTAAACATGAGCATGTGGTTGTCCAGATTTGCCAATCCCTGAACTAGTTTGTGGCCACGTGATTAACCCTGGCCAAGGGGATCTGCGGCAAAGTGCTCTGGAGTGGCTTCCTGGAAGCCCCACATTGGGACAAAACACTCGTCCTCTTGGGTCGAGCATGGTTTTATCTCCATCCAATGCCATCCTGGGCCATTAGAGGTAAGGCTGGTGACTTAGCGAGGATATTGAAAGAAGAGTGACAAACAGAAAGACCCTAGATCCTTGTTGATATCATTAAGCCGCCAAAACAACCCTGAAACCATCTGACTCCAGAATAAAGAATAAAATTCTTTATTTCATAAGAAACAGAATTTTCCTCCTTGTTTAGCTGGATGTTTTGCGGTGGTGTACCAAGTACGGGGAGCAGCCTGCCCCGGGTGTAGGCAGTAAGGGAGTGTGTGGTTTGCAGGGAATTTAGAAACAGTAATAAAACCAGTGAAAAGTCCACCTGCTTTTTATTACCACTATGCACCAGCAACTCTAAACCATGCCTGTGATAAAATACTCACCCTGGTTCAGGTCCTCTGCTCCCACCACTCCCTGGTCTTGTTACCCAACTAATACTTGTACCTTGCAGTCAAGAGGTTCCTAGCTGATATGCATGTCCCAGCAGCCAGCATGGTGTCTTGACTTTATAAATATTTTGCTGAGGTGTTAAAGAACCCATGGTCCACACACATGCACACAAGGACATATATAAACCCATGTAGTAGTGAGTCATGTTATAATTGCATTCTACTGGCTTAAGAAAATGAAGAGTATTCTTTGGTTTCTGCCACTTGACATTTCTTAAACCCACAGTGGAATCATGAGGCCTCTACCCTATTGTGACCTCACATAGCTTTACCATGGTTTCTCAAGGCCTGACTGGGCTTGCCAGGACGGTCCTGGAGAAGGTGTATTTGCTTGGAGTAAAAAAGAGAAGAATCAAGATAAACTTAGAACAGCGCACTTGAATTTACTCAAGAAATGCACAGTGTCCCAAAATAAGAAAATCAGCCTAGAAAAATGTAGCCCAAGTCCCCAGGATTTAGAACCCTATGAAGTGGTGTATGGGCTGCTGGAAGTGGGCACAGCTCCTAGGCAGCGTGCCTCACTCTGCCTGGCTCTGTTCTGGGATGCCCAACCATAACTTAGCATGGCCTAGAGCTGTTTTCTATTAAAAATGTGTACACATGACTTAAACATCAAGCTTTAATTTTTACCCAGACCCTTTCCCAGCTATATTTTCACTGTGCTATAAAACCACACACACATGCATTCATGCATTCAGTCACACACACACACACACACACACACACACACGCATCCACAAAAACCACATATGTTGAATGCGCAAACACACTCTTGCATACACAAGCAAGACACGTGCACACATACACACATGCATGAACACAAAGACGTGTGTGTGTGTGTGTGTACACACACAACACATACATGCCCATACTTCCATCCCTCAGCACCTGGACATGAGATCTTTCTGGTTTAACTTCATATAGCAGAGTTATTAAGAAAGGCTCAACACTCAGACCAAACTCATTTGAAACCCTGCCCCAACTCTTCCTAGCTGTACAAATTTGGACAAGTTTTTTAACTTCTCTGAAGCAACCTTAGTTCCATAACATAAAATATGAATAACAAAAGCCCCTCTACGATAGAATCATTGCAGGGATTAGACGAGATGATGTTTATAAATGCTCAGCACAACCCGTCAAGCACGTACCATCTGTGCTGTTAGTACTATCATCAGCATCCCCAGTGCGTTCTGTTTTTTTTTTTCAGTTTTCATATATTCGTTGTATTTTCCCAGGGTAAGGAGAGAAGGGGAAAAGGTCAGCAGGTGTGTTACAAAACAGTAGCAAGTGGGAAAAGAAGTACCGGAGACACAGCGAACTCAACCACCAAATAAGGACTCCCCAGAGATGGAGTCCCAAACGCCCAAGGGGGCTCAGTCTCCTGCAGTTCAGAAATGAGGGGAAGGAACTGGGAAAGAATACATAGGTTTAAGCTTTCCTCCCTGTCCCCACCCCCATAAATTCAAGATTTCACACAAAGCTTTGGTTTCTAGCACTAAATGTGGAGCTACATTTGTCCACATCTTATTAAACAATCCTGTGGCCACTTTGACATTAAGTTTCAAAAGTTGCTGAGTGACTTGGATATACATTCACCTTCCCTTTCTTGGTCTCCCAACCTTGCTTTCTACATGGACGCTCCCCCCCCCTTCCCATTGCTTCTGCTTCTCTCTACCCTAGGATTAGAGATTAAAAGAGGTTTGATCCATCCAAACAGTAGTGTATTAGTATGAATCACATCAAGGGATGGTCTTGACACGAGAGACTGGGAACAAGGGATGGAGTGTTCGTAGCTTCTTCAGGATTTAAATGTGTATGGGGGGGACTTTTGAAGGGAGGGGGGATAAAGAGGGGTGGAGTAGGAGTCAGGTTTTTAGGACAGAAGATCTGGCCCAAAATAGAAATAGGGGAGGGGAACACAAAAGAGGATAATTCAAGACCCCCCCACTTCAAGAGGGGTCACCAAACTGTGTTCCAGATTCTTTTCCTGGTGCAGAACCTTGTCAAAGATGCTTTAGCTATTTTTTCTCAATACAAAAAGAAGTGTGTAAACAGTAAAACCCCAAAAGAGCATGGAGAAGACCAACAAATTATCTTTCTACAAAGCAGGCCACCTAGCAGCCACCCAATCAGCTATTCACGAAGTCTTACAAAGCCCAGACGAATATGATAACTAGAGGGGGCAGTAAGTGGGGGAGACAAGAACCCAGGATCAGACATATCACCCAATGCGTTCTGTTGCATTTACCCTGTTTCAACACAATGAGGTAGTTTTGTGGGGATCTCACGGAACCTGGCCTCCTTTAGTCACCATAGTAATGATGGCTGCCGCAGGCTGGACACTAGCTCTGGGTGCCATGAAGAAGCCATGGCTTATGGGCTCTCTGGAAGCCAACAAGAAAAGCCCAGCATCTATAAAGGTTAAAAAATATAGCCTCTGCTTTATACACCCATCCCTGGGCAGCTCAAGCTGGGTACAAGAGGTATTGTTCTTAAAGCTACCCTTGCCAACTCACTTTTTTTAAGCACACACACACACACACACACACACTCCCACACACACATACCCTGCTGTGCATGGTAGGCCTCGCCCAATCCAGTGAAGGATAGATCTCCTCTCTCAAGTGAGTCCTGTGTCTGGGATTAGAAGTCCAGAACGGGAATCCTTTATTACACATAGAGACAACCCTCAGCTAATCTTGGCTTCCCCTTTGCACCTTTCCCCTCGTACAGCCTGTCCTCACCCTCCTGCACCACCTTTTCCTGTTCGGACCAACTTCCAATCTTCCAGTAGAAGGACATCGAGTCATGGGGACACTGAATGAAAACCCAGTCTCCCGTGGAACACTGAAGGTGGAGCAGTTGCAAGAGGACACTAGGGTGGGAAAGCCTGCTCCGATTGGCAAAAAGGAGGTAGGTCAATAGGCTACGCCCACCAAATAGATGGTCTCCCTTGTGATCAAACAAAAAGTCTTCCTGCTCCGCAGACCGGGAGCTGCTGCCATGGCCCCTGAGATCGCTCGTGTACCCGAGAACGCTGTGCAGGAACAAGGGCCGTAAGATTCAAATCCACAAAAATACCAAATCAGAATATTTATACTACAAAAAAGAGTTAAAATACACAAGATACGTCCATATGCACACAGCTCGTGCAGTTGGCCACCTGGAGAAAGTGGGGCCCAAGGTGTGGTTATCCAAGGGAGCAAATAAAGAAAAATCTATCAGCCCAGAGTGGGGTGGGAGTCAGCTTAGGAACAGCAAGTCGGCAGCTGTTCCCCCCTCAACCCCTTGTCTGTTTTCACAACCCATGGCTTGGGACAGTCATCAGCACCCCACCCAGAGTGGGTTATGAGACAAGATGTGGGAAAGCCCTGCCTTACCCGAGAGACTCCCTCCCACAGGATACAGTGGTTCGTGCTGCTGGGCCCATCAATCCAATCTCATGCTCAATCTCTACACTCTGGCACGGGGGCAATTATTATTACATCTCCTTTGAAAAGAAAACAGTTTCCCTCTCTGGGCCACTTTCAAAAGCTGGAGATTCTGGGGACACGGAGTGAGGGATGTTCTCCAAAACCCTCAGGAGCATTGGATTGAGCAGGGTGGGAGGTCACTTGCCTCACCCCTTCCCCCTACCCTGCCATGTGAGAAGGGGGTTGTGATGCTTGGACCTGGCCTGAGATGCATACCCACCTTTGTCCCCACTTCCTCCACTCTGATGTCCCCCACTTCCGCCCACTGATGCCTGCTCCTCAAATCTTCCTGATCACAAAACGCTAGCCCCCACCCACTGTAGCTCAGTGCTGGGCCTCGGGAACAGGGCAGGGCTCTGGCTGTCCTCTTCTTCTTCCTCCTGAAAATAGGCTGCCTTTCCTTGTGAGCTGGGGGCCTGCGGGGCCTTCAGGGGACACAAAGCCACCATACGGCTGCTGCTCTGGCAGAAGTGACCCTTCTCGGGCTGGGGTGGCAGCTTGCTCTCCTTGGCACAGTGGTCTAGCCCTCCAGGGTTGTGCCACCTGTCTCCCTCTGATCTGCGCTTCTGCCTGCTCTTCCCTGTGGGCGCCTTTCACTCCCAGGACCGAACACCCCATCAGGGCCGACAGGTACTTGGGTAGAGTCCAGGCCCTTAGCAGACTTCTTAAAGGTAAACTGCACTGCTTCACCCTCCTTCAGGCTCCAGAAGCCCCCGCCACGTGCAGCTGACTCCCGTACACAGAGACCTCCATTGAGGGGTCAAGGTCAAGCGCGACCCAGGCGCGGCGCTGGTGGTCCTGGACCGGAAGGCAAGCCCCCTGCACGCGCTGAACCACTTATAGCTGCCGGCCCCTAGCCTCCGCTGTAGCTCCTCGGCCAGCCTCGGCCTCCTCCCCTGCCCTGGTACCGCCACCGCAAACTGCTGGTTTGACACAGAGACTTGAAACCGTGCATGCAGTTCCCTGGTTCCTAAGGTTCAAAGAACCAAAGGGTTTCGTGTGGCCCCACCTGTCAGAAGTAGGTGCACCCACTGGTAGACACCTACTGCTCCCCCTAAATCCCGGCCTCAGCCGCCTGGCAGCCTGCCTGCCCAAGACACAGGCACCAGCCGAGGCCCCGCTCTGGATGGGTGGGGTGTCTGGCTCGCCTGGCGCCCTTCCACAGGCACATGGAGTCTGTTCGTGAGCGTTTCCAGGAATCAGAGCAAACAACTCTGATTTTGGAAGGAGGTTGGGTTAATGCTAAGCTTGAAATTTGGGGGTTTCCATCAGGGACAGCCAGCAGGAGATGTGGGGGACCTGTCACCCTAAGGCCGGACGTTCAAGAGGAAGACGTAGATGTCAGCCAGAAAAGCATGTCGCTGGCTCCAGCAGGATCCACACCAGGGAAAGAGATCAAGAAGATGAGGGAGTAAATGGTGAAAGTCAAGGCGGGGGTGATGATGGGAAAGGGGAACAGGACATTTTCATGGCACTGTCTTAAAGTTGGCCTAGGACTTAACTAGAACCATCTACCTCAAATTAGCTTGCTCTCTTTCTCACTCCCACTCCCTCTCTCCCTTCTCTCTTCCTTTGAGCACATTCAAAAAGTTGTTACATTTTCCTATTACTTCATGAACTGAAATTAAAAATAGGTTAAAGAATGGTTTATTATTAACTGAGCCAAAACCTCTGCACCTTAAGCCAAGATCTACAATAAACAGTCTGATGCTATCTTGCCTTGCAGGAGTGCTGTTCCATCTAGAAGTGCAGAGAGACATACACCAAAAATAATAAAGAAAGAAAACAAACAAAATAAAATTCAGTGAGACCAACTCCAGGACAAATCTGTTCCCTTTGGCCCCCTGAAGGGCAATGAGGATTGTTGCCATTCGGAAATTGCTTTCATGGTCTTTGTCCAAGACTCGCTGGCTTTCCTGGAATGTATAACCCTCCCATGATTCACAAGTATGGATAAAACATGGTTGAAACCCAACAGCAAAGTAGTTTTAAATGCAGATAATGGATGTAGGTTCCTGATAATGGATGTGGCTTTGCTGGACCCTCCCAAGAAAGAGATGGAGAAGCTTGAGTCAGGACAAACCCGTGAGAGAGGCTGGTTTATTGTGCTCAGGGCACGGTAGATGCCTCCGAACAAAGACAATTTGGATATCCTCTTTATCAATAATTTTATATTCTAAAAAAAAAAGTAAACATGGAATTTGGCATCCATTTACGAAAAACATGGTTGTAGACACACATTTGTATTTTCTCCTATGGCTTTGTCCTTGTAAGCTGTTTCAGCTATCCCATCAAGATGATGAGTGCTTTTTGTGGGTGACAGCTATGCCATTAAGACCTAGAAATGCCTCCAGTTATCTATCAGCATGAAAAGAGTGCTCTACAGCTCAACCAGGTGAGTTTCTACTCACCTGACTAGTAAGCCAAGATTGTCTTATCCAGGCTAGGCAAAATGGGGCCAGTGGAACCCTTACAAAATGCTTTGCTCTTAAGACTTAGCTAGGACCTAGTGAGCCAGCAGGAGAGCTTGCTGTCTCCAAGGGAATCAACGAGGCCATCAGAAAAACCATAAAGGGAAGACTGTGGAGCTATAGACGTCAAAAGTAAAATTGAAGATTTTAGCTTTAAAATATTTGGTGGTAGTCTTGGGGCACCTGGTGGCTCAGCCGATTAACCGTCTGACTCCTGGTTTCAGCTCCGATCATGATCTCAGGGTCCTGGGATTGGGTCCCAGATCAGGGCTCCCCACTCGGCATGGAGTCGGCTTGAGAGCCTCTCCCTCTCCCTCTGTCCCTCCCACTCCTCCCCCACTCGCTCTCTAAATAAATAAAGAAATAAAATCTTTTAAAAAATTGTAGCAGTAGTCTTAATATGAGGTAATGAGAATGGTACTTCGTCTCTGTGGTCTTCCTCCCAAAACTCATAACCCCCAGGCTGACTATGAGAAAAACATCAGACAAATCCAAATTCAGGAGCATTCTACAAGACATCTGAGCAGTACTCCTCAGTGTTGTCAAGGTCATGAATAACAAAGAAAGTCTAAGAAACTGACACAGGCCCGAGGAGCCTAAGGAGACATGACAGCTAACTATAATGTGGTATCCTGGATGGGATCTTGGAATTGAAAAGGGACATTGGGGGAAAACTAGCAAAATCTGAGTAAAGTGTGGAGTCTAGTTATTAAAGTACCTACCCACGTTGTTTCCTTAGTTAAGCTGATGTACCACAGAGATGTAAGCTTTTGACAGCGGGGGAATCTGGCTGAGGCCCATGTGGAAACTCTCTGTGCTATCTTTGCAGGTTTTCGATAAATCTAAAACTTTTCTAAAAAATTCAAGTCATTTTTTAAAATTTCAGTGGTCATAACAGGTAAGAAGTACTTTAGTTAAACTGATAAGAACAGATCCTACACTTGATCTTAGCCAAAAGGCCGAGAAGGGATGGACTCTGGGAAACAAACTGAAGGCTTCAGAGGGGAGGGGGTGGGGGACTGGGATAGACCGGTGATGGGTAGTAAGGAGGGCACGAATTGCATGGAGCACTGGGTGTTATACACAACTAATGAATCATCGAGCCTTACATCGGAAACCGGGGATGTACTGTATGGTGACTAACATAATATAATAAAATTTTTTTTTAAAAAAAAAGAAGTATTTTAGTTAAAAACAAAACCACCAAAATATCCCAACATATTTGTGATTGTTTCTATATTATTCATACCTAGTTTAGCACTAGGACATGGTATAGAAGAGTCTTTCCTCCAGACAAAGCCCAACTGACAAGAAGTATGGTGTTCGGCAGTTGACCCCATTTCCACATCTGTGGGGTGCCTGGCTCTCTGGACCACACAGTCACGGCCAGGTTGTATCATCCCTTCTCGCAGGAGAGGTTCACCAAAGTCCTAGCATGGTGTCCGGGAGAAAAATCAAGAACTAAGCCTCGGTGTCATACACATGATTCATTCATTCTTTATTCCATCCACTCATTTGCTCGCTTAATTTCATTCATAAAGCATTCACAAATGTATTCAAAAGCATTCATGTAAGGGGCCACTATCGACCTGGCACAGTGCTAGACCCTAGTCCCTGCACTCACAGCCCTGATAATTGACTATATCAGAGTAGTTAAAACCATGTGCTTGGAGCCTGAGTTCCAATCCTGCTTTTGCCACTTGGTAGCCTTGTGACAGTGGGCAAATTGCATGCATCTTTGAGACGGTTTCTTCATTTGTAAAATGGGCATAATAGCAACAGGACTTCCCCTACATCATTTCTGTGGGGAGTTCATGCATGTCATGTGTGGAGCTCAGCCATCATCAGCTGCCATTCTTTATCAGCACTGCAAGCTCCAGGGGCTTGGACAGGAGAATGAGTGGAAAGCAAAGGAAACAGAACACTTTTCTGCTGCTTCCAAGCTGGGTGGTCTTAGGATTCATGGAACCACACTGGGACTCCGTTTCTTTGAAAAGTAAGGGAAATGTTTCCCACCTCAGGTTTTCAAGAGCGTTAAATAAGACACATAACAAACTCACCAAGTGCCTGGCAGGTGACAGACTCTTGGCCACTGAGAGCCATGATTCCTTAAATCCGATGGCAAATGTGACAGTCACAGAACAAGACGGGAAGGGTTTGTCTGTGCGCGGACGGGAGCCTGTCCAATACAATAAGAAGATAGTTACAACAAAACAGTGCCCGAGGGGGCATTTTTGAATCCTCACAAGATGGAGAAGACAGATTTTGCTGAGGAACACAAGCCCACACAACACAGCGGGAGGCCCCTTTTCCAGGCTGCCCAAAGTTACCCAAATTATTTTCCTGACATTCACGTGGTCTCAACTCCTTCACCTGACAGCCGAGGCCCAGCCCCATCGGCCCCCGAATCCCTCCCCAACCAACTGTTTCTCTCACCACCAGTCAGACCAGTCCCCTGAGCCTGGCCTTCCCCGCCTGACTCCCATCCCACATCCAGCCCACATCCTACCTGGTATGCGAAGCTGGGCTTAACTGTCACCTTTTAAAGGACCTTTTTCCTGGTTCTTCTGATTGAAATCAGTTCTCCCTTGCTCTCCACACACATCCTGACATCTTGGCTCTGCTCTTCCCTAAGGCACATACCACTCTCCCCTCGCCTTGGAGAGAGTTCTCCTGCACTAGCTTAGACGCTGCTTGGGGCCTGCTGCCATTTCCCGCCTCAACTCCGTGCTCCTCCAAGCTCCAGGGCAGCCCTCCCACACAGGCAGTCTGTAAGGATTGGTTGCATGTTCCAGAAAGATCACCCAGGACAGCTGGCACACGCACGAACTGTAAAAGCTGATGTGATCACTCAGTAAAGCCTAAATGGCTACCCTATAAGGAGAGCGGTAAGAAAGGTGCATTCTGTGGCAATTGTGTGGTTTGCCTGCCCAGCCTGCCCAGCAGCTAGCCTCCCTACAGGAAGCCAGGCTGAGCCGTGCAGAGCACAGGAGCTTCTCCCGGCTCTGGACCTCATCGGGGGGCTCCTGGACCTGGCAGGTGCCCCTGCTCAAGTGGCCATTGCAGGACCTGAAAAAGCAAGCCTGGGATTGACCTCAACTTTGAGGACAACTGTCACACGTTTCTATTGCCCTGTTTTGTCTGGGCTTGGGACAAAGAGAATTGGGGGTGGGGAGTTGTTGTTTTTTAAGATTTCACTTATGTATTTGAGAATAACAGGGAAAGAGCGGTCATACACAAGCAGGGGGGGGCGGCAGAGGGAAAGGGAGAAGCAGGCTCCCCGCTGAGCCTGATGTGGGGTTCTCTACCAGGACCCTGGGACCACGACCTGAGCCAAAGGCAGACACACGTAACTGACCAAGCCCCCCAGGTGCCCCGGGGCAAAGAGAAGTGTAAAATAAAGTTTAGCCCTCACTGCTACTGTGACATAATAAAAAATATATATATTGGTCTTTGCCCCCAGATCAAATATATATATTGATCCTGACACAGAGCTCCCAAAACCCTTCTAATTTCCTGAGTGAGGGGGTGTCTTTTGTTCTAATGAGGTGACTCTGGGGGGCTCCCGGATGGGGGCCAGAGGAGGGCTGGTCACCAGAAACACCAAATGTGATTAGAAGCTTGGAACTTTCAGCCCCGCCCCATCCTCCTGGGAGCCAAATGGGGCTAAGATTGAGTTAATAATCAATCATGCCTACATGGGGAAGCCTCCATGAGAAAATGCCCAAACTCTGGGTTTCGGAGAGTTTGGGGTGGTGACCACACGGAGGCGCGCTGGGAGGGTGGCACATCCTGAGAGGGCGTGAAAGCACCTCACCCCTTCCCCACACCACGCCCCATGCACTGCTTTGCCCGGCTGTTCGCCTGTATCCTTTGTAACACCCTTTATGATAAACATAAATAAATGTTCCCCTGAGTTTTGTGAGTCCTAGCAAATTATCAAACCCAAGGACGGAACCCCTGATTTAGAACCAGTTGGTCAGAAGTACACGTGACAACCCAAGATTTACGATTGGCATCGGAGGTCTGGGCAGTCATGTCAGACTGAGCCCTTTGCCCCTGTAGCCTGTGCTCACGCCAAGCAGTGAGTGACAGCACTGAGCTGAATTGCAAGACTCCCAAATGGCATCTACCGAGAACTGGAAAATTGCTTGGTGTGGCAAAACCCACACATTTGGTGTCAGAAGTATTCTGAGAGTAAGAGAAAGTGTTTTCTCTTTGCTTTTTGTTTTGTTGAGATATAATTGACACAAACGGTACTTTTTCTTTACTCCCCAGATCTACCAGGAAGACTACCAATCCCTCCCATCCTGAAAGACTTCTAATACGCCAAGGAAGGAAGGAGGGAAGAAGGGAAGGAAGGAGAGAGGACAGAATCTAGCTAGCCATGTGTACTTATACCCATCGCTTCTTGAATTCTCCTTAGTTTTGTTCATGATTTGATGGTCCACAGCTAACTGCTACAAATTTCCACCCAGACTGTGAAGACATGCTTGATACATCCAGCTGAAACTGGCATCTTTAAAGAAGGAAACTGACACCGTCTGGTTATGTAGTTCAGCACTCAACTCTCGAGTTCCTAGAAGGCCTGCCAGAGCCCTGTAGGATCCTGACTGGAGGCCTGGCTTGCCTTTATGAAAATGCTTCTCTCCTAGACCTAACACAGGTGAAGGGGTAGAGAACCACATCCAGATGAAGGTCACGGTGTGAGCAAATTGACCACGGGGAAGAGAAGTCCACAAATGCTTCAGAATTTTTTTTTTTCTGAAAAACAGACTTTTTAGTCTCTCAAAACGTTGTCTACTTTGACATAATGTTTTCCTCTTCACTTAAACCCTTATTTTTTCCAAAGGACGCTTAATTTAAACAATGTGTTATTGTAATTAAATAGAGGACTTAGTGATACAAACACCAAAATTCTTGTTTGAAAGTAAAACTTTCCTGGCTTCCAGGACTGCCAGGGAATTTTTAAAAGAATAGCGGCAGCTTTCGAACTAAGAGTTTTCACAGAGCCAGGGTGAGAAAATGAACCAGGAATTTAGTATCTGAACATAGTGTATGGAGCCTGAGGCAGATGAAACTCACCCTCCTTGACCTCGTAATTTGAATTGCACGTGTGTATTAGGCAGTGACATTTCCGAGGAAGCTCAGACGTCCCAGCAATCCTTCATTCATGGTGCGTCCACCAGACAGGGCATCACGTGGGTTGAAGAAGAGCAGCCCGCTGTTCTGCAAATCCCAACGCGCAGTAGATGCCATGTGAAAAATTTCCTGGGACCTTCAGCTGTGTCGGTTCATCACCAGCGACGCTTCATCCCAGACACCAACAACTCAAATGATCAGTCAAGGGTTAGTCTCCTGGAAAAAAATGAAGTTTTAAATGGAATCATAAGACAGAATGGGGATGTTTGGAAATAGATGAAAAGCAATGAAGACCATCCCAACAGCAAAGGACTGGAGAAGTGTCTGGGAGAAGACCAGTCAAATTACCCTCCGGTGCATCAGGAAATGCCTGATTATTTTCGAGATTCGTGTAATGCTGCATGAATATGGATCATCTGCTATATGCTTGACCAAGGGCAAAAATTCTATAGTTGCATCTGGTTCTGATTATGTATGAGAATCTAATGGCTCTGCCCCAGACAAGGCCACTCCTCCAGACACCATCCACAGTGAGGCAGGTGGAGAGAGAAGGGTGCCAAGACCATAAGGGGCAATGTTGAAAAACAGACCTAGTTCCCTTTCTTCCTCTTGATAACCACCTGGATGGCTGGGTGTCCTCTAGATAAGGCCATGTCTTGTCTACCCTAACACATGGTGCTACTATCATTTTATTTCAGCTCAATACTAAAGATCTAGGAATTGATGAAAGCTCACTCCTAGGCAGAGGACAAGGGTCCTCCATCATCACTCCTCACGAATCAGGGCCAGGGAGGGTGTAGAAGTGCACTGCTTCTTACCTGTGATACAAAAGGTAATATCCCAGAAAAACCATTCAAGGTCATAGGCAAGAAAGCCAATCAAGCAAAATTAGCAGCTAAGAGCAGGGCATGGAAGCCTATCGAGGGCAGGCCAAAAAACCAGTTCAGAGGAGACAAGAAAGAAGTGGCCAGACCAACAGTTACTGGATAAAATCTGAATGTTGATTGTCAAAACATGAGTTTTAATGGGTGAAACAGGCTCTGTTAAAAGCTCTGTGTAGGGACAAAGATCCCCATATACTCAGTGTACAACAATTGGTAACATTTATTAAGCATTTATTATGTGCCAGACACTTCTAAAATTTTTTAATTACAGTATAGTTAACATACTGTATTAAATTAGCTTCAGGTGTACAATATAGTGAGCTAGAGAGTATAACGTTAAGCAAAATAAGTCAGTCAGAGAAAGACAAACACCATATGATTTCATTCAGATGTAGAATTTGAGAAAAAAAAAAGGAAAAGAAAACAGACACGTTTCTTAGAGCTTTATGCATATTATCTAATTTATTCCTCACAACACAGTTCTCTGAAATAGGTACAATAATCAGCATCCCCCCACCCTTGTCAGGTGAAGAAATCAAGGCACAGAGAGGTTGAGTAATGTGCTAAGTCACCCTGCTAACAAACAGAAGAGCTGAGATTGAAACCCCGGCAATCTGGCTCCACAGTCCATAGGCTTTATCAACAAGCTTGTGGGCTCTCTGATGTCTACTGTTCAGCAAGAGTTTGCATCTTTGCAGCACTCACAAGATATTCTGAGGCTCAGACTGGGGGCACCTGGGTGGCTCACCTGGTTGGGCATCTGACTCTTGATCTTAGCTCAGGTCTTAATCTCAGGGTCATGAGTTCAAGCCCCAGGCTGGGCTCCACACTGGGCAAGAAACCTACTTAAAACAAACAAACAAACAATATTATGAGGCTCAGACAACCCCCTGACCCTGTGGCAGGATTACTTTAAAAGTGGGGTGCCATCCAATCTTGAAAGTAGGACTCACCTTTTCTCTCGAGTATGGAGAACCCCAGAGATGAGCCATGTCCAGGAGAAAGGTAACCAGGAAATCTCCAACCTAAAAGAACAGGAAGCTGCAACCATAGACGAAAGCAGGCCCCTCTTTCCTCATGCATTTTGCAGACCAGGATGGAATGTCCTCGTATTTACAGTGTTCAGTAAAATCCAACTTTAGAGTCAGTATTAATTAGCAATGCTTTCATTAGAAAGTCAAAGGGAAGAGTTATTTAAGACATTAACTAAAAGATAAGTAGAAAAGTTGAGCATGAAAGTAAAGAGATCTTGTAAAATGGTTAATTAGAAAAGTAATTTAAACATTATAAATATTCACGCTTTGAACATCCCAAATACTTGCATAACTTTATTCCAAGAGGAGTCTCAATAATGGGGTTTCGAACTTTCAAAGACTATAAAAAGACTAGTGTGTTGTTTTCCATGTGCTTGGTTTTGAGCAGAGCTCAGGAATTGTCTGGCTAACCCAAAGTGAGTCCTATCTTCCTTCAAGGAATGTATCGGGATCTGCCTTCATTTTGGATCTAAACCCTGCACTCCTGCCCACACAATATACACTTTGCAACCAAGTCTGTACTGTGCTTCACCCGGGCACCACTCTAGGGGTCAAGGATACAGAAGGGCAACACACAAAACCCTCACAAGTGGAGTTTGCATCCTAGTGGGCAAGGCAGATGGTAAACAAGTGGATACTTGCACATTGTGGTTAACAGTGGGAGGGAAATACATAGGAGCACCGATATATAGTAATAAAATAACAGAAGGAAAGGCTGTTTTGGGACTAATGGCCAAGGATGGCTTCTCTGAGGGTGTGGCATTTCAAACAAAATTAGGAACTGTTTTTTTCTTTAAAAGATAAACAAAGATCACAAAACTTTAGCTAGACTAAGAAAAAAAGAAAGAGGATGTAAATAAATACAATCAGAAATGAAAAGTAGATATTACACTGATCCCACAGAAATATAAGGGACCATGAGATTACTATGAACAATTATACACCACCATCTTGGATAACCTAGAAGAAATGGATAAATTCCTAGAAATATACAACCTACCAAGACTGAATCGGGAAGAAATTTTTTTAAAAATCTGAATGTACCAATGATGAGTAAAGAGTTTGAATCAATAATCAAAAACCTCCCAGTAGAGAAAAGCCCAGGACGTGATGGTTTCACTGGTGAATTCAATCAAACGTTTAAGGAAGAATTAAAACCAATCTGTCTCAAAATCTTCCCAAAACTTGAAGAGGAGGGAATACCCCCAAACTCATTTTACAGGACCAGGATTACTCTAATACCAAAGCCAGATAAGAACACCACCAGGAAAAAGAAACTTAAGGCCAATATCCCTGGTGAATATAGACACAAAAATTCTCAACAAAACATAAGCAGACTGAATTCAACAACACAGCTACAATAATTAAAACAGTATAATAGTGGCATAAAGATAAACACATAGATGGCTGGAACAGAATCAAGAGCCCAGAAATAAAACCTTGCATATATAGTCACCTAATATTTGACAAGAGAGCCAAGAATATTCAAAGGGTAGTATTTATTTGAAGGTTCCTTAGAGTGAATTTTAAACGTTCTCTCCACAAAAAAAAACGGTAATTATGTGACCTGATGAGTGTTTGCTAATCAGTTCCCAATACATAAGTGCATCAGATCAACACATTGCGCCCAGTAAACTTACACACTGCCATATGTCAATTACACCTCAATAAAGCCAGGGCAGGGGGAGAGTTCATCTTAGAGAAGGTCCAAGGAGACCCAGAACTTGAGCTTTCCCTAGCACATGAGGTTTACAGCTTACTCATGATGACCCTGGTGTGAATCGACACTTCGAATTCTTTTATACAATTCTGCAACCCCATGGCTGCTCCCAACCTACACTTCCAAACTTATATTTTCCAAACTTTCCCCCTCCAAACCCCCCCTTTTGATACAACTGGTCATTTGGTACTCCCTAGGTTTGTTATGTCTATCCTTACTTTCTCCTCACCCTCTCCCATGTGTTCTCTCCACCAGGATTGCTCTTCCTCCTTCCTTTGCCCAAGGCCAGTCGTTGCCATCTATTTCATGAAGCCTTCCCTGGCTAGCTGTAGCCACACCTGACCTGGGAGCACCTACAACCCACAGTGCCTGTATCACTCACATGATGCCCGGCATCTAGTGCCTTCATGGTGAGCTAATTTGCAGTATTTATATCCAACCTCTTCAAATAAACTATATATGACTTGAGGTCCTTTGTGGGGTTTTTGCATATCCTTGTGCTGATACCCAGTGACTGGCCAGATGGCTCTGCAGTCTCTTATAGCATTTAGCATGGCATATTGCATTTGGCAATTTCCTTGACTTTCCTTTCCTTTCCTTAACTCCCACATCCAATTAAGGACCAAGTTCTGTTGTTTTGGACTCTTTTATGTCTCTTGTATCTCTATATCTCTTACCATCAACCTTCCACACCTACTCTAGTTCAACCTACCAGCACTTTCCACTTGAATTAGTGGACTAACACCCCAACTGGTATTTCCGCCTCCATTACTGCCCTTGCAAACCATTCAAAATTCAGGGCCAGAGTGACCTTTCTAAAGGGCACATCTGATTAGGTCCCTCCCCTGAGGAGACCTGCTCTGTGCCTTCCCATTGTACTTCGCATGAAGACCAAAATTCTCCCCTGGTCTCCAAGGTCCTGCCTGGTCAGGCCACCATTCCTCTAGTACCAGCAAAAGGCTCTTCTGCTCCAAAACTTTTACTCCTTCTCTCATTTCCTATATCCATGTCTCCATCACATTTATTCCTGTTCATCCTTCGGAGCACAGCTCACAGGCCACTTCCTGACAGGACGTGGATCATCACATCCTTGTAGCATTCTGCTCTGATCCCTGGTGGCTCTGAATGCAAGCATGATTCAATAAATAATTATGTGCTGTGTGATTTAATGTCTGTCTCTCCCACTACATCTATGCTCCAAAAAACCAAAATCTTTATTTTCTTATTCACTGCTTTACCTGAGCTCCCAGCATGGTGCCTGGATTATAGTCAGCCTGAAAAGAGTCTTTTAAATAAATAAGCACATTCACAGTTTAAGCCTAAACTCTTAAAGGCATGAAATATGTCTTATTCACAAGTTTACCCTCTACATCTAGCACATACTTTTCACATAGTAGGACCCAAAAAGATTTTTTTTACAAGATTTTTTTATTTATTTGAGAGAAAGAGAGAGAGAAAGCTGGGGAGAGGAGCGGGGGGGGGGGGGAGAGGGACAAGCAGACTCTGCCCTGAGCATGGAGCCCGATGTGGGGCTCGATCCCAGGACCCTGAGATCACGCCCTGAGCCAAAACCCAGAGTTGAACGCTTAACAGAATGAGCCACCCAGGTGGCCCCAAAAAGGTATTTTTTTAAAATGAGTGGCTCTATCTCATAGGGTTAGCTTTGTATTTTACCAAAGTCGCAGGATAATAAGAAAGTCATAAGTGTGAACATTTGAAAAAAGAAATATTAAATAATGGAACTTCTTAAAAGCTCAACCGCAGTGCTAATTTAAGTCAAGCACGAACTTGTATTCACCTCTGCCGCCTAGAGAGCTAAGGCTGGGATTTGCATGGGAAGGTACAGTCTCCAACTGCCAATGTTCAAATAAAATACAACTCTGACCTAAAGTTGAGACATCATCGATGAATGCAGAAAGGAGCAATTTCCTATGCGGACTATGGCTGAAAGGTCATTCGCTGTTTGGTTGTGGGATTACCTGCTCTTACACTGTGCACCATAAAAATAAGCAGGACATTTGTGTTGAGTTTTCAGACAATTTTAATCTTGGCAGCTTCTGTGTCTGCTATATGCAGAGCCAGGGTCTCTCAGACATGAGCTCCTCTCTTAGACATTTTCTAAAGCTCCATTAACTGCTTCAAGCAAGTTGGACAACGTGCCAAGAGTAAGGAGAAGCACACAGCCATGATAGGGCGAGACGATGACACCAAGCCTGCACACCCGAGATGGGAAAGACCTGTGGGTGCCACTAACCCATAATTGCAACCTTACTTTCATCCTGAAAAATAACCCGACCGTGGGACAGCTGTACAGCCTAAGAGGTTCCAAAATTGCCGTTCTAATTTGCATGCCTAGAAATATAGGCATGTGTCGGTAGAGACTGGTCTTCGGAGGTTAAGTGTGAGAAAAAATAGGGTCACTAGCTGCTTTCGAGTCGTGATTCATGCACTGTTTTCCGCGGAGCACTCGCATAGGGTGATAAAGAGGAGGGGGTCCTGTAATCCCTCCCGGAGATTCACGATGCACGCAATCACATGAGAAGCCCTAGAGTAAAGAAATCTGTTAAACCTGGCATTTTCCAAAATTAATTGACTGTGGAACCTTTTCCCATGAAACATCCTGTTGTCATTTATCATTTTTTTTGGCTGGCAGGCATCTGAAGTCGCTTCCTCTGTGTAGGGAATCCCCAACTGTGTGCGAATCTTCCTGGGAGGCAAGGTCTACTCCTCCCCACAGGAGGTAAAAAGGCAAATAGTGCCCCTGAATCACTTTGTGGGCATCAGGGTATCACATGCCCTCAGGGCCAGTGGGCTGCTGCCTCCTGGGACTTTGGCTCTGGAGGAAGTGGCAGCGAAGCTGGGAAAACTCCTTCCAGGCGCAATGGTGGGCACCAGGTTCAGAGCTCAGAGCCATTGGTGGTACAAGGAAAGGGTTAAGTATCTACAGGGGGTAGCAGTGGTGTCCTACCAGGCAGTCCCCAGAGCATGGTTTTGGCTGTGATTCTGGTCACCTACCTCTCTCTGGGCTCCTGACCATTGTCTCAACCTGTTCTCTAGACTCCCATCAGAACTGTGAAGTCAAGGACCCTTCTCTTCCTATCTAAGTCATCCAGGGTCAGCCCCTGTGGCCTATGAGAATTTACCTCTGACTGACCCTTTAACATCTGGCAGAACTGGTACTTTGTGGAAGGACTTTGGACCATTCTGCCTTCTCATGCAATATGACCAGCCTAGAAAGTTGGATTCTCAGATGACAGTATAGTAAATTGGCATGCCTTTACCTCCTTGACCCGACATACTCATGCAGCTTCCAAAAGCGATTTGCTACTATGTATGAGCTTTATGGGGAAAAAAAGTCTGAGAAAAAAATTTCATCTCTGATTTCACCTCCAGATCATTTAATAGGTCTCTTGCAGGTACCATCTCCCTTCCTCTGACTTGACCATGACTCCTCCTCCCTGACCCTCCCCACACCACAGTCACTTAGTACCTGCCATTTCTTTAATCCTTAAACAGATACCACTCCATGTGTGTGCCAAGCAGGGTGAGTTTTGTGCAGATTGTGTGGGTTGAAAAACTAAAAAGAAATCACAACTATGAAACACAAAGACGTTTCAGCCAACAGAAGACTTTAAGCTGTTAATTTTTTTAAATGCTGCTGTTCAAAATAAAATATGTCACACAGTTTTCTATGAGCAAGAACCAAGTTCAAACGGACAACCTGAGTAGGAAGTGGAGTCGGAATCTTCCAGAGTCACTGACAAGGAACTGAGAGATACAAGCACACAGGTGAATAGAAATGTTAGCACTGCAGATGTGCCTTTTTCTCCTTCCTTAGTTGGTGAAAACAATCTCATATTTCTACCTAATAATGTCATATCTTGAGGGTAAGTTTGACGTATTTCTTCCTGGTGTGGGTGACCTTTGGAACTCTGTTTCAAATACACCATCACCAAATCTGGTAAGTTTCCCTATTGTTAATTGTGCTATCTTGGTCCAGCATCTCACTTGTGATAATGGACTGATAATGGATGAAATGAGATTTTCTACTTGTAGCTAAAAAAAAACCCCTGATTTCTGAGCATAGCCCCTATATCATCAATACACACGGGAAACTTCAGCTTATCCACCTTGTCCCGCACCCGTATATCCTGACGATTCTAAGAAAATGGGAGGTTCTATATTGTGCCTTTTTAAAAGCTTTGACTGAAACAAACGATTTCTAACAAGTTCTTAGTTTTTCACTTCACATTCAAAATACACACAATGGAAGAATTGGCTTATTTGGAGAGATGACACTTCAAGATATTAACTAAAATGTTCTTTCCCTTTCCTCTTGATCATCCTTCCCTTGGGCTGCAAACGTACACCTGTCATTTTTCCAGGGGTGGTGGAAAGAGGGTTTAGAGGGTCAGAAAGGAAACAGAACAAAGATATCCAATTCTTCGGTGTAAAGCTCAAAAGCTACAGGTTCAGGTACAAAAAGAGAGAATTGGAAAGTAGATGCGTGAGTCGGGACTGGATGCTTCTCCCTTTCACCCACCAAAGATCTGAGAAAGCACAAGGCTACAGCTCAGTGGGCCAATCTAAGGACCAGGCGACACAAGGCACGTCTCAAGGGCTAGCAGCAGAAAACATCGCCAGGTAGACACCAAGAAACAGCCAAAGGACACTTGAGTCAACAGCCCCCTTCCTAAAGCTTAACATCAACCTGAGGGGCAAGAAAGTTTATAAAAGAGGAAAAAGTCCCCAAATGTAATAAAATGTTTAATCTGAAGTGACTGAGAAATTATGAAAATGCACTGAATTTACCTGAAAGTAACGAGATCCCATTTTCTGTACTAGGAAAAGTAGAAGCTCAAGTTCAGACATGAAAATTTTGTTCCTGAAAAAATATGCCATTTTATAGGTGAATTTGCAAACTGTGAGGTTTGCATCCATTTGAGTCAGATTTACATAAAGGACCTGGGTCTGAGGGCAATCCAGTCGGGAGTGGGCTTTCTGATTCCCCTAAACTGCCGGGTCTTCAGAGCTTGTTGAAATGGGGAAAGCAGAGACGGGAAAAGACGTAGGACAAGGCAGCACCTGGAAAAGTTATGAGAAGTCCAAGCTGGAAATGAGGCAAGGAGGGGAATGGAAAGGAGGAAGAGGACTGTGTCATTTTCTGTCTTGTCTGAAGTCCCAAGGGGACAGGTCCCTCTGCTTATCACTCAGGCAGGCTCCGAGCCACTCAAGAGGGAAAGGTCAGGGGTTACAGGCAAGTGGAAGGATGTCTGCAGATGACGTAGGCCAGATGGACGGGATGCAGGCTTTGCAGGAAGCTTCTAGCTTGGAAACGATAATTTTGAGAAATTAAAATATAAGACACTTCCATGCATAGCCATGTGAGAAATACATGTGACAATATGAGTAATGAAACTCAACCTCAGTACTCAGTACTCCTTCATATTTCAGCTGACAGAGTGGTATTATTACCTTGGATCAAAAGTCTGAGAGCTTGTCCATTACTGGTGATTGTGGCCCAGTTCCAGTACCGAGAATTACATTCTACTTCCCCGACTCCCCCTGGACTGTCTATTAAGCATGTTTCCTGTCCCTTCTGGTCCCAGGATATTCCCTGTTCTACATCTCTGGTTCCCAAGGTGCTGGTGAGCCATAGGGAGCTGGTATCTATCATAGGCCTTGAGATCTCTGAATGAGAAGTGCTACGAAAGTGCCAATTGATCTTAGCAAGAGCAGGCCGGCATCCCTTACGTGTTAGGCCGCCCTCACCATGTCCCTTCCTTGTATCTCCCCCCCTTATTTGCATGTGCTTCACATTCATCTTGATCTGTCCCTGCTGCCTCCGCTGTGAGCATCTCAACAACAAGGAGTATGTCTTCTCTTCCTTTGGTAGCTTCCAGTGAATAATAAATATGCCGTGGTGCTTGGTGACAGATTGCTTAACCACAGGTTCATAAAGCCACAGTGGACTCCTACCACCTAAGGCCCCTCATAAACTGCCACCCAGAACCCTCTTTGCCAGTCCTTCTACCTCACCTATCTAAACTAACATAGCTTTTAAAAATCATCTTCTCCCCATCTATCTGACTGCACAGGAAAGAGGAGAATAGGAGCAAATGGATAACACGAGCAAGATAAGGAATGGAGAGCCCATAAAATACACCACTTAGTGGGTACTAATAATATTTCTGAACACGCGCTTATACTCATGCATGAATGAAGTGATCAAGCAGTCGCTAGAGATGGAAGAGTAAGGCGCTTTGTGGTTGCAGTGACAGATACCCAGTTAGATCTAGAGAACAAAAGGAAGTGTACTGGTTTTGATTTGGAATCCAGGAAACACCACACCCCCAGGCTGTTCATAGGGCAGGTATCCACAGGGCCTCGGGAACAAAGAGAACTAAGTGCACTCTGACCATCTCCCAGCTCTGTTTCTTTGCACACATCAACTTCATTCTTCCTTCGTTCTGTTGACTCTCTAGATAAGGTCTCCAGCAGCTCGTTATACCTACTGTTCTCTCACCACCTGGAGGGAGATGAATCCTAAGATGAGCCCCAAGTCCAAATGACCTACAAAGGTCCTCCTTGGCCCAGCAAGGGTCAGGTGTCCCACCCGGGCCTATAGGGCCTTGTAACCAGGAGTGCATGCCGGAAGGAGACAGAGCGGGAAGTTTCTGGGCGCACAATCCTGAAGGTCAAGGACTTCCTGGAGGAGTCAGCAAAGAGCTAAGGAACTGGATGCATTCCCGCCTAACAGTCCAGTCCTGTCAGGTGGAGGAAAGAAATGTCAAAGGCTTAAACTTGTCTCTGTCACCTGTCTCAAGCCGCCACTAATGCTGGATAGGGAATACTGAGACTCCAGCCCACTCCCCAGCCAAGGCCACCAACAGCCTCAGTGAGATGCTGGAGAACCCCCCAGTGCCGCTAAGACGTAGGGAGTGAGGTCACCAGGAAGGCTCTGGGTTTTCATCCTGCTCTCAGCAAGTCACTCACATCCTTAGCTTCGACTTCCCCGTTCGTAAACTTGTGGACTGGTCTATGTGTTTTCTGTGGTTTCCCTCTCTTCATACATAGCTTTCATCCCCATGATAACAGCTGACCTAGGCAGGCAGAAAGATCAGTAAATTAACAGGTAACGTGGCAGCAAAGGACAAGCAAGATGGGAGGCAATCTTTTAAACATCTTTCGAGGTCCCATTAAAATCTACTGTTGATCATGCCTCTGCTGGCAAACCCTGACCAAATTTCATTGTCACCCCATAACTGTGACTTTCTTACCTGGGGGAGAGTTAAGAACTCTGAGGCCTTTACGCAAAGACTGCAATGCTTTCCGTTTCGCGAGCTGAAGTATAAAATGCACGGGTCCCGCGGTGATTAACTGGGGGTTTTCAGGCAGTGTGTCAAACCAGAGCTGTCCTGGTGTCTTCACCTACTGCAGTTATGATTTCATTAGCCTCTCTGATAAATAATGCAGCGACTTTAATGATGCATTTCCTCTTTAAAAAAAAAACAACCCACAATGGAAACGCCATTTCATAAAGCAGGGAAGAACAATGACTTCTGTTTAATTTTATTACTTTTAAATTAATCTGTAAGGTTTTGAGACGTGAAAACCACCTTCTGAGGAGAAACAAACAAAAAAACAAACAAACAAAAAAGAAAGCAAGAAAAAGGCTAACCTGCTTAAAAGGTGCAGTCATTTCTGGGGGAGTGCAGAACGGATATAGGTCAAGAATCAGCATGGTAGCTCCACCTTCCTCGACTGAGCCCTTTCTAGATCACAAAAGGAAAGTGGTCCTGCCAAAATAAAACCCTCCATAACAATAAAACCTGATTTAATGCAGTCATTATTTTTCCATTAAATCTGAATATCATCTAATGCATGGATGTTATTTTAAACCTACCACACTAATGCAAATCCAGCATCGCCTGTAAATCACACCTAAACGTTCCATCACTTGTCATTACTGCTATTGACAGTCACAATACCTCATCCCCAAGGACACCATCCCCTCAGCCCCTGACTCCAGAGATGTAGGGGGAGAATAAAGGAGATGTATTTTAATTTCGAACAGAGAGCTGCTTACTGAAGTATAGAGGTTGGGTCAGTCACACCCTGGAGGTCTCAGCTTAATTTGGTTCAATGTGTAACCCTTGCTTCTCCAGGCCACACTAGGCTGGCAAAAAAACAAGGCCTAGGTTTGGAACAACTGGGAAAAGAGAAAACTCTCTAAGTGTTTAAACCAGAGGAATCAGTGCTAGGAACTGGTAACACAAGGGATGGATGTGACTGGAAGAGTTGAGAAGCCAAAGCGGAGACAGTGATGCAACCCAGAGACTGGTCACAGGTTGGCTGACGGGACAGAGGGAAGATGAAGTGGGACCAGGGCCCTTGGGGCAGAGATGCTGGGAGGATTCTGGAACCACACCAGCTCTGTCCAGTGGGGTTTGGAGCCATGGACTCAGAAGAAACATTACCACTGCTGGATGCTGTCAGAGGCACAGGGTGGGTGAAATACCCTGACTTCTCTCTTTTCCTCACCCACCTATATCTGCCAGTGCCTCCCCTTGGCAAAACCCTAGCAGAAGCCAACTGACCTCAGGGTATAGGAAGGGCGGATGGATGTCTGTCCCCTTGCAATGAGGGAAAGGTATAAAGGCAAACAGGTCCAGAGCAGCAGAGGTTACAACCACGTTAGTATTTGGGTTCTGCCTCCCTGGGTAGGGCTGTTCCAACCGCTGCCTCAAGACCCACCAGAGACCCTCTGCTGAGAGCTGCAGAAGTCCATGGAGGCTCTGCTCCACAGTGCAACATCTCTATTAATCACGTTTCTGCAACCCCAGCGTCTAGGGGATGATGGGTATCACAGTTGACTCCCCAGTACATTATACCCCCCTACCCGTGTGGAGAAGCCCAACAGTCTAGGAGGGATGGAATGTCTACCCTGGCTCCAAGCTCAGGCCTCTGTTGGCTCTGACTACACCCCTAACCACAGTGACTGGGGCGAGGTGGCCCAGGTCATGCTCAGAGTGACTGATTCAGGCCATAGTTGCTTGCTGTCCCGAGTGAGCGTTCGTGCTACAAATGAGCGAAGAGAAGCTACGGATGAGGAAGCATATGGCGCCAGGAATCGACAGCACAGATCTGGCTGCCAGCCTGAGGATGAGGCAGGCACCGAGAGGACAGGACCCAGGGAACCACAGAGACCAAACCCCAGCCCAGATAACAGCGTGAGCCTGGTGAATAAGCACCCCCCCCACACACACCTGTCAGGACTTCACAATTATGTGACACAACAAATTCCTTTATGTTTAAACCACCGGAGCTTTCTGTTGCTTGCAACAGAGTCCTGACTGATTAAAAAAGCACTAGTTTCTTCAAAGGTTCGGCACAGATGTTAATAAGCAATTGCTTGCTCTTGTTCTCTTACACAGCTATTGAGAAATTTATCCCAAGCTCCCTGGCAACCAAAATGGGGGTGGTCGGGATCTCTAGTATGATATGGTCTTACATCGGATTCCTCATATTTGTAACCCATGCTAAACCTCTTCCAATACAAGACACACACCCCAACCATTCCTTTCTACCTCAGGGTGAGTTTCCTAACTTGCAAAGGCTCTCTCCTGACGCACCAGACCATCCCCTCAGCCCCTGACTCTGGAGGATGGAAGCTTCCATTTCTCCCTTGTTCAAATGTGTTGTGAGGGTCTAATCGTTAACTATCTCTCCCGGAGACAAGAGAGAACTCATAAAAACACAGCTTCCCTGGGTGATAAAGGCTAGGCTCACCCATGAATCTCCTCTTGTGGAGTCCTTTCTATGAGCCAGACGCACTGAAGGGTGTGAAGAATAAATTAGCTGCAACAGGAAGTTGTGGGTAGAAACTTTCCCTTAACAAAAACTCATTTGCCTCAGCCTCCACAATGGGCAACTGGAGGATAAAAAGCCAAGAATGCTACTAAACATTCTCCAATGCACAAGACAGCCCACAGGACAAATAATTATCCAGTTTCAAATGTCCATAGTGGCAAGGTTGAGAAACCCTGCTCTAGGGTTAAGGTCTTAAGAAAAAAAAGGGAAGAAAAGACAATCAGAGTACCAGTGTTCAAATAGGCTGAGTACATTTATTTTTGGTTTATTTTTGGTTGTATGATGCAGGCAATCCTACAATGTTGTCCTTCCTTTCTATTCATTGTGCATTTCATTTCTTCATATTGCCTTCCTACTCTGGCTAGGCCATCTAGCACAGGAGAGGAAAAAAGTATAATTGCATGCACCCTTTCTTCTTCTCTTCTTCGCCATTAAGTACAGTATTTGCTAAAAGCATTTTTGTAGTTGCTACTATCTGGCAGAGAAAGTTTCAGTCTATTGCTAGTTTGCTAAAGGTTTCTTTCATGAATGTTAAATTTTATTAAGTGCTTTTTTTTTTTGCTACATCTATGAAGATGATGGAATAGTTTTGCCCTTTCTATTAATGCAGTGAATTACATTAATCAATTTTCTTAATATTAAACCAAATTTTCATGTCTATAACACCAAGCTTGGGAATGAGATACTGTGTTTCTATGTATGCTGAATTCAATTTGCTAGTAGTTTGCAAGGGATTTCAGCACCTATATTCAGGAATGAGATTGGCCTGTGACTATCCTTTCTTTTCATTTCCTTTTCTGATATGGCATCAAAATTATGCTAGCCTCTTTCAATGAGTTGAGAAGTGCTCCCATTTTTATATTCTTTGGAAAAATTTATGTAAGACTGAAATCTTCTGTTTGTTGAATGTTAAGGAGAACATGACCTGTAAATTCATCCAAGCATGCTCTTTTCTTTAAGGGAAGATTTAAGAGCTATTGATTAATAGTTCTAGGACTATTCTGGTTTTCCATTTCTTAATGAATCATTTGCAATAATTATTACTTTAGATATCATTGAAATAATATATATTTCAGAAATCTCTGCACTTCAGCTAACTTTTTAACTTCTTTTGTCATAAAGCTGGTTTATAATATTTCCTCATTATCATCTGAATCTCTGACACATCTGTGGCTCTTTTATATATTTTATTTGCTTTATTTCTTTTTATCTCTTTCCTCTTACCAGAGCTTTGTCAATCATATTAGTTTTTACAAAGACCTCTCCTTTGGCCTTATTCATTCTACCTATCTGTGTTTTGAACTTCTATTTCTACTGTCCATAGGTTTATTTTTTCATCCTTTTCCTAATTTCTTAAATTGGATGCTTATCTCATTAACTTTTAGCCTTTCTTTTCTTCAATGCAAATATATGGCTCCAAATTTCCCTCCAATCCTAGGTTAGCTGCACTTCACAAGTTTCAATGCCTTTAGTGACGTTTGGTTCCATATACATTCTTATTTATATTATGATTTTTACTCATTGATTAATTAGTAAATATATTTTTTACAATTCAAGACTGATGAATTTTTTTATTCATCTTTTTTGAGTATGAACAGATAAAAAGCAGTTTTCTGTGGCCACATGGCATGCTCTTTGTCAGTCCTTTGAAATTTGTTAAGATGTGCTTTATGGCCTAACGGGTGATTGTTTTTCATAAATTATTCACATGTGCATAATAAGAATATGTTTTTTGGAGTTAACTCTAAACACATCCATTTGATCACGTTTAACTGTACCATTCAAACATTCCGTATGTTTATTGACTTTTTAGAAATGTGTTCTATCACCAAAATCGGTGAGTGAAAATTTCCCACCGCCTTGATGGATTTGTCTTTTACTCCCTGTACTTTTGTCAACTTTTGCTATAGACATGTTGTGGCATTTTAGGGGCACCTGGGTGGCACAGTCAGGTAGGTAGCCTACTCTTGGTTTTGGCTGGGGTCATGATCTCAGCCCTCGTTGGGCTCCGAGCTCAGTGGAGAGTCCACTTGAGATTCTCTCTCCCTTTGCCCCCCCACCTCTCTTTCAGAGAACTGAATCTTTCATATTCATGTAGTGATTCATTTTGTCTCTGCTAAATATTTTTGCTCGTCTATTTCACGAATATAATTGTGCCAACTCTTGTCTGGTGCTGCTTACCTGATACATGTGTTTTCTTGTCCTTTTATTTTCACTCTTTCTTTGTCCTTATTTTAATGTTTTTATTATTAGACAGAATAAAGATTTTTAATCCAATCTGATAATCTTTGTTTTTTTATCAAGATTGATTTTTCATTGACGGTGACTGGGAGTACTGATGTTTAGAACTATTTCTATCATTTGGTTTTGTGCCTGCCTAATTTGATTTTCCTTCCCCCCCCCACCCCCATCTCCTTTCTTTCTTGAACTATTTTTTTTTCATTAAAGTATAGTTGACACATAATTTTCTTGACCTTTTTTAGATTCACTCCATTTTTTTTTCCTCATTCCAATTTCTCACTCTAGTAATTTAGAAAGTATACATGATGTCTTTCCTTCTTCCTTCCTTCTTGCCTTTCTCCCTTCCTTCCTTTCTGGGTGATAGTTTCTCTAAGTAATGTAATATGAAACTTCAACCTAAGAAATCCAAAATTGATCACTATCTTCACCTTTGTCACAAAGAATCCAAGAACTCCAGAACTCTAACCATAATCACCTCTATAATGGTTTATATGCCACTGTTAATCAGTGCTTAATTCTATTGTTTTAATCCACAAATCAAACATCATTATCAGTGTTTTTGCCCAATCAATATGTGTTTCTATGGACTTTCATATTTACCAATTTATATATTTTCCCTTCCTTCCTGCATCTCAGATCTTCTATCTGGGATCATTTTTATTTTACCTGAAATAGACATTTCCAAATTTCCTCTACAGACATCTTTGGGTGGAAATATAATTTTTTTATCTGAAAATAACTTTTTTTCTAACTGAAAGACATCTTCATCAGATACAGAATATAGTGAATGGATATGCACTAGATATAGAATCAGCACTTATAAATATTGTTTTATGGCCTTTTGGCTTCCTTGTGCTATTATGAAATCAGCTACAAATTGGATTGTCATTCCTTTGTAGCTGATTTGTCTTTCCTTTCTAGCTTCTTTTGATTCTTTTTCTCTTTTTTGTGGTGTCCAGCAATTTCTCTCTGTTGTTTCTAGATATGGATTTTTCTTTATTTATCCCACTTAGGATTTCTTGGGCTTCCTTAAGCTGAGAATTAGTGCCTTTCAGTTTTCTAAATACTAAGCCAATTTTGTCTTTGTATGCTGCTTTTCCTTCATTCCCCCTCTTTAGCCTTCTTGAATCTTCTCTAACATCTTAAACCTGTTCCACATTTCCCAATCCTTTACTGTGTTTATTCATTATATTATTTATTTATCCTTTATTTACTATTTAGTGAGTACATACTAAATATACTTATTCTATCTTTTGTGTCCAATAGTCTCGGTTCCTGCTTTTATTCATGAGGCTTTGTTTCCTTGAGCTCCAGTTCCTTGGATTCTTACATGTAGATTCTTTGAGGCCTGGGTTAAAGATGTATTAGCCCAGAGATGTACATTTGCTTCTTTCAGGCATCTTGGGTTGTAATAAAGTCATGGCCTTGCTTATGTAAATTTTCGTTTGAGGCGTTTCAAACTACATACAACATAGATGCTAGATATGGAAGTCAAAAACTATCAGAAATGCAAATAGTGGGCTTTTTAATGTACCTCTTTCAGGGTACATCTTGAAGGTGAAAAATAAGTGAAGATATAGAGTAATGAGTACATATATTAAGAACTGACATCCCTGAATAGGAAAATACATTTATTTGTTATGTCCAAAATAAATCAAATACTTTGTCACAAAGAAAACTCATAAATTGTATTAAGAGTTGTAAAGGTCAGGTGCTCAATCACAAGCTTAATAATAATATTAATAATAAAGATATCTCAACTACTCACGAATTGAGAAACAGTTCTACCAGTCCTTATATCAAAGATTAATTGAAAGTGAAATTTTAAACTATTTTGAAAACCTTGCAAATGAGACTATTTTATAATAAAATCTGTGGGACACAGCATCAGCTGTATTTAGAAAAAAATTACAGCCTTTAAATGGCTTCAAAGCCTAAAATTAAAGACACTTAGGGTTCATCATAATAAATTAGAAAAGGAGTAATAAAATTAATTGCAGTAAAAAGAAAGAGGGTTAAAAAACGTAAAAGAAAGGAGAAATAAAATCAAAATCTCGTTCTTCAAAAATACCAACGAAAAAAGATAAACCTCTGTGAGCTTGATTAGGAAAAGAGAGAAAAAATATTTAAAACTAAGAATGGGTGTTATACGCAACTAATGAATCATCGAACTTTACATCGGAAACCGGGGATGTACTGTATGGTGACTAACATAATATAATAAAAAAACATTTAAAAAAATTAAAGAAAAAATAAAACTAGGAATGGGAAATGACGCATAACCACAGATACAGAATGGACCAAAATCATCAAAAGAAAATATCCTATATCATTTGATGGCAGTGAGTTTGAAAACTTGGAATGGGCAATTACCTGGCAAAACTTCAATAGAAAACTCAACTACAGAAGTTACAATGGAGGAACTGGGAATGTGATTCAAGGTCCTCTTTCAGAATACAACTTTTAGCACAAGAAAGCACAGCACCTTCTAGGGCCAGAGAATGCACAGAGGCTTCAGGGAAATTCCAAAGTAAACAGCTCCAGAAGAGTAGTGACCCCAACATTCTTAAACATTGGGGAATGTGTAAGGGTAAATCCAATATTGAGATAATTGGGGCCAAAAGTAGAATATCACATTGAATCTTATTGGGAGCCCTGATTCTAGAACTGGCTGGGGGCAGATTCATTGAAAGATGCTTAGAAGATAAGAGCCTTATGGGGATGTTGAGTCCCTTTGGAATCAGTGTGCTGGACAGGTAATAAATAACCTTCAGGTAAATCCAGGAGGCTGGGCCCTCCCAATTCCAATGCCTTGCCTGGAAATTCCAGCAGTTTCTCAGGATGTGCAAATCATCAAATCCAGCCTTGTCAAAATCTGCATTCCTGAGCTATTGTTGGTATTGGCCATTTCTTGGGAGAGTGTCAACATCATGTTCACATGATTAGTGTTCAGATGGAAACGTTTAAAAACTCATGAAAAGGAGAAATTAATGATAATGCAGTCTCCAAGGTCAGAGTCACGCATTTCAGTAAAAGTTTACCACCTTCCAAAACCAAAAGTGACACTGAACTGCCATTTCTGGTGGGGGGTGGAGAGGAGGAGTAAATTCACCAGCATATTTATCTAAATGGGCTGCAGAGATTATGTTTTACAGGGGAGTTTTTTTCCTTCCCAATAGCCTCACCACTGAACCATGAAAATTGTTTTATTATGTGTGGCTGTAGGGTGACACCCTGAAGCAGAGGATCCGGCTAAGTGGTGCCCAGAGCCCTGGCCCACAGAAACAGTGAGATAATAAATACATGTGTTGTTTTAAGCTACTAAATTTGTGGCGATTTGTTACGCAGAACAGAAAACTAATACACATCCCTGTGACTCTTCACTCTCCCCACTGACCATAAAGCCTCCCCCCCACTCCCATTCATTCACCAGATGGAAAATTCTTACCCACCGTTAAGTTTCAATTTAAACATCCTCTATTTTCAAGAAATTTCTCTGAACTTTCCCTTCCACCCCTGTTCTTAGGCTCATAAAACCTATAGATACCTATTTGAAGCAAGGAGCTATGTCTTAGTCATATTTACATTCTCAATGTCAAACATGATGCCTGCCACATAGTAATCACTCAATAAATGTTTCTGAGATGAGTAGGCATCTAAGTCCAAAAATTTATTTTTATAAATCAGTGTAATTACCAACTTCAAGCCTCCTCTCCCAGGCTGGCAGGAAATTGACCCTTAGCCCTTCCTTAGTTTTCCTTCCCCCTTCCTGAAATTCATATCAAAAATCTAAGATCTGGGGCACCTGGGTGGCTCAGTCAGTTAAGCATCTGACTTCAACTCAGGTCATGATCTCCAGGTCCCGGGATGGAGCGCCATGTTGGGCTCCCCACTCAGCAGGGAGTCTCCTTCTCCCTCTCTCTTTGCCCCTCCCCCTGCTCCTGCTCTCTCTCTCTCAAATAAATAAATAAAATCTTTTTAAAAAATGAACCATGAGAGACTGTGGACTCTGGGAAACAAACCGAGGGCTTCAGAGGGGAGGGGGGTGGGGAATGGGATAGGCCAGTGATGGTATTAAGGAGGGCACATATTGCATGGTGCACTGGGTGTTATACGCAAATAATGAATCATGGAACATTGCATCAAAAATTGGGGATGTACTGAATGGTGACTAATGTAACAAAATAAAAATTATTTTTAAAAAAGTGGCTTTCTTGTAGTCAAAAAAAAAAATCCAAGATATTACTCTGTGCCAAAGTACTATGGGTAAGAGGCTCTATAACCTGTCTGCCCAGTTGCTAATAAGATATTCATTATCTCTGTCTACAGCCTCTTCTGGTACTTCTGCACCTGGCTTGGGATGTAGGAATTAGCTGTATCACCCAGCCATTCTCCTCTGGAGACTTGTATCATCCTGGGGGCCCATCCAGGGCCTGGATCCCCACTGCTCTCTCTCTCTCTCTCTCCCCTCTTTCTCCCTTCAGCCAAGGGCCATCTCCTCTTCTGGGGTGGGGGAGCTCTCCAAGACAACTATCTAGAACATCAAGTCTCCTTCACCCTTTTGCCTCCTCTGCAAACCCTTCTGAGGGCTTGTACTCTTAGAAAACAAAAGCCAGAAATCCTTGCTGGCATCCATTGCTTTCAGTCCTAAGGGGACTCTGACACAGTGAAGTACAGCCAGGACTGGCTCAGATAGGAGAAAAGCAAAGGAGGAAAATCACATGCTTTGCATCTGAAAATATGAACCGGTATCACTTTGGGGATGAATGTGTTAATTAATTGATTGACCAAATTAGAGAAAGAGAAATAACAATGCAAGGGTATCTAGGCAAATGTAAGTAACCAATAAAGTATTAATCATTCATTCTAAAGGAATCAAGGTGGTAAACAGGTCAAGTCCTCTCCTGGACATAGGGAGAAAGGAATAATACAGGCAGGTAAGGTCTACAGGTGATTTTGAAACCATCAGCTTAGGTCATCAATTGTAAACCCTCAGTTCCAAGTCCTTCTCTTAAGCTACTGCTGACTAATTTAAATTTCACCCGCTGGAGGACACTTTTGATAAGTGCACCGATTTTTGCTCACCTGAGGTGGACAGTTGTACCCCCACTGCCTGCTTTCCATCTCGAGTCTCATCTCAAAGACCCCCTGCTCTTCTGCCGCCCTACCTTTCTCCTCAGCCCGGAGGACCTTGGCTCAGGCTCAGCCCGGGAACAGGGAGGAGTTAACACCCCCATGGCAGTCCTCTGGCAATGGGTCACAGGAGTTGGTGGAGAAATGTCCCAGGCTCCTGACATTCAGAAGGACAGTTAATCAGAGGCCCCCAGGGAACTGAGCCTCAGCTGCCCACAGTGGTGACCAGTTCAAATGCACTTTCTCTGCTGTTTTTTCTCCTTGTCCTGTTCACTCCTCACTCCCACACACCAGCTTCCAGGAATCACTCCCAGACAAACTACCCGTCTCAGGCTCTGTTCTTAGGGGAATCCACCTAAGACAACCCTCTCCCCAGGGCACCTTTCCCAGGGGAGGTGCTAATGAGGAGTGACAAACCCAAGAGGTCAGTTCTAGACTGAGCCAAGGGGATGGGGAGGGGAGGTGGGAATAGATAACCAAAATCAGAGAATGGGATATAATGCCCTACAGCGCTGCACCAGTGAAAGGGATGTAGACAGGCCCGTAAGAGTTCATCTGTGTGATGTCTGGACCACGTTCAAGAGGAGGAGCACCCTGCTTCCAGAATGAGAGTATTGACAGGGCGCTGAAGGCAGGTGGATGACAGGTGTGCGTGCTCAGGCTCTGACAGCACCGCCTGAGCAATGCAAACACTGAGGCACCAGCCACGCTGTGACCTCACCCTCAGCCTCTCAAAGTGGGACAGCGGGAGCAGAGGATTGCTTAGGCAGCTGTCTGGGAAGAGGAGCGATGCCAGCAGAAACTGCGAGGTGTAAGCAATGAGGCTGCTGGGAAAGATTAGAGCATCTAGAGCAAGTCAATGAGGTCACAGTCAAGGAAGGGACGGAAAGGGAGGAATGAGGCCAGCCATTTCCAGAATCCCTCCAAGGGCCACAGCGCAGGGCTAAGAGCCTGACACGTCACCTGAGCTTCCCAGGCCATACCTGTCCAGGGTTTAATATGGGCACGGATCATTCCCAAATGTAGGTTTGATGATTATTCAGGTCTGGTGAGGCCAACAGTATCAGGAGAGGACTGCCCTGGAGAAGATAGCTTGCTACTCACCGTCCCCAAGAGGAGGAGGCAGACAATGCCACATGGGGTTACACAGAGAAGCACTGAGAGGCGTCAGAAGGCAGAGGGGTGAGGGGACAGCGTGTGCCAGAGCCTCTATTGCGGTTTCCACCAGAAGAACTGGGCAAGACAGTGTGACTTCAGTTTAGCTAATCTGAATAATTTCTGTGGGACCTGGGATGTAGGGGCTGTCCTGACTTGACTGGTACCTGGCCCTGACTCATTGTTCTCGGATTCATCGCCATCTAACCTGGTATGAGGAGAGCTCAGTGTTCGAACAGCAGGGCCAGACTCCTCCTGACTTCAGACTGCCTTCTCTGCAGGGATGCTGCTTATCTCCCTGGGAGGACAGATGACCAGAGGCCTTGAGCATGTCAGCGAATCTTTAAGGTTTCTTGCCAAGGTCTTCAGTCCTACATTTCCTGGAAGGTAGAAAAATGAACATTTTTGTCGTGATTACGGCTGCTTTGGAGGGGGCTACTGTTCTCAACCACACTGATGATTCTCCAGGGCTCTGCTCCCAGGGATTACTGAAGTCCATCCACTAGGCAGCCCAACGTGCGTGTGTGCATGTGCGTGCGTGCATGTGCGTGTGTGTGTGTGCGTGTGAGCTTCCTCTAATGCCTCAAGAACTCTGTGAGTCAGTCTTAGCATTGGCCATTTGTCTAGAACACCCATACGGGAATATAAAGCCCCATGAGGCCTCTCACCTGTCAACCGCTCCTTCAGGCAGGGGCGCTGGCTTCCCAGCCAAGGATTCCTGGGGTTCTGTGGGAACACCTTTGGAGCCCTTGGGTCAGGAGGAGAGCAGCAGCTCTCTTTAGCTCAAAGGCGAGAGCCCGAGCTTGAGGCCACGTGGGTTGACCACAGAACCTTCTCCTCCACCATAGCTCTTCCTTCTCCTGGGTCCTCAGGTTCTCCTGGTGGCCTCCTCCCAGAAAATCATTCCGCCATCTCCCACCCGCCAACTCTGACCTGCACTTCCCAGCAGGGAAAGGGCAGACAGGGCGAAGGTCAATTCCTGATCAAGGACAAGGGATTCAGAAGCTGTGCCCTCGCCACTGTCCTGGAATCTGAGTTCCAGGCCGACGTGGGTGACCTGGCTGTGAATCAGGTGGCAGGATGGGATACCAGGATAGCAAAAGAATGAGGGTCCAGGGCACCGAGGACAGAGCCAAATCCATGACATCCGGAGACAGAAGTGCCAGTTCCAGGGGCAATTTCTTATATTCCAGCCACGGCTTGGCAGGGCCAGTGGGGTTATTCTCACAGTCACTACACTTGTCCCCAGAGTCACCTCAGATACTCCTAACTTATCTCGGGTCCTACCCCCTTGCTTTGGGCATGATTTTCTGACTTGATTTAGCATCCTTTCTCAAGCATGCTTCTTACACCCCACAACCATGGTGGGAGACCGTTAGTTTCCTATGGCTGCTGTAACAAAAACCACAAACTTGGTGGCTTAAAAGAGCACACGGTTCTTCTCTTACTATTCTAAAGGCCAGACGTCCAAAATCAGTTTCACTGGGGCTGAAGTCAAAGCATCAGCAGGGTCGGGCTCCCTCTGGAGGCTCCAGGAGAGAATCAGTTTCTCTGTCTTCTCTAACTTCCGGAGGCACTCCTTGCCTTCCTCGGCTTGTGGTCCCTTCCTCATCTCCACAGCCAGGATCGTAGTGTCTTCACATCTCCCTCTGCTTCCGGCCTTATGATGCTGCCTTCTTCCTCTTCTGCATCAGATCTTCCTCTTTTTTAAAAAAAGATTTGATTTTATTTGAGAGAGAGAGAGGGAGAGCACGAGCCAGGGGAGGGTTAGAGGGAGAGGGGGAAACAGACTCCCCACTGAACATGGAGCCCGACCCAAGGCTCGATTCCACGACCCTGAGATCATGACCTGAGCAAAAGGCAGACGCCTAACCAAATGAGCCACCCAGCCCCCTCTCTGTCTGCTTCTGCTTCTTATAAGGACACCTGTGAAGGCATTTAGGGCCCACCCAGATAATCCGGGATAATCTTCCCATCTCTAGACCCTTTACATCATCACATCGACACACACCCTTTTTCCATATAAGGTAACACTCCCAGGATTCCAAGGATTAGGACCCGGGTATCTTTGGGGGCCACTACTCAGCCTGCCACAGAGACATCCCCAGCTCCCTCTCGGGCCTAGAGAGAGGATCAGATTCATGAGAGGACAGGCTAATAAACAGAGAATTTGAAATCCGGGTCTTTTCGCCTCTGAAGCCCCAGCTTTCTCTGTGATCATATTGCCTCCTATGAAATGGTAGTGAATTTCTGGATCCTGAGGGTTACAAATTTACCCAGGATCCCCAAGATGCAGAAAGATTCCTGAGCTCCAGAGCCACTCAGAAGCAAGTGCCTGCTGCCTGCACCAGGGATGAGGGAGGCAGCTCGGGGCCATAGCCCTGAGCCGCCTCCAGGAAACAGCCTAAGTCATTCCAAAGTCAGAGAAGAGAGTGAAGAGTTCAGGAGGTCTGCAGAGCTTCGTGATGGCTCTAAAAGCACAACTGGTGTCAGTTTCCCTATGAGGAGTGGTCAGGAGTATCATTTTCATGGAGGCAGGAAAGCGCACGTATTGCATTATAAAAATACCTGTGTTGGCTAAACGCTAAGTCAAATAACACCACGGCCACGGCTCTGCCCTGAGTGTGTCATCACATGTCAATCCTGATTTCATTAATCTCACGTGCATTCCGTTTACCCCTTTACGTTCTTCCCAGAGATGCAATTTCTCGCCCTCAGTGTGAGCAAGACAAAGACAAGCAGCGTCTACCTCGCCATGGCTTGGAATTCCCAGCAAATAAAAATCCTCAGTATCTCGGGAGCCTTCCTCCTGCCGCTGTTGTGTGCGCAACGGCAGCACAGCTCGACTCATAAATACTATTACCTAAGATGAATCTCCAAGCAAGGCAGAGAAATGTTTGGCAATAATATTCCATTTTGATGGGTTTTTTTTTTTTGTTTTGTTTTTTTTTTTTTTTATCAGACAGGTGTACTTAGCTTTACAGGAGAAATATTCCTGAAGAGTTGGCTATACCGTAAATTTTGTAAAGCAAATCTCATTTTAACATTGATTTCCGTTATGTCAGAGATGTTCTCCCAAATCTTTTGGTGTTCTTGCTTAGTTGTGATGACGGCGCAGACTTGGGAAGGGGGTGGGGGAAACAGCCTCTTACGGGCCAGCTGCCTCCCTGGAAAGGACACTCTAACAGAGAGCTTCAAGCCCCAAGCATTTGGACTCTCTCCTATGAATTCCAGTCCATTCCATCTCAGGTGACCTCCGACCCCTCAGCTGCCATGAACTTGATGGTGAAGCAGAGAGAGGTAGAGACAGGCCATGGAGAGATGCCAACCCACGGCGCCTTCTTGCTTCAGGGGACTATCAGGAGCTGGGGCTGCTCAGCAGGGCCTGAAGGGCCGTCGAGGGTGCAATGAAGTCAATGTGAAGTTTGGTTACGACTGCCTGGCAGTCAGATGCAAGTTTCCTTCCAGCAGGGTGCTCAGCCTCAGGCAAGTCAGGTCCATTTCACAAACCTGTTTCCCCATTTGCAAAAGAAGGGTAGAAATACTTACTCAGCCGGTGGCTATCAGGGCTAGACATAGTCTACAAGCAGGATCAGCAAACTTTTCTGTAAAAGGCCATATGGTCTCTGCCACAAGGACTCAACTCTGCAGACCTAGCATGAAGACAATCACAGACAATGTGAAAAAGTGGGTATGGCTGTGTTCCAATAAAACTTTATTTATGAAACTAGGCAATTATAAATTTGACCTGAGGGCCATAGTTTGCCAGCGCCTCCACTAGAATAGCCTGGTACACAGTCTGGTGAGGGTGCTGGACCTGGTCTGCTTGGCCTCACATCCATTTACAGGCCTTGCGAGCACCTCTACAAACTACAATTCCCATCCTCCTCTGCCCGTTGGCTTCTGGGTGAATCTAGCCAATGGGAAGCATTGGGAATTAGGAACTCTCTGTTGGGCCTGCAAATCTGGCTGTGGCTTATTCCACTAGACAACCGGTCCCTCGACAGCCCCAGCTCCCAGCTCCTGGTTGGTGGATGCCTCGGCATCAGGCTCCAGCAGCACCATACCCCCCTCCTGGCTAATCTCTGGGCTGCCTCACTATCCCATTGGCTTTCCAGCTCTCCTGGCCCCTTTGTTCCCCACGCTCAATGGCCTCTACTGAACTGCTTGGCTTGCGCTCATTCATTTCCCTGACTGGACTCTTACTACAACAGAGAACAGTTACTTCTCCATAAATGGTGATGTTCTTAATTTGTTCATCTTAACACTCTGGATATTTTTAATCTCATGATTTAACATTTCTGCATAAAAGATGTCTGAAAATAAGTTCTTACATAATTCCTATACGGCAAAATGCAAAATCTTAGCCATTCAGTCAATAAGCATATATTGAATACCTGCTGTGTGCCAGGCACTGTTGTAGGCCCCAAGGTGTACAACTTAATAAATTAGTTGATGACTTTATCCATCACCCAACCCAACCCTTTCATAGTATACACAAGGGAAAAAAAAAAAAAAACCCAACGATCATCATAGCTGTTTACTGGGACTGTACTTGGTGCCAGGCTCTGGTCTAAGTACTTTGCATGAATGACCTTACTTAACACTCCTAACAGCTCACTGAGTGGGTAGTATTATTGCTCCCATTTTAGAGATGACAAAACTGAAGCACAGAGATGTAAGAGAACTCACCCAAAAACATGTAGCTAGTCAGTGGCCGAACTGGGATTTGAACCCAGGCAGTATGGCTCTACATCTCAAGCTCCTAAGCACAGGGCATAGTGCCTCCCTCCGAAGAGAGTGGAGGATGTGTTCAAGGCCATGGTAAGTGGTACAGTCATGACCAGAGCTAAATTCTCAAGTTCTAATTATATGTTCCAGCCATTAGTGAATTGGCAGCCACCGTTCTAATCATTAAGGCAACAGTCATCACTCTAGAAGAAAGAACCAAAAAGCCATTATATGTCTCTTTATAGTCTTTAATATACTTCATAGAAGAATACAAAAGTCAATAAGGAATCTGCTGTATCAGCCATCAAAAAACACTTTGCAAAATGTTCAATCTAACGAACACTGGAAAAAATCATAAAATCAGAATTCTGTAGATGAGGGATCATCTACTTAAATAGTTTTTGAAATTTTTTGAGTCCCATAACCCTTTCTTTAAATAAAAGTGTCTAGGGGGACCCCAATATGTAAAACAGTCAACAGATAAAAGTGGACCTGCTCCAGTAAGGGTAAGTAGAAGGTGCTAGAAGGCCCCTCTCTCAGTTCTTGTCTCCACTTTCCACAGTCCCTGAGTAGATGCCCCGGAGCCCAGTTCAAAAGCCATCAGTGCTAGCTCACCCCAGTCGGTGAACACCTAGGAAGTGACAGGACATCCCCATGGTCATTCCAGTCGGTTGTAGCACAGTCAAGATCAGAACCCCAGCTCAGAGCCCCTCACCAATCATCTTTTCAACATCTCCACTGTACACTCTTCTAGCTTGGGTTTCTGGGAACTGTGAATACATTTGCAGCAAGCAAGCGCCTGTGTCTTCTGAGCCCCTCCACAAAAGAAGCCCGAATGGCCAGCAGGGGGAGGATGCACAGAGCAGAGCCTCAGCGAACTTGATGGAGCCCACCTAATTTCTGAGGACCTAACAATCCCCAGCTACATGGTCAAGGCTGCATTGAAATAAATGGAGAAGAAAACAGCTCTCTGATCTACTTGGAGTAACACTCCAAACTGCTCAGCAAGACGCATTTCCCAAGACATCAAAAGCTCATGTTCCTAGGACTGCTGTGAGTTGGCGATGCATGTCCCCATCCCCAGGCTTGCTGTTTGCAGTTGTTTTTATTGCCTGACAGCGGGGCTCCCACGGTGCTGAAGCTCGGAATCAGGGTATCCGCGGGCTTCCATGCTGCAGTGGCTTTTACACATTATGTGTGTCTCTGAGGCTTTCCCCTGATGTAACTGACAACCTCCAGCTGCCATTTAGACTTCATGGGGGTTCCCAGATCTCAGCAGGGAGAAAGGAAAGCCCTGGAAACCCCAGCTTTGAAACAGCCTTCTTAGCCTAGGAGACCAGTGACTCAGAGACAAACCCGCGACGACCGAGCAGAGCAGGCTGGAGAGAGGAAGCAGGGTGGTAAACAGGGTCCCCCTCAGCCCTGTTAGCTGCCATCCACATTCCAGTACAGTGGCCACAGCAAGGTCATTGAAGGTCATGGTCATAAACCAAGAGGGTTTCACCTCCAAAATCACAAGCCCGGTTTCATATCTGAGGCTTCACATTATCTCTTTGTTCAGATTTCCTCTCCTCCTAAATACATTCTATTACCCAAATTTACTCTCCGCAGATACCAAACTGAGGTACATTGTTCCTCTTATGACTCCTCTTTTCAGGATGGTTTATTTTCTTTGTCATTAAGGGCTGGTTGAAAACACAGAAGTTTTGCTTGAATTACCATCAAACCAAGTCGTATAAAGACATAAGGGACTGACAGTTTTCCATTTATGGATTAGGCACTCGTTATTTTTCTGGCTTTTAACAGCTTTTCAATCTAACTTGTCATTCCAATGTTCTTCCCATTCCAAGATGACAGCAAAATTGGACATAGACCATGCACTTACAGCTGCCCTTCCAGAAACACTGAGTACCTAATGGTTTATGAGGTTATTGGCTTGTGTTTTTTCTAGTAAATTCTTTTAAAAATTCCAGTAAATTGGTTAAGTTCTTGCCTTAAAGAGGAAAAAAGCAGTCAATGTCCTTAATTGCTCTCTTGTCTTTTAGGGTGTCCTCTCCTGGGAATGGGCATCATCAGACTTGGCCAAGAGTCCAACATCGTCTGTCTTCCTTTAATGCTGCAAATGTTCCCTCTTCCTATTGTTAGACGGCTTTCTGTAGTTGTGAGCCTAACTTAGAAAACTTCATTTGGCAGGCGGTGAGTGAGGCCCAGGATGCAGCCAGCTCTACCCTGCCCCACCCCAGATGCATCCAGGCTCCTCATTTCAGCTCCAGGTTCTTGCTCTCTTTAAAAGGTGCAAAACAAACAAACAAGAAAACGAAACAAACAAACAAACAAAACCAACCAACAAAACCCCAGTAATGCTCATCTCTAATTGGTGGAATAATTTGGGGAGATTTTTATTTTCTTCTCTTTCATTTTTTTTCTAACTCTATCACGCATTTTTCCCATGGAATAAAAAAATTACTACCCTTGCTTTTGTAAGAATCATCCCCCTGTGCTTCATTCTAATTTTATCACCTACTTAACGTCTCTAAGCAATACACTTTTAGTTTGGCTTATTTTGAAATTCCACTTAAAATAACCATATTTATGGGCGCCTGGGTGGCTCAGTTGGTTAAGCATCTGCCTTCAATTCAGGTCATGATCATGATCCCCAAGTCCCAGGATGGAGCCCCGCATCAGGCTCCCTGCTCAGTGGAGAGCCTGCTTTTCCCTCTGCTCCTCACCTCGCTCATGTTCTCTTTCTCTCTCTCTCTGGCTCTCTCTCTCTCAAATAAATAAATAAAATCTTAAAAAAAAAGAAATAATATTTTTTAAGAACTTTATAAATAAAGGACAAAAATGTGACAATATGGAAAGAAGCTGTCTAGAACTACACTGTCCAATATAATAGCCACCAAGCACACGTGGCTGTTAGTGCTTGAAATGTGACCAGTTCCAATTGAGATGAGCTGGAAGGACAAAACGCACAGCAGACTTTGAAGACATATTTCAGTATGAGAGAAGGAATGTGAAATAGCTCAGTAATCCTTTTACATTGATTACTTGTTGAAATGTTAATATTTCAGATATACTGTTCTAAATAAAATACATTATCAAAATTAATTTCACCTGTTTCTTCTTGCTTTTTAAATGTAACTACTAGGACATTTTAAATTACACATGTGGTTCGCATTATATTTCTGTTGGATGACGCTGGTCTACGAACTCTCTGAATTACTTACATTCAAAATCCACAATTCTAAACAACGTTTGATGATTATTGTTACATCCACTCCAAGCCACTAATTTTGCTGTTATTTCTTTCTTTTCTTTTCCTTTTTCTTTTTGGTTTCCCCTTAGTCTAACTCCTTCTACTACAAAGCTCCTTTGGCACCCCCTACATTTCTCTCCTACAACTCGGCCACCGGCCAACCAAAATGAACACTGTACCAATTTCTCCGTGCCCTCCACAAATGGCCGGCGTTCTCATCCTCCAATCCCTTTGGCCTTCCGTGCTTTTCTTCCCACCTCCACTTCTGCTGCCCTCACTGCTAGGACCCTGCTCCTCCACACTTACCCCGTTCTTCCATCAAGGACGTCCTGGGGCTTACACGTGACAGATCCTCAAGACATCACTCACAGCCAAGTCGGGATTGCAAGAAGACCTTTCATTCTCCATACAGTTAAAGGCTTGACATCTAATCAAAAAACCAAACCAAACCAAACCAAACCAAAAAAACCCTCATCATTATTTCTGTTCCCCAGCAGATTGTTTTGGAGAGACAACCACCGCGCGCCACCCGGGAAGATGCCCGGATCTAGAACCAGAAGTCCGCTGTCTGCGCATGTGCGCCAGCCCCCTCCCCACGCCCCGCCCCCTGCAGCAGATTCTCCCTCCCTGAAGGCCGACGTCTGAACCTATGGGTTTCCAGGGTTCCCTGGGCGATAATACTCTACAGCAAGGAGTGGGTGGTTTTGTTCCTCTTCCGTAAGTCTCACTCCCCTCATCAGCAAAACCAGAACAATGGCAGCGCTTATGCCGCGAGCGATGCTAAGCACACTGCCTGATACTTCTTATTTCAGACAAGCACGCCGGTTTGTGCAAAGACCGGGAACAGCCCCTATGGGAGCATGTTACGCTCATTTTAATGAATACTTAAATTCCATAGCTATTACTTCAGGAAAGTGTGCTGAATTTATTTTGACTTTCCTTGGTTCAGACATTCTCTCAGTTTCCTCTCTTCCTGGCCGGTTTCGATCGGTTTCCAATGGCAACGTAGATGGATGGTGGAGTCACAGACCATGCAGGTCTCATTCCAGCTCTCCATCTCCCATTTCTGCTCTGCCCAATATCCTTCCAGATGCTTTTTCATCAGACCCAACACAAGTGCAAACAGAATCTCGGATCATCCTCTTGCCCACTTTGGAGACCCTGCCTCAATCCCTTCATTACCGGAGCATGGCGTCTTATCACTCACGGTCTGAGATCATTCTCCACCCCATCGGGGACCCCACAACCGCACCGGGGAGTTCGGCAAGCATTAGCCACATGTGGCGATGGAGCTCTTTGCCCGTAACGAGCCCAAATTGGGATGTGCTGAAAGTCTAACAAATATCCAGATATCGAAGAGTAAGCGCAAAAATTAAAAAGGAATGTAAAATAGCTCACTAAAAATTGTTATATTTATTACACATTGAACTGATTTCTAGACGCATTACGTTAAGTAAATTATTAAAATTAATTCACCTATTTATTTTGCTATTTTAATGTGGCGTTCAGAAAATGTTAAACCATGTATATGGTTTGCATGATGTATCTGTTGGATGGCACTGCATCTCCAACGGTCAGCTTTTGTTGCTTACTACTTGGGGATATATCAGTCTTCCTTTCAAACTACTGCAACTAGTAAATTGAACAAATGGCTATCTCGTGTGTAAGAATAAAGCAGCCTTATTTACTTCTCCCATTGTTCCTCAACTTGCTCAGGAGAACTGGTTTCCCCCCTACTCCTGGATGAAACTTGCCTTTCTGGTCACTCTTAGGTAACAGAAAATCCTAGAGCCAATTGATTCACAAAACACAATTTGAATTTGTACTTCGAATACCCAATACACATACTAAGAAAAGCTTCCAACTTCACTCAAAGTTTTAAGGACTCACCCTTCCCCAGCTAGAATGTACTGTTAAAAAAGAGAGAGAAAGGTGCAGTCGGTGGAGGGGACAGGGCTGTCACATTCCACTTTCCTCCTCTGTCTCTTTCCCCCAACTTGCCAACCCAGGTTTCTGATTCCTCCAGTGCAGGAGAGCAGGCTGGGAAGGGGGTGTGGTACTACTGAGCGCAGGCTCTGGGCTCCCTGGGCCCCGCCAGTGCCTAAATCTGGCTCTTCTTCTCAGATAGATTCCGGGAAGTCTTTTGAAACCTCCCTCTTTGCTAAAGACCACTCACTAGAAATTCCTTTGGTGTGGTTGATGGGTTCTCCTCCAGTTTTTTGCTTCCTCTTTCTGCAGCCCAGAGGAATCCAGCAATACTTTTAACTTTTCTCTGATGAGGCTTCTTCATTCTCTTCTTAAAGCAGTTTTGACTGAAGTATAACATATACATAAGTCTACCACTTGAAATGTCTCTAAGTGAGTAAACATATGTGCCCCCGGCTGAGGCAACAATACTCTGTTCACTTTTATAATGGCCCCTCTTGCACAAGGTCTAAAACGCCAGCCTTTTCTCTGGTGTGGCCACATCTGGTCCCAGAGATGCTCACGCACCCTTTGCCCCCACAAATTCTGGGAAGATGTGCCCAGGACAGGAGCAGCCAGCCCTCCTTCACATCCACTACCAGAGCAGAAAGCAAGCTTTCTGTTTCTTCAGGCATGAATCAGATGCTTGTCCAGCCAGATGCTGGGACTGACATCAAGCTCACTGAGGGGATTCAATATCCCTCCACTTGTTTTAGGGGGAGGGAGAGGCATCTCTCACCCTTTCCTCTTAAGGAGTGGCACTGGGACTCAGAGCGCACCAGTGATTCTCCCTGACGATACTGGGACTCAGAGCGCACCAGTGATTCTCCCTGACGATACTGGGACTCAGAGCGCACCAGTGATTCTCCCTGACGATACTGGGACTCAGAGCGCACCAGTGATTCTCCCTGACGATACTGGGACTCAGAGCGCACCAGTGATTCTCCCTGACGATACTGGGACTCAGAGCGCACCAGTGATTCTCCCTGACGATACTGGGACTCAGAGCGCACCAGTGATTCTCCCTGACGATACTGGGACTCAGAGCGCACCAGTGATTCTCCCTGACGATACTGGGACTCAGAGCGCACCAGTGATTCTCCCTGACGATACTGGGACTCAGAGCGCACCAGTGATTCTCCCTGACGATACTCCCTTCAGAATCCCTTCCTTCATCTTCACCTCTCTGTGGGGGGAACCTCACCAGGTTCTCCGCCACTTGCTTTGAACATATTTACCTTGGTCTGATGCCTTACTTGGTGTCTTCTATCTATCATCTTAGGACGTTAGCCAAAACATCCATTCTAATGTCCTATTTCAGCACCAAAGGCACCAGTCACCTTCTCTTCTCCATTCTCCCCTCCAATCATTAAAGAAAAAGGTGGGGGGAGACATAATTTGTGCCTAAGTAATATATTTACTTCAAGGCCATGGAAATTGAGCTTCTACCTTCTTACTGAGTTCTGCTTGCTGTGGGAGAGTCAAATGTGTCATCCAAAAGGTCACAGCTCCCGTTTGCAGCCACTTACAGTGTGGGACCCAAGCAAGGTGGATGGAGGGTGACTCCCCAACTCCAATGATATGCCTCGCTTTGCAGGGTGGGGAAGAGTGAGGTTAAATCATTGTAGGTGCTTAATGATGACTTTCCATGATTTTTCTGACTTACAAGCTACAGTCAGTTTTCTTGTCTCTTCTTCCAAATCCCTTCTTAGGGTACTCACTTGTCACATAACTTTCCATAACTATCTTCCACTGGAAACCTTCTCCTGGGTCTAAATAAGGGGAGAGGAGGAATCTAAAACAAGAAATAAGAGAAAATAGTCTAAAAGTTGTATTCATTTTTGCATAGGTCAGAGAGCTGGAAAGACCTGAGCTATCATCTCTCTGGTCCTGACCATGGTCATGATCCATGCCAGGTTCCATCTTCTTCACTATCTACATTTTAAGTGAAGGAATATCACTGCTCCTAAAAGTCAGATTCTTTTTCTTCACCAAAAATGCAATCTTCTAAGGAGATTCACTTAAGATTATGCTGGCCCTAGAAGGATTGATAATCATGGGTATAGCACTTTGAACTTGCAAGAAGTCCTTTCTCTTCTAATACAGAACCCTCACATTGTTATTTGTTTCTTTGTTTTTTAAGCAAAATGAAAGGCCTCACAGTCATCTGCTTCTACCACTGCTTTACTGGCTTCTTGAAGGATTGCCACCATCCTTAACTTCTTGGGGCTGCTTCTCGGACACGGCAGGCAACATGCAGATGCAGCAGAAAAGCTGAGCAAACAATGGGGAGGCTGTTACAGGAGCAGACAGGCCGCAGTGTGCGGCAGCTGCTTCAGGACAGGGAATGTGTTCAGAAGCTGCCCAGCCGGCTCTGGAATCCCACACATGTTTTCTGAAGTTTATGCCTGGATAATCCCACTGTAATGGGAAAAAATGGTGGTTGTGATGGGTCTATTCCATCAGCTCGGCACAAATGTCTACCGTGGAAAAATCAACACAGGGAAACTCTGTCCTCGGTCATGGACCCCAGCCTGAGATCATGCAATGTGTGTGGTTAGTTAAAAAGGGACCAGGACCAAAAGTACTAAGGGGTCATATGACCCATCCTCTTGGTTGGGAAAACAACTCAGTACCAATCTTGCTGACAGTGGGACATCTCGGGAGGGGATCATCCCACACTGTGGGGAGATGTCGCTGGTCCTGCATGGGTCTTTTCAACCACGTTCACACACCGCGGCCACTGAGTTTCATCAGATGCACATCAGGGACATAAAAGGCCAGAAGTATAATAGAAACCAAAGCATTCCTGCAGTTTGAGAGGGAGAATGATACTTGAAAAGCAGTGCAGAGTTGCCTCCGGTCTAGGCCAGTGGCTCACCATGTTGTAGAGCAAAGGAAAATGTCTGTTACTATTTGTAGGACATAAAACAGATGTAATAAAACCTGGAATCCGCACCAAAGGACCCATTATTCTAAAACACTACAAAATACCCCTGTTCATTCTCGAAGTTTAGAGAAGCTCCCCAGTGGAAGCTGCAGTCTTGCCCTTTGATATCTGTCATTCAGATGCAGGAACTAGACTCCTGGATGGTGGTCAGAGGGGCAAAGGGAGGTCACTCTGCTGCATCCTTGCCCTGCAAACCCAGAGGGATAGCCCATGCTTGCTTTCGCAGGCAGGAAACACCTTTGGAAAGGTCTCCTTCCCACTCTGACCTCACTTGCCTATACCAGTTTGTTACATGGAGATAAATTAGCAATGGGTTCTCTCACAAAATGGGAGATCCTTCAAAAGACACACACACACACACACACACACACACAAATGGGGCCTTAGCCTAAAACCCCCAGGGCATTAGAGAACATTTCCAAGCCCAGGCACTATCTGAGCAAAAGTAATTTTTTAATTAAAACAAACCCCATGTCATACTTCATGCAATGATGTAATAGCAGACCCTCGGAGAAACTGCATGACATGCGGCAACACATGTGAAATGGAGGTAAAAGGAAAGATTAAATGAAAATACATATTTGAGCTGGTTATTAGGAACAATAACATTTCCAGGAATGGGTCACTCGGGAAAACAGTTGATTTGGCTGGGGATAAACAGTGCCTCTTAGGTGTGCCCTGAGAAGACGTGATCAGAACTTAATTTTAAATCTGAGGATTGTAATAAGAACTTGGTTGTTTAAAGCCACTGCCGAAGAGAAGGGAGCAAGCATAAGCCAGCCCCCAGAGGATGAATGGGAAGACGCTCGCGTTACCCTCAGGGTCAGAAGGAGGGGCAGAGATGAGTTAAACACGCCAAAGCTAATTTCTACTTGTCTTTTCAAATGCTCTAGCAATGGGAACCCTCTGATTACACAGTCCTCCACACAAAGGGTGCAACAATGAGTTTCTGAGATCAGCGTTAAGGTAGGGGCAGAAAGGAGAGAAAAGACGCATATTCCAACTCCACAGAGAGCTCTCCACGGGCTAGGGGGTTTGGGTGAAATGTTTGTAATCTGATGTTTTTGGTCTCCGTCTTCCCATTTACAGACTGATTTCACAGCACTGGACACTTACTGTTCCTCCCCTACGGATGTTATTTTTGCAGAAGAATGACTACACAATAGACAATTCTCTTTTTGCCCAAGCTGGAGCCTAAAATTTGAAACAGCTGATGTTCTCTTCCTTCCTTAAATAACTAAAGCACAGCTTTGATACTTAAACTCGGTGTTCCACTAAGAGTGCGCTCAGATGGGCAAATTTGAATTGTGTGAAGGGTAAGAATTGGATGGTCCGGCAGGGACCGGGTGTGTGGTGCACCATTTCCTGAGACTGGGCTCCATGGGGACACCTCAGGCCGGTGTTGCCTCTAGTAGGTAATGCTTGGAAATGAAGAATTTGGAGCTAACAGCCCCTTATGTAGGAACTTAAGATCAAGAGGAGGCTAATGAAAGAGTGATTTTACCTTTTATGTCAGACTCATCTGAAATGAACTAAGGTCTCCATTTTTCATATTCTCATAAAGTCAACAAATAAATCACATCAGGTGTAAGCTTCCCAGAGAGTAAAACTGGCTGTATTAATTTCCTTTTAAGCATCATCACATTTCCTCTGGCATACAAAACCAAATGCTATGAGTCACAAAAAGTATGAAATTTCAAGGTCAGTTGATACTGTGTCACTCCAGGCTTCCCAGATACCAAATAAAAATCCCATTACTTTGTGTGTGTGTCTCAGTGCCTTGCTCCCCATGCCTCACTACAATGCAATGACCTTCAAACGCGGTATCTGTTGTTACAGCTACTTTCATCTTTACCTGAGTGAAGCAGAATCAATGTGCTTGATCAGCAATTCCAATTAAGCCACTGTAGACCATCTTGCTGAATCTGCAAGCTTTGGATTTATATTGAATTAATGAAAGCTGAAAGGGGTTCCCATATCACAGCCACACTTAATGCATCCTTGTCAAAAAGAAATGTAATTACAACATTGCACGTACATAATAGGTTCATCAACTTACGCAAGGTGACAACCATGAACTGATCATATGGGAGTGTCAGTGAAAATTCCAGGAGCTAATAAAATGTGCTACTTTTAGGTTATTTAATCCCCTAGAGCCTGGATGGTTCAGATGATTGGTAAAGAGATATACACTTAGGGTCACTTATGTTCAGGTCAATGGTTTAAATAGACCAGTAGTTACTATCAAAGGCAACTGTTTCATATCAATTAGGTTTCATTATTTAGACAAAACTGTCTTAGTCTAACAATTGATTTCCATGGGGAAAGTCCAAGAAAAAAGAAATATGTTCTAAAGGTTTATAATTAATTTTTGGAGTAAAAAACAAATCTTTCCTGAAAAAAAAAAAAAAAGAAGCACAGGAATTGCTAAGAAGGAGTAGACAAAGCAACACTGACATTTACTGGCAGGGGCCTCTTCTGATTTAGGCATTAGACACACCCTAAAGCATTAGCTTTGCTGATCAACTCTAATATCAGTTTTTGAGTTGCTAGATTTAATTAGAAAAAAATCTGAGCTCCAAAGTAGTCAACATACAAACAAACAAAGAGAGATGCATCTAATTACTCAAGTACTGTGATTGGTTAAGCTATGTAATATTGTTGACGCGATCGTTGGCAAACTTGAATATTTTTTCATTAGTATTACATTAATTTCTTATCTGAGATAATACAGAAAAGATGTCTCTATTCACTCTTCCCCTCTAAACTAAAACTAACAAGTAAAACTAGGAAAACACCTCAACCTTGAACCACGATTTATGAAGTAGGACTGCTAAATGCCCTAGAAACTGTGCCCAGGGAAGGAGAGATACAGAAAGAGAAGTCTGAGCTCTGCAGATCCTGGGATAACCTGTTCTCCGGACTAGATGGCTCACCAGAGGGGTCACCACAATGCCCTGATTGGAGCAGCAAAGTCAGGGTGTGTGAGCAAGCCAGCTCAACTCTCCAAAGAGAGGCAGAGGACTTATTTCTGCAAGAAACAGACTGACAGTGAGACTGGATTTAGGATAAAGCTGCGGGGGCACACAGAGCTCCAGCTTTGATCACCTGAAGATGAGTAATGGTTAAATTGCCAAATAAGAACATGTGACCAAGAAGCCAGAATTATTTCCGCCTGGCCAGAGGCAGAATCACACCAACCAGGTAGAGTGCAATGACAAAGTATTCAAAGCAACTTAACAAATGTTCCTGTTATCCCAGTTGATCCCCAGTTGATCCTTGTACTTTTGTGCTGCAAACAGCTGGTCCAGGAGAACTTCCACCATTCCATGATGGACACCAGCATGGAACTAACACAAACACACTGCAAAGAAACAAGGAGGAGAGAAACATCACCGACAAGGGAAAAAAGAATACACACCAGAAAATTATGCCACAAATCGGTTTGAGATGATGATCAAACATCTTTATGAAAATTAAAGAAAACAAATGAAATCTGACTTCAAGGAAAGAGAAGGAGCAGGAAGAAATGTAAGGGCTTATCATTCATAAACATAGGGGAAATGTTTTGTTTTTTTAAAGGACATGAGTTGAAAGAAAATAAAACATAACAAAAGCAAAGGTCATATTAGAAATAGAAATTACTGGAGAAAAAGTTAGGAGCATATAGGAAATTTGAGCATATTGGAAAGGAAAATAGTGTTTTTTTAAAAAGCTTATTAAAGGATAAATGTTAGTTATGGAGAGAATTGGAAATACTCTGTCTGAGGCATATGCATGACCCTTGTTATTTGAAAGTAGACTTAGACTAGTTGAAAAAGTATATTGGACTTTTTGGAAAACCAATCACATTTTTAAGAAATATAACTAATATGCTAGAGAGGAGAGAAAATGGGATCATATAAAGTGCTTAATTAAAACTAGAGAAGGCAGAAAAAGAGGCAAAGATTTTTTAAAAAGAATTAATGGAAAGAACAGAAAATAGTTGCAAACATTGAAAATACAACCTATCTATATCAATAATCACTTCAAACATCAATGGTCTAAAAAAAACAATAAAAATGCATAGACTGTCAGAATGGATAAAAATAACAAGAACCAACTATACGTTGCCTACAAGAACTCTCCTTTACATATAAAGACATGGATAGGTTAAAACTAAAGGTCTAGAGAAAGATATGCCATACTAATAATAATCAAAAGAAAGCTAGAATAGCTATATTGATTTCATGAAAAGCAGACTTCAAAAAAAGAAGAAAATTACAAGGATAAAGAGGAGCATTGCATCATAAAAAAGTGATCAATTTTTCAAGAAGACTTGACAATCCTTAATGTGTACGTATCTAACAACAAAGCGTCATGATACATAAGGCAAAACGTGATAGAACTGCAAGAAGAAATAGATGAATGCGCTTTGAAGACTCTAACATTCCTCTTTCATAATTGATAGATCAAGCAGGCAGAAAATCAGTAAGGATACAGTTGACCTGAAAAGTACCATCAATCAACTGGTTCTAATTGTATTATGAAATATTTCATCTGATAACAGCAGAAGAGGCATTCTCAAGCTCATGTGGAATATTCTCTATGATAGAGCACGTTCTGGGCCACAAAAAGCACTTGAGCAAATCTGAAAGAATAGAAGTCATACAAAGTATATTCACAGACCACAATGGAATTAAACTAAAATCAATAATGAAGGTAGCTGAAAATCATCTTTGGAGATTAAATATTTGGAGATTAAACAAAACACTATTAAATAACACATGAGTCAAGGAAGAAATCTAAGAGAAATTTTAAAATATTTTGAACTAAGTGAAAATGAAAATACAACTTACAGAGCTTAGAAAATGCAGCAAACACAGTGCTGAAAGGGAAATTTATAGCATTAAATGCATATATAAAAAAGAAGAGAAATCTAAAATCAAAAATCTAACATTCTGCCATAATTAACTAGAGAAATAAGAACAATTTAAACCAAAAGCGAGTAGAAGAAAAAAATATATAAATTAAAGTAGAAATTCATGAAATTAAAAACAGGAAATTGAGAAAATCAATGAAATTAAAAGCTGATTGTTTGAAATGATCATTATAATTGATAAATCTCTAGCCACATTAACCTAGAAAAAAAAAGAGAACACAAATTACTAATTCAGAAATAAGAGAGGTCATCACTGTTAGTCCTATAGGAATTAATAATAAAAGAATATTACGATCAACCATGTTTACAAGTTTGATAACTTAGATGAAATAGACCAATTCCTTGAAAAACACGAAGTAACAAAATTTGAAAAAGAAGAAATTGACAATCTGAATATGACTATATCTACTAAAGAGATTTCATCTTACAAAACAGAAAGCACCAGGCCCAGATGGATTCACTGATGGATTCTACCAAAATTTAAGAAAGAAATTATACCAGTTCTCTACAATCTGTCAGAGGATAGAAACCTCATTCCAGGAAGCCAACATTATCCTAATACCAAAAGCAGACAAAGACATTACAAGAAAAGAGAACTACAGGCCAACATGTCCCATGAACATACTAGCAAAAATCCTCAACAAAACATTAGTAAATTAAATCCAACAATGTATAAAAAGAATTATACACAATGACCAAGTGGGATTTATGCTATGTATGCAAGTTTGATTCAACATAAAAACCGATTAATGTAACTTACTGCATGAGCATGAGTATATTAAAGAAAAAATCATATTATCATGTCAATTGGCACTGAAAAAAGAAAAAATCCAACAACTATTCATGATTTAAAAAAAAAAAAAATCTCTCGGGGCGCCTGGGTGGCGCAGTCGTTGAGCATCTGCCTTTGGCTCAGGGCGTGATCCTGGCGTTCCGGGATCGAGTCCCACATCAGGCTCCTCGGCTGGGAGCCTGCTTCTTCCTCTCCCACTCCCCCTGCTTGTGTTCCCTCTCTCGCTGGCTGTCTCTCTGTCACATAAATAAATAAAATCTTTAAAAAAAAAAAATCTCTCCTAATAAAAGACTCCTAATAAAAGAGAACTACCTTAACTTGACAAAGGGCATTTATAAAAACCTACAACCAATACCACACTCAATGGTGTGAAACTGATGCTTCCTCCCTAGGATTGGAAACAAGGCAAAAATGCGCCCTCTCGTCACTCTTAAATAAAACACAATACCATCCATAATGGCACCAAAAGAAGGAAAGAAAGAATTTGATATACACCTAACAAACTATGTACAGAATTTATAAGCAAAAAACTAAAACACTTTGATCAGAGAAATTAAAGAAGATTTAAATAAAGAAGAAATATACTGTGTCATGGATCGAAGGACCATATTATTATGTGAATTCTTCCCAACTTGATCTATAAATTCAGTGCAATCTCAATCAAAATCTCAGCAAGCTATTTTGTGGATATCGATCAACTGATTCTTAAAGTTTATATGGAAAAGCAAAAGACCCAGAATAGATGATAACATGACACTGATGAAGACCAGAATCAGAAGACTGACATTACCCCACCTCAAGAGGTACTACATGGCTACAGTAATTAAGACAGTGTTGTTATCAGTGAAAGAATAGACACATTCATCAATGGATCAGAATAGGGAGCCTAGAAATGCACCCACAGAAATACGTCAACTGCCTTTACCAAAGAAGCAAAGGCAAGTCAATAGAGAAAGGGTAGTCTTTCAATAAATGTTACTAAAACAATTAGATTTCCATATGCAATAAGAGTAATAAAAGAGAATTCAAAGACAGAAATTGCACCTTTCATAGGAATTGACTCAAAATGGATCATAGACCTAAACGTAAAACATAATTCTCTAAAATTTCTAAAAAGAAAACGCAGGAGAAAATCTAGGTGACCTTGGGTTTGAGGATGAGTTTTTTCACACAACTTTAAAAAACACAATCCAGGTGCTCTTAGGTGGCTCGAAAGGTTAAGCATCTGATTTCAGTCACGATCTCCAGGTCCTGGTATCCAGCCCCGCATTGGGCTCCCTTCTCAGTAGGGAGTCTCTTTCTCCCTCTTTTCAGCCCCTCCCCCCATGCTCTCTCTGTCTCTCTCTCAAATAAACAAATAAAATCTTTTTAAAAAATTAAATAAATAAATAAATAAATAACACATACCATGAAAGAAAAATCTGATAAATTTGAACTCATTAAAATTAAAAACATCCTATCTTCAAAAGACACTGGTAAGAGAGTCAAAAGACAAGCCACAGACGGGGAAGTATTTGCAAAACACATGCCAAATAAAGGACTTGTATCCAAAATATACAAGGAACTCTTACAATTCAACAATAAGAAAATCAACAACACAATTTTGAAATGGGCAAAAAAATCTGAACAAATATCTCACAAAAGAATATATACGAATAGCAAATAAGCATTTGAAAACATGTTCATTATTATTTGTCATCAAGGAATTGTTAAGTGAAACAGTGAGATACCGCCACACAACTGTTAGAATGGCTAAAATCCAAAACCTGACACCACCAAATGTTGGTGAGGGTGTGGAGCAAAGGGAACTCTCATTCATTACTGCTGGAAATGCAAGCTGGTACACTTTGGAAGACAGTTTAGTAGTTTCTTACAGAGCTAAACATAATTTTACCATACAGTTCAGCAACTGCACTCCTAGGCATTTACCCAAATTAGCTGAAAACTCATGTCCACACAAAAACTTGCATGCAAATGTTTACAGTGGCTTTATTCACAAGTGCCGAAACTTGGAAGCAGCCAAGATGTCCTTCAATAGGTGAATGGATAGACAAACTGTGGTACATCCAGACAATGGAACATTAGTCGGGACTAAAACGAAATAAGCTATCCAGCCACGAGAAGACACAGAGGAACCTTAAATGCATATTGCTAAGTAAAAAAGCAGGACGTTCTGGAAAAGGCAAAACTAAGGACTATAAAAAGTGAGTGGTTACCAGGGGTTTGGAGGGAGGAAGGGATGAGAATTTTTAGGGCAGTGAAACTATTCTGTATGATACTGTCATGGTGGAGATGTGACATACACATTTATCAAAACCCACAAAACCATAAGCACAAAAAGTGAACCCTAATGTAAACTCTGGACTTCAATAAAAATTTGTCAATATTGGCTCATCAATTATAAATACTAAGGCAAGGTATTAATAATAGGGAAAACTAAGTGGGGGAGGAACAGTATAGGGGGCTCTGTAGTATCTGCTTAAATTTTGTTATAAACCTAAAAGTTAAATTAAAAATGAGGCAAAAAATTTATAATGCAATAGAAGTCCCAAGCAAGGCAAACAGAGGCAAACCCACATGTAAACACATCATAGCACAATCATAGAACTGAAACATTTTTGTAAATTTTAGAAACTTCCAAAAAGAAGATATAATCAAGAAAGAAAGAAAGAAAGAAAGAAAGAAAGAAAGAAAGAAAGAAAGGAAGAAATCAGACTGTCTTCAGGCTTCTCATCAGCACCCATAAACAGCAGACAACAGGTGAGTAATATCTTCAAAGAGCTGAAGGGAAATTCCTGTCCAACTATGATTCTATCAATCAAGAGAGACGGGAAAATAAAAACATATTCAGAAATAAAAAAGATCGAGATAATTCACTACTCCTGGACCCAGAATGAAAGATGATTCAAAGATACTTCAGCAAAAGGAAACTTGAACGAGCAGGACACGGGGATATAAGAAGCATTTTAAGGGGAAAAAAAACCATAGGATATATTTGTCAATCCAACGATGATGGTAATTGCAGATGGGGGTGTTACACACAAGCTAGAACTAAAAGATGCATGGAACAAAGACATGGAACAAGCTGAAACGAAAAAACCATGGCTTTTGTATTTTTGAAGATCGACATATTGATCAAGCTCAGACTGCTGAAATGAGTATAGGCTAAATCTTTTTAAGATAATCCCTAAAGAGTAAGTCCCAAAGCTGTACAATGTAATTGCATGCGTTATATTATTGAGTAGATCTCTGAAAAGCATCACAATTTAATCATGTGCCTACCATTGTTCATGTCTGCCAATGGGAAGACTTTGTCACGCACACTTTTGGCTCCAGAAATAGCAAACTTAGTTTCTCCTCCGTTACTCACACCTCTCCTGTGCTGGGCACCATAGGAAAAATTTGATACAACTTCTGGCCCTGAAATAGCAAGTCAAAATACTAGGAAGGACAGCAGAGAAGGATATTTCTGGATGCCATTCTACCAAAGTGACTGGGAACCATTTGAACATCCCCAACGAATCCCAACGAAATGCATCCACGATTCCACTCCCTTAGCCAAGCCCCCCAAATTCCTGCTGCCACTTCATCACCACCTGATTTGAGAAGTGTGATGGATGGAAATCTGAGTGGACAAAAGCAGCAAACTTAAGAATCTCACGTAATTGATCTCACTTTTGCAAAATTTACCAAAAAAAAGTGTGCCCACATTAACATATTGCTAGGGCTACCCAGGCCTGGAAGGGTACTTTTTGCAGATGAAGGACTCTGAACTTAAAGCCATATTACTTTCACAATAAGCATGCCTCTGTATTCTGTTTAAAAACACAACAAAACAGACAAAAACTAATGCACAGTAAAAGACTGAAAGAAAACACCCCCAAAATATTAACAATGTTTTTATTTAGGTGTTCTGACTCTGGGTGGATTTTTTTTTTTTTTCTGTCTACTTCTCTATATCATCAAAATTTTCTTTGACTAACCAGTAAACAAACATTCAATTAGTTTAAGTGGCATTTCTTCTGGCTTTAGTTGCTCTAAGGGCTGTAATCTTTTGATCTGTTTTTTCATCTGGATAAAGATCACAAATGGTGCTTTAATTCCCAAGGCATTTGAGCCCTTTGATGTCTCTAGTCTCATGCAGTGTGTATTCACAAGTTATAATTGCTCAGTTAAGTCTCCCCCACAACACCATATAGATGCATATAAGAAGGTGCAATGCTGATAACTTCATTAATAAATAATAATATGCAATCACAAGGGCAAGACTTAGCTGGTCGATTGCATAATTCTTACCATGAGACAAACGTTTGTGTAAAACTTTCTCTTGCATGCAGGTGAAATGTTTTACAAGAGGCAAAAGTGCTCTCAGATTTTATTTAGTAAAATACAGTCATATTCGTGTTCAACTCCATTTGCCAAAGTGTTCATGGATGAATCCAAGAATAATTTGATTCAGTCTTAGGATGAATTTTGTTTCGTGTTTTCCACCGTGGGCCTCTTGCTTAAACAGTCTAAAAATGTTCCATATTCCCATCGTAAATACATCAATAAAACCTAGAAGAGTCTACATACGGTCAGCATTGGTAGATGGGTTTAGGGCAAACTTCCCAAACTGGTATTCCACAGAATCTCCTTTCAAAGATATTTATAGATAGAGTATGAAAAAAAAATCCTTCTCAAAAAAATTGGTAAACATTAGATTAACCAAATGGGGTATGTATGTATGTGTGTGTGTATGTGTGTGTGATTTTTTTTTTAAGTAGCAGGCTACCAACTTTAATGGGTAAATAAGTATTGTAAATTGTCAAGAGAAAATACAGTAGCATTTTCCAAACTTTTTTGATCAGAGAACACATTTTTTACCCTAGAGCTATTAAGGTCTCTAGATGAACATTTTGAGGACCACCACTTGGGAAAATGATGACTTAGATTCTGATGCTGGTTCCAATTCTGTATTCCATGAAGCGTGGTGTATGGAATCAATGAAAATGCATGTCATCCATCAACATTGAAAACGAAACAAAACATTGCTACTGGCAGTGGTTTACCTTTGCTTGAAGGCAAATTCCGTATTTATATTTTTAGCATAATTCAACCTGGAACATTGGGAAAAAACCAACCACCGCAGGGTAGTCACTGTGGCAACCTGTTAAAAAAAGGTGGAGGGAGAAGGGAGAAGGGAAGAGAGAGATTGTGCAAAAGAATTATTAAGACATTCCAGATAAAATTGTTAAAGTTCACAAATATATTCAGTTCAATGCCCAGATACCAGTTACCTACCTCTTTTAAGAGCCAAACGTTCGAAAGGAGAGCAGGAGTGCAAAAAAGGATTTCACGTTTATATTTCTCCAAATTCTTGCTAGATATATAAAATTCAGTGGAGTAAATAATAGGTTCCAGGCTGCCACTTCATTAGGCAACACAAAATACACTCAATAACATCAATGTTCACTTCAGCTCAGGAAAGTGCTATGAGATTTTCAAATGAAAAGAAAAAAGTAAAATTTATCATTTCATCATCACTCCAAAAAGAATACATTGATGAGTCAAGGTAGCCATGAATGCCAAAGTATTATACCAGATTACAAGGCTGAGTGTCACAGCAAATGTAGGGAACCATAAAAATGGAATATACTTGGTTGCAGATCAACTCTTGAAAGGCAAACAAATGCCAGGTGGAGGTAAGATAACCAAAGCAAAGGTACCCCAAATTCCAACGGACGAAGGACACTGTACCTTGGAAAAATGGAAAACATGCAAGTGTCCACAATAATATCTTTGAGAACCACTCGCAATTCTCTAAATACACATGAGACAGCCTCTTCAGAAGAACATCTCCAGAGTGGGAGCCACTCATCTCTATGGGTCTTAGATAAAAGAATTTACAGGCAGGCTTTGTCATCTGCCCCTGAGGTCTGCTCTCTCCTGCAGTTACTCACTCGTCCGTGCTCAACACAAGACTAAGTCTGCGGCCACGGTGGGCCTGCCAGATACTTGTTTGGACCGATTATTCTTTGAACTTGGAAAATCTGGTTTCAAAATTATCACTAGAAATTAGGATACACGTATCAATGACCTCTTTTATGTGATGCTCTTGCAGTGGGATCCAGTGGGGTGTGGGAGACAATGGCAGATGATCTCTTCCCAGCTCCATGGTCCATGGTAACGATGCAGTGATCACCTGAAATCTGCCATAGAGCAAAGGGTTTGTACTACTGAAACTGGGAAAACACGACAAATCAAGGCTTTTCTTTTCAGAAAGCCAATTGTTAGACACTTACCGGTACATCTCTGTTAATATCTACTAGTGTTCTGCAGTTCTCTTGGTTATTGATTATTATTGTGAGTTTCCATTAAAATACTGAGGTTACTCTGGTGCTTCTACCTAGATTCACTTTTAGGGTATAATATAAAGGGATAAAAGTTATGATAAAAGATCTAGGATCCCTCCAGAGTCCGGCCTAAAACACGGAGTATAATCTACTGCAAGAAATATTAGACTTCTCTGACCGCAGCCCAAGCGCCAGGAGAATTTTGAGGCTCAGTGCACGTGTGGGAATGGGAAAAACTGCTTTAGTGCAACGCAACCGGGCTTTGGGGTAAGAATTCTGAAAATGACATCAGTGTAAGTTCTAACAACATGGTAACTGTGGTTTATGAACACTATGAAAAGTATGAGTAACCCTTAATAACTCACTTATTGGGAACAGAACCACCATAGAGGGGAATTCAGATTCTGCACTTCACAAGGGCACCTGCCGGAGGGGCAAGCGAGGCTGAAATGCTGTCTGGTCTCCACTTGCAAGCTGCAGAGCTGCAGATACTGGGCATCTTGTCATTTTTACAGTGCCGTGCTTTGTGCTAAGAACTTCCCTGGCTGTAAATACCCCACGGTCAGAGGTAAAAATAAAGGACTGTAGCATCGGGAGTCATTCACACATAAGAAACACAACAGAAGACTTTCACTTTGCAATCAGAGGGCTCCTCCTAAGACCACCAGGCACTGTGCTGGGGAATCCCAGCCAGGTTAGCTCTGTCACTTCAAGTCCTGACAGATGTTTGTGACTCCCAACACAGTGCAGGGGTAGATTAAAAAACAAAACAAAAACAAAACGAAAAACAAAAAAACAGCCAGATACCAACCCACGATAAACATGTCTATGGACCAGAAACAGAAGAGATGAGCAGGGATGGAGCACAGCAAGGGAACGGGCAAGAAGAGGGAGAGAAAAATCAATAGGTAAACAGAGAGAGATGGACCGTGAAATAGATAGGTAGATAGCTGTGTGGATAGAGACGGCACAGAAGGGAAAACCAAAATTCCAGACAAAATACCAACATGGACTGACAGTCACTGACTTGTTCCAGCACACAGATTCGTGTCACCTCTGGCGGCGGGACAGGAAGACAACAAAACCCGCCCTAGTATTAGAAAGCGGTATGGCTGGATGTATGCTCCTATGTGAAGGGTAACCACTCAAAGAAGGGGAATGTGATGTTTAGCTTCGAAACCGGCAGAGAAGTCAAAGGGGAAGGTAGGGAAGTTTGTCAGCCATTCAGATGCAGGGAAGGAGAGAAAAGGAATAAAGTAAAAGAGTGGCAAAGAGCATGAAATAAGGTAGCAAAAACGAAGTCCAGCCCAACAGTGCTCACTGGGAAACTTGCCATCAAAAGACGGCATTTGTCTGAATGCTTTAAAAATAAAAGGTCTGTGTTGGTTACAAAAAAGCATACCAAAGACAAAACTACACAGAAGGGGGGCACCTGGGTGGCTCAGTCGGTTAAGGGTCTGCCTTCAGCTCAGATCATGATCCTGGGGTCCTGGGATCGAGTCCTGCATTGGGCTCCTTGCTCAGTGGGGAGTGTGCTGCGCTCTCTCTCCCTTTGGTCTTCCCCCTGCTCGTGAACACTCTCTCTCGGTGTCAAGTAAATAAAGTCTTAAAAAAAAAACCTACAAAGAAAGGCATAAAATGAGGTGATAGAAAATATATATATTAGATATTATATTAGATATTCAAAATTTTATAGAAAATCTATATTTATATTATTCACATTATATTATAATATATATTTTTCTCTTTATCATCTCATTTTGTATGTATCTATCACGATAGATAGATAGATAGATAGATAGATAGATAGATAGATAGATGATAGATAGATAGATACAGAAAGATAGTCAGGCAAACATCTAGCCAAAATAAAGCCAGCATACCAATATTTGGATTAGATAAATAGAAGCTAAGGGAAAAAGCATTAAGAGACATAATTTGGAATCCCACATAATAGTGACCCGAACAATCTATCAGGAAAATTAAAAAATCATGAATTTGTATGCAACTAAGAACAGAGCCAAAAATACATATAAAGCAAGACTAAAAAAAAAATGACAAGAAGAATTTGGCAAATATATAATCATGGTGGGAGATTCTTAACATTTCTAATAGAAACTGATAGATGAAGCAGACCAAAGGTTAGTAAAAATATAGAAGACTGAAACAACCAAGTTAACAAGCTTGATCTAATGGATATACAGAACCCCGCCCTGGAAGAGAACATACCGTCTCAACTAAACACGGAAGGTTTATAGAAACGGATCATGTTCTAGGTCACAGAGGAGGCCTCAACAAATTCAGAGAACAGCTATCACATAGGTCATGTTCTCCAACAATAAAGCAATTACATTAGAGGGAAATAAGAAGATAATTTTCAAAAGAAGAGTCACTGCTAGAGCAGGAAGAACAAATGGGCCATGAACTCTGAGAGACATACATTTAAATTAGGCTCAGCACACGCCTGCTGAGTGCCCTTGGACAAAGCCCTTAACCTCTCTGGGCCTTGGTTTCTCCCTATGTCACATGGGTAACAGTAATACCTCTCTCACAAAATTCTCATGCAGAGGACATGAGGAACTAGCTTAAAAGCACCTAGCACAGTACCTGGTAGACTCAAATCCTAGTTTCTGTCCTTTCACAAAATATGTGCTCAATAAACATCGCTCAAATTGATAGCTGCATAAATGGATACCAAGTAGAGATAAATATATATTCTTTTGCAACGGAATTTAGAATGGAATTTAATTAATCAACGAGGTTCTATTTGTTAAACAGAGACAAGAAAAAGTATCGCACATTCTGTTTTAATTATCATCTATTCAAAAAAAAAGAAAGAAAAGTTTTTGCCAGGGCCTCTGGAAAGTCTGTGGCCACAACCTGCTGTCCCTCTCATGTTCACTTTTGTAATCAGTTCATATCATGAGGTCATTTTATCCAAATAAAGAGAACTTCTTTTGTAAAAGATGAGAAACGTGGAAGGCAATGTGTGAGACCTCACAGCCACAGTGCAGAAAAAGGCAAGCTGTGGGCACCATTTTTCAGAGGAGACCAAACTAAATCCAATGAGCCTATGTCAGCTAGATATGAGACAGAATTTCCCAATCAGGGTTGGCACTCCATTCCATCAGGCAGGGGGTTGTGGGCTCTCCTTCCAAGTTTGGTATTTCCAGACGTCCTGAACTTGATGCAGGCTGTAGGACAAGCTGAGATCCACCCAACTAGTCACCGCGACAGTTAATGAGGTGTGTGCCGTGAGGTGGCACAAAGACAGCCTCCATCACTCTCTGCAGCCTGCCTGGCTCTCCTTCCCACAAGGTTTTTCAACTTGGGCGTGGGCCAGTTATCTGTTTGGTTGCTTCATTTCTATGAGACTCAGAAGAAAGATTTTTCTGCTGTCTTCGTGTTTTCACTGGTGCCAAGGACACATCAATTTCATTCTTAGGTGGAGCAAGACGTTTCCATGGTCCACACCAAGGCTTTGATCAAAGAAGAAAACTATTCCAGATTTTGGAGAAACGTGGCATTGGTGACAAAGCAGACAAGACAGGATGGACTGTTAAGGAATTCAGCACTGTCAGTAGGAAGACAGCATGTGGTTCTAATGCTATGAATGGTCCTTAACTTCATTTTTGCCAGGAAACTACAGTATCTTGGTTTTTCCACCCTCACTTAAAAAACAAATTAAACATTTCCAAAACACACACAAAAAAATTGGATTAACTAGTGAAAAAATAACCACGCTAGCTGGATCAGTCCTTTATATCATGTACCCAAATAAACTCCAGGTAGATTAAATTTTTAAGGTAAAATTAATGTAGGTAAATGCTTTTAAATCTTAGAAGATCTTCATAAGCTTGAGACCAAATGCAGAAGCTGAAGGAAAAGATTAACATATTGTAAATATTTGTATGGTTAGAAAAATAATAAATAAGTCTAAGACGACAAATAGGAAAAATGGTCTTAACATAATCTATGACAGAGTTCATGTTCTTAATATATAAAAAGTAAATATCCAAAAATAAAAGGAAAATGGGAAATGGGCATGATCAGTCACTTCCCAAAAGAGGAAATACAAGTGACTTGTAAACAGGCCTAAGAGAAAAATGCAACTTTAGTATTGAACAAGGAAATGCAAATTAAAACAATGAAATACCATTTTATTTATTTGTTTGTTTATTTTACTTATCACATTGATAAGAATTTGAGTGACTAGCCAGCGTTACTGAACCCACTGTTGACAACTATGTGGGGAAATATCTTACCAGGCTGGCAAGAGTAAAAGCAGTACAATTTCCAGGGGGGTAGGGAAGGGAGGGAGATGGAAATTGTACAATACACTAAAATTCTTAAAAGTGGACATATTCTTTGATCAAAGAATTTTATTTCTAGGAATTTATTCTGAGGAAATAATCAAACAGAAGTACAGTTGACCCAAACAACACGGGGGTTAGGAGCCCGACCCCCCCATGCAGTCAAAAATCTACATATAACTTGGACTCCCCAAAAACTTAACTAATAGCCTACTATTGACCAGAAGCCTTATGGATAACATAAACTGTCAATTAATACATATTTTGTATGTTATATGTATTGTATACTGTATTCTTACGATACAGTTAGCTAGAGAAAAAGTGTTATTGAGAAAACAGTAAGGAAGAGAAAATACATATACAGTACGCAACGGTTTTTATCAAAAAATAATCTGCCTGCTAGTGGACCCGTGCAATTCAAACCCACGTTGTTCAAGGGTCGCATGTACATAGATATGCCTTTAATTCTCCCAGACTTCTTTGTAATAGCAATAAATCAAAAAATAAATAGCAATAAATCAAAATCAGTAAATAAATCAACCTACATGTCAGTCGGTAGTGGAACTTTTAAGTAAATTGTGAAACATACACATGATGAAGCACTTTGTGATGACTGAAAATAAAGACGTGAAACCATATCCACTGACATGCAAAAATGCCCACAATGCATTAAGTGAAAACATGGAGGTAAACAGGGTTTGTAGAGACGGACCCATTTTCCCTCAAACTTTAATCTAGTATGTGTATTTGTACATGCCCATAAATAATACATGGGTGGGGAAGGGGGGGGAGTCCAAGAGGATAAACAGTGAAATTTTCAAAGCTGTGCTCGCTCAGTGGTAGATTACAAGGAACTTTCCCTTTCTTCTTTATGTTTTTCTGATTATCTTTTTTTTTTTAACAAATGAACATTTTTTACTTTAGGGTTGGAAAAAAAACCACAAGGCAATTTATACTGAGGACTATAAAAAGAAGAAAGCATAGCTTAACTAGGCAAAGAAACTCTAGGCTTGGAAACTTCTGGGCTTTGCTGCAGAATTTAATCCAACCGTGAACCTTAACATGTCTCAGGATATCTCGTGATAACTCAAGAACTGTTTCCTCTTCTTGTTTTCACTGGGCAGCAACTCTGTACAGACATCCAGTAGACATCCTCTCATCCAGGTCCACTGACAATAATTGGGGCCACCATCAGCTCCTGTACGAAGGCGCTCTGGGACCCCCTGGCAGGTGGGGAGGAAGCCCAGGGAAGCATCACTCCTTAGTGTCCTTCTCTGAAGGAGATACAAAATGTTTATCACACCAGTGTTGAAACCAGACTTCTGTTGCTAGGGATGGGTCTACATAAGGCACTCAGAACAGTGCCTGGCACTTTGGAAGTGCTCCGCGTTGGTTAATTACACTCCCGGGGCTCACCATCTCCCTGCTTCCAAATGTAAGGAATGCATCAGGGCTTAGCAATGACCGCATACACCTACGAGCTTAGGGTGACTGAAAAAGCCTCTTCTCAGGGAAAGTGCACAAGGGGGCTGCTCCCTGGTTCCTATCCCTCCCCCTCTTAGCTACTTGTGAATGGTTAAATAACATGCAGGCGACCTGGTGAACCAAGGCTGATGATCTGGTGGAGGCAGAACCTAAACCCATCTTCGCCTGCCTCCCCTGCACCCCAACACCCAACATTTACTCTCTACTCTTGGTAATATGTAAGGAGGTAAACATATATTTATACCACCTGGCTTACCGGGTGAACAGAGATGAAAATGAATGTGCCCAAAGATACATGCTTCTAGAATATATCTGGTCTTGTGCTTGTTTGCGTTCTTTGTGGCACTTTAATGTTTTCTCTTTCAGAAGGCATGTTTGTGGAATTGCCAAAGATATTTGCCATCCAAAAAGATGATAAGAAGTGAATCTGCAAAAGGGGCCAAATTTTCTTTTAAAGACAAAAGCAGCCCCGTACATGCTGCCTGAATGTCCGAGAAACTTCGGACTCATGAAGCAAGCACCCGCTCATCTCTCATGCTCCTTGTCCCTCTGTCCTCACCAGGGGACATCTTCTGGCACCCTCTCAGGGTCCTATTTCAGAAACATTGACCCTAAATATTTTGTATATTGTGGCTTAGGCTTCAAAGGAGATTTTGCTTCATGTTTCATGTTTTTAAAGAATTCGTGCACGTTAATGGTTACTGAGGGAAACGTTTCTAGTTTGCCTCGATTATGCTGACACCTAATAGTGTTTATGGACACTTGTTCCATCATATAGTGGCCACAGCTTCTGAAACCAAAATCGAGGCATGTGGTTTAACAATCATGGGTATATTTATGAGGGCAGAATAGTTAGCAAACCAGAAAATCCAGGCCATATGCATGCCATTAACTATATATAAGGAATGATGGGAATGAATAATGTATGAATAGAGGGATGGCTTACGTCTTTCAGCTGGCCCGTGTACATGAATGGGTTTTGAGGGGTCAACTAATTGAAAGTCACTATGTTGATTCTGCTCTCTTTCCCATTGCTTATTTAATTGATGTCGACTCTCTTCATTAGCTCAGTTAATCCGAAAAAATGATGGATTATCCTGATACTTGCTCTTCTCTAAGACAAATATAAAATTATTTTATAAGCCCTTTAAGTTTGCTAAGAAACTTATGAGAACCATTATGTAAATAATCCATTAGTTTGCAAATCATGCCTAGAAAAATATCGCATTAATTTACCAATTGCTGATGGATAAAATCATGACCTGCAGACGTATTTTGAAATTGAAAGTATATTTTGATGGAAAATAAATGTCATGGCCCATTTCTCTCAACAAAAGTGCATGTTTGCAAAAGAGCAGGAGAGCCCGTCTAGATGTGACCTAGGGAACGCCACCTAAAAGTACCTAAATCACAGGGCTGTTCTGTGGACTCAGTGAGTTTATATTTGCAACGTGCTTAAAACAGTGCCTGGCACATGCTAAATGCTGTATAAATACTGTTCACAGGGTTGGCTTTAAAATGGAATTGTTAACTTTTCTTTTCAAAAGTCTTTTGAAAAGCCTGTCAGAGGTTTTAGCTAACATTTATTTTTGATATGAGGTCTTTTTTACTTTTTCAATGTAAAATCTATAGATTCATCATCATGGATTAAAACCCATATCCTATTTGTACTTATTTATGGGCATTTTTTTTTTCCCCTGCAATTGTGCGGTTGATGGCCAGGAACCAAATCTTTGCCTAAACACGATCTGCTGTTCCCTTTTCTTCTGGCCAATATGACCCATCAGGACATGACAAATATGCATACACAGATATACTGTGTTCCTAAATATGGTCTCTGAGCAAACATGGCAACCATATGAAATCTTGAATACATTAAAATATGTTAAATAAGTTGAATTAATTACAATACAAACAGGCTCTCCACTGTACTAAATGAGTCGCTGTTGCTCCCAGATGCTTTGAATAAAGTCTGATGGAAACTAAGCAAAAGCAAGGTATGTCCTTAGATGTTCAGGCTGCTGGGGAGGATGGAACGACAGGGAAGGTATAGTCAGCTTGCTTTGTGCTCGGGGAAACCTGTCTGAGCCAGTTTGATAAGCCAGCAGGGCGTGGCCTTCCAGAAAATTCTATCCCATGGAGGCCTAAAAAGTTTTGTGGGAAAGAATTCTTAAGAAAAGGACATTGAGACAAGCTTGAGCTGGCGGAAAAGCCTAGCATTGTTACAAAGATGTGTCTCCAAACGTTAATCTGTGTCTGAAATTGATGTGGGTGTGTGTGTGGGTGCGAAGGGAAAGTCAGCAAAAGTAAACACTGCAAATGTCACTCGACTGAGCGTTCTAAGACACACACACAGCTTTGATATTCTCTAAACAAATATGACAGGAAGAAAGCTGGATCTCCTTTCCCATCTTTCCACAGAATGTCATCCTACTGGGAAGTTGGACGTGTCTATACCAGGATGGGGGGTAGCTTCTGGCAGAAGCAGGGGAGGAACCAAGTGGCAGCCTGTGGTGTGCCGGGGCAGTGCAGTGAGCAGGCCCACGCAGAACGGCCCAGAAGAAGTGGCTGTGTCTAGCAAAGGGGCTCAAAACAACATGGCCTGTGAAGACACAAGGGATACAACCAGAAGCATTATCAGGGCATGAAGATCCTGCCTCACCCAGAAAAGCGAGAGCCACATAGGGGTTGAATAGCAGATCTGAGCAGGCAGAAGAAAGAAGCAGCCAACTTGGACAGTTGAAATTATCAAGTCTGAGGAGCAGAAAGAAAAAAGGATGAAGAAAGTGAACGTTCACTGAAAAGTCAACTAACATGCTGAACACAACATATAACCTGTTTATACATTTAAACATATACCTACAAAGATTCTGCACAATAGACACATTTTTGAAAATAAATAGAATTTTCAAAAATGAAATTTTCAGAGGAGTCACTTTTTTACAGAATCGGCTAAATAACGAATAACATTCCACACATGTATTTGTCCGGTGCCTGCCATGTCTCAGATCCTTCTAAGTGCTTGGGATGCAAACGTGAACACAACAGGAAGAACATTCCAGTGAGTGGGTGGGGCACTGCTCTCCTGTCGCCACCTCGAAATTCTGAATAAATTTGGAATAAGAGCAGTCAGATAGCCAGAACTTGTTCGGTTCATCCTAGAGCCTTTCTTTTTCTTTCTTTCTTTCTTTCTTTCTTTCTTTCTTTCTTTCTTTCTTTCTTTCTTTCTTTCTTTCTTTCTTTCAGATTTTATTTATTTGACAGAGAGAGAAAGCGAGAGTGCGCGCAAGCACGAGTGGGGGAGGAGCAGAGGGAGAGGGACAAGCAGACTCGATGCTGAGCACAAAGCCAAGCTTGGGGCTCGATCCCAGGACCCTGAGTTCACAACCTGAGCTGAAATCAAGAGTTAGATGCTCAATTGACTGAGCCACCCAGGCACCCCTGTAACATTTCTTAAGAAGCTTAGGTTAGGGGCGGCTGACTCAGTTTCTAGACCAGGAATCAGAAAGCTGGATTCTGTAAAGGACCAAGCAGTAAATATCTTCAGCTTTGCGGGCCAAGTGGTCTCTGTCACAACTCCTTAGCTGGCCACAGTAGCGAGAAAACAGCCAGAGAGGCCAGGCTAAACAAAAGGGCATGGCTGTGACCCTGGGCTACACAGAGCAGCCCCAGGCCGGTTGCCAGCCCTGCCCTAGGGCCTGTAATGTTGACTCCCCATTTACTATGATATATTCCCAGGCAGGGTAAGGTTACATGTCAACCTGTAGGTGGGATAAATGACAATTAAAAACTTATAGCTCATTGCCCTGCAGGATATTCCCCAGTTTTGTATGAATTTTGCAGAGTCCTTTGCCAGTGAGTGTTTTCCCACCCACTGCACTGTGTGTATGCGGTAGATACAGGAATGGATATGCACGTAGCCGGGAACATCAGTCCCCATATCTGCCTGTGTATCTGCCTTGTCATCCTGCCCGGACCCTCGTTAATTAGCTAAATCTTTTACATATGCTTAACTACCCTTTTGTATGGAAATAGCGGTTTTTTACTTTTTAAATATGGTACTTCAACAACAATCCAGAAGAGAGGCAGGGACAGATACAGAAGGAACGCGGAGTTTGAACAGGCCACGTGGCAGACAGGATTCTCCCTGAAGTCTCTGCAGCTCGCCTCAGTGAGCCTCAATGAATCAGCTCCAACACGGAAATATCACAAGCTGCCTTATTGTCTCCACGAAACCAGCTCCAGGAAAAAGATCTGAAGAAGGATGGCTTCTTCCTTTTTTATACCAATGTTAAGTGACCACCATACAGGGAAGCTTCACAGAAGGGTCAGCATGCTGGGCTCTCCCCATCACTGCCCACTCCCTGCAAGACCCGTCCCTCCGTCCTCCCTCCTCTCAGCCTCCCCACTTCAAAACAGGAACCTGGAAGGCAAGGCCTCCCAGCCCCTGCAGCGAATTCCTCCATGTTTTCCCGACTTTCAAGCCACAGAAACCTTCCTCCTTAATTCCACTAAGACGGAGCTAGAATTTTTCAAAGTAATGGTTTACTCTAAAACCAAAGGAAGGAAAACATAACAGGAGATCACCCACGGGGGATGCGGTCCCAGGTGTGTGCTGCCAACCTAAGCCCCTCAGGCTGTGGTCCACGCACCTGTGGCTCAGAGATAACAAAGTACCAGAAGCAAAGCGAGATAGCAGAGGGAAGAATGGCTATGGGGGTCACTCCGCCAGGTGGTTTGTAATGGCTCATTAGCATAAAAACAGCGCAGCCTGTGGATTCTAAACTGTGTATTTAGACAAGCTAAGGGTAACTACTACTTTGCACAGTGTAGGCAGAGCGGAGAATAGAGAGTCCAGAAAGCTTCCTAAATCCCTGTCCATTACTCTCCAACCATTAGCCAACAAAAATACACTCATTCACATTTGAATTCCTTCAAAAAAGAGAAGCCCAATCGTAAATGAATTAGAAGGAAAGAATCTAAACAGTTTGGGGCAGACTGTTTGCTAATTGCTTTCATTTTAAATTATCTCCATAGCTTTCTGACATGACTGTTTTTAACCAATAAGCAAACAAAAATAAATGAAAACAGAAAAGAGTTTTTTAAAGGGACAGAGACATATTTGTGTTTACCGGCAGACAGAGTATCTCCTGAGCAGTCTGCCTGAATCAGGAAGTCATGACCCTGGCTCCCTCCCTGTAAGTCCCCCTCCCCCAAAGCCGTTCACAAACATCATTCGAGCCTGTCAGTTCTTCGTTACTGTGTTCCAGATTTGTTACAACCCAGCTCGCTTGCCCTACTCTAAATGGGTCTTGTCTGAATGTTTCTACAAGCTTATCTACAAGTGTTCTTGAACTGACAGCAGTCCAGAAGTCAGGGTCAGTGACAAAAGACAATTGAAAATGCAAAACTGCAGTATCTTAAGGGGGGAAAAGCTACATACACCTACCCTAATAGTTTGTTAAAATACTATTTGTCTTTGAAATTATTTCTTTCATTAAAAAAAATCTTATATGACATATTAAAAAGGTATATATTTTAAATGTACATAGATAATATTTATGTGATATATCATATGAAGGTATAATATAAAATTCAGTCCATTACAACACACTGTTTCTCATAATCTGAATGCTGTCCATAGCTCTCACCAGAGCTAAATGACACATATCCAGGTGCCTGGGTGGCTCACTCAGTTAGGCGTCTGCCTTCAGCTCTGGTCATGATCCTGGGGTCCTGGGATAGAGCCCCGCATGGGGCTCCCTACTCAGCAGGGAGCCTGCTTTTCCCTCTGCCTGCCAGTCCCCCTCCTTGGGCTCTCTCTCTCTCTCTGTCAAAAATAAATAAATAAAATCTTTTTTAAAAATGCTTTAAAATTTTTTAAATAAATAAAATGTGACACATATCCTACTGTCACCCTTGGCCAATGGTCATTTGTGTCCCATGCTGTGAGTTCATTCTCCTGCTATCCAGAGTCTTAAGTGCTATATCATGTGTGTTGTTTACTTTCCTATACGTCCCTTTCTTCTATTTATTTGTATTCTGGTAACTTCTATCCACTCTGGCTGATAAAAGTTGTACAAGTCACTCAAGATGTGAAAATGCAAATTTTACGGCAACTCAAGGAATCTTCAAGAAAATGGTCAAGAAAACTAAAAAACAGGGTTCCAAGACCCTGTAAGGTCTTATCAAGATTTTTCTTATCTAGCTAAAATAAGTTTTAATTTTTATTATACAAGCAAAGCCACAAAATCCTATAAGCAGATTGCATTCCCAAATCAGATACTCTGAGTCCTGGATCAAAGTAGGAAAAGTTCTTCTGGCATGGGGACTGCAAAGAAAAGTAGCCGTGTGATTGCCAACTACAATTCTAATTTAAGAGGATTTGCGAGTGTGAAATCACAGAATTTTCCCTTTGATCAACTCAATCTGATTACCAAATCTTCACAATCCATGCCTGCTCTGTGATTGCAGCCACACCACTGGTGCAGATGGTCCCGGGAAATATCTTTTTGGCATGATGTGTGCACTGGGCTTGCTCACAGAGATAATCAATAATTGTGCTTTCTTAATTTTTTTGGTTTAATTAAGCGTGGATTTCAGAGCACACTTTCGCTTTATATATGTGCACATGCTAGCAAACCACCCAACCTAAAGAAGTAAATACTACTTTCTCCCTTGCTAACAGCTTATTGTGACTTAAAGCACCAAACATAGTTTACACAGAAAAACATACATATGCATTAAATTTTTATTAAAGATGCATAAAATGGGGTGCCTGCTTAGCTCAGCCCATTGAGCGTCAGACTCTTGGTTTCAGCTCAGGTCATGATGTCAGGGTTGTGGGATCAAGCCCTTTCTGGGGCTCTGGGCTGGGCATGGAGCCTACTTAGGATTCTCTCTCTCCCTCTTCTTCTGCCCCTCCCTCACCACTTACACGCAAGCACGCATGCTCTCTCTAAAAAAAAACAAACAAACAAACAAAGAAAAACCACATAAAAGTAGTGAATAAGGAGTCGGTATTATAATTTGCCCAAATTTTCTTTGTCCCCCTTTGATGAAGAAAACAAGACAATAAACATTTCCCATTCGTTTCTGGATAGGAGCCAGTCAGCCAGCACAGCCTGCTTATTAAAGGATTAATTGACTAGCCTGTTCATTCAGATAGTCTCTCAAGGTCACTAATAATTTCCGTTGGACATTAACAATTTTCCCCCTTTTCTCTGACCTCGCTTTGTGGGTCTTCTCTGAAGCACCAGACACTTCTTGAATCTCCCTTCTCCAGATGCCTCCCTGGCCACAGTATTCCAGTTCCCTTCCAACATCTCTGTCTCCTCCTCAGGTCTTCATGAGGTCCCCTTCTTCTACTGACATCTTGAATCCAGATGATCCCTGAAAGAGACTATATTAATGGCATGATCATTCACCCCACCCCATATTCATACTCTCTGCCATGTGTCTTTGAAGTTCTTCCCACTGAAGAAGGGGAGTGTATTTCCCTGATCCTCAACTTGGGGTTAAGTCATGTGCCTTGTTTGGACAAATGGAAGGCTAGTGCATAACAAGATCAAATGTTTCTTGGGTGATCGGGCTTGCCCTCCCGTGCTCTGTTATTGCCATGAGAAAAACATGCCCAGACTGGCCCACTGGTCCCAGAAGAGTCAACAGGCTGGTGCCAAAAGAGGGATAAAAAACCCTCACAGCAGAGTCCAGCCAGGGTCAGCTGAATGCAGATCCATGGAAAATAAATGATTGGTGCCTTAGCCACTGGGTCTTGGGATGATTTGTTATGCAGCACTGCTGGGGACACAGTTTAACTGCTAGAATCCTTGAGATTCTCTTGTCCTCCCTTACCAAATGTGACTTATTCCTGATAGCCTCGGGGCTAAACTGACTTACCATCTGATAATAATATACGATCATAAATAAGTAAGAAAATACAATAACAAATAATATAATCATTAGTATAAGTTAAAATAAATAATAATAAATGATAAATAAGAGATACCATTTTTAAAGTTCCTAATATGTTTTAGGGGTCATGCTGAGAGCTTTACATGTGCTATGGTCCAAAACTCATGATTTTCCAGAAAGAGGAGATATGATTTTGTTCAATTATAAAAGTGTAAACTGAGGCTCAGAGAGGTAAATTGATGTGCCTGAGCCCTCAAAGTAAGGAAATGGTATCCAGCATTTGTACCAGATCTGTTTTCTACACAGCAATGCATAACCAAATAGTACTCATTCCCTGAATTCAACCAAAGCAGTTTTACCTTTTTCTGCTTTCTATGTTGGTATTTCACACGCTCAATTTTTCTTAACCTAGGTATCCTGTTACTAAAAAGAGAAATATGGAGAGCAATGCCCTGCCCCCGTGATCTCAGGTCTTGTGACCTCTCACCAGCAGCCAGCCACATACTGAGAGAGCAATGCAACAGAGACATCACTTTGAGCAAAAGCCCTGCACCTGCACAGCCCCAGCCTGCCCTGACAAATACAGCTGACCTCTTGGTCAGCCTGAGATTATGGAAGGACATCTTGGAACTTCAGAATGGAAGCTTCTTTGTCACCGGAATGAGAGGACTCACTCTTTCGGGTCTCTGACAACTTTGTCCACATCACTCCTCCCCCAAGCCAGCACAACGCAGCCCCTCCCGGGATTTCTCCAGTGAGGGAGAGAACAAGGTGGGCCTGCAACTTCCCCAGTATTCCAGAGCTGTGATGAGAAGTCCACTTCAGTCTTGCCTCATGCAAAATACTGGGGGAATTGGCATGACTAGATCACCAGGGACAGCTAAGAAGCATAAATAAATAAATAAATAAATAAATAAACAAACAAACAAACAAACAAATGGGGGGCAATAACAAAAGAAAGTTGGGAAACCTCAAATAAATGGAACTTAAGTAACACACTCTCGAACAACTGTTGGACCAAAGAAGAAATCAAAAGAGAAATTTAAAACTACTCAAGACCAATGAAAATTAAAACACAACATAACAAAACTTACAGGACTCAGAAAAAGCAGTACTAAAAGGGAAGTTTATAGTGATATATGCCTTCATTAAAAAACAAGAAAGATCTCAAATAAACAACCTAAGTTTATACCTCAAGGAACTAGAGAATGAACAATATAAGCTCAAAGTTTGCAGAAGAAAAGGTGGTAAAGATTACAGCAGAAATAAATGAAATAGCGAATTAAAAAAAATAGAAAAAACTGATAAAACTAAGAATTGATTTTTGAAAACACAAATAAAATCAACAAACCCTTAGCTAGACTAAGGAAAAAAGAGTGAAATTTGAATAAATAAAATCCAAAGGGAAAAAGGAGACATTACAACTGATGCCACAGAAATAAAAAAGATCATAAGATCCTATTATGAACAATTGTACACAAACAAGACAATTTAGAAGAAATGGAAAAATTCCTAGAAGCATACAACCTACCAAAACTGAATCAAGAAGAAAGTGAAAGCCTGACATACCATAACAAATACAGAGATTGAAAGAGTAATCAAAAACCTAACAAAGAAAAACCCCAAACCAAATGGTGTCACAGGTGAATTCTCCCATACATTTAAGAATTAATACCAATCTTTCTTAAACTCTTCCAAAAAATTAGAGTGAACATTCCCAAACTCATTTTACGAGTCCAGCATCACTCTGACAACAAAGTCACACAAAGACACCACAAGGAGAGAGAACTACAGGCCAATATCCCTGAGGAACACAGATGCAAAAATCTTCAACAAAACAATAACAAACCAAATTCAATAGCACATGGAAAGGATCATACACTGTGACCAAGTGGGATTTATCATGCCACTAAATCAATAAATATGATATACCACATTAACAGAATAAAAATAAAATTCAATCATTTTCATAGATGCAGAAAAAAGCATTTGACAAAATGCAACACCCCTTTATGATAACAACTCTCAACAAATCAGATATAAAAGGAACTTACCTCAACATAATAAAGGCCATATATACAAACCTACAAATAACATCATGCTCAATGGTGAAAAACTGATAGTTTTTTCCTCTAAAATCTAGAAAGATCTGGAACAAAGCAAGGATCCCCACTCTTGCCATTTCTATTCAACATAGTACCGGAAGTCCTAACTAGAGCAATAGGCAAAGAAAAGAAATAAAAGACATCCAAATGGGAAAAAAGTATAATTATCTCTGTTTTTAGATGAGATGAACTTATATGTAGAAAACCCTGAAGACTCTTCCCCTGTCAAAAAAAAAAAAAAAAAAAAAACACCACTGTTAGAAATAATAAACAAATTCAGTAAAGTTGCAGAATTGAAAATCAACATATAAAAATCAGTTGCATAGAGTTGCCCTGGTGGCACAGTCGGTTAAGCATCTGGCTTTGGTTTTGCCTCGGGTTGTGATCTCAGGGTCCTGAGAGATTGAGCCCCGTGTCAGACTCCGTGCTCCACAGAGAGTCTGCTTGGGATTCTCTCTCCCTCTCCCTCTGTCCCACTTTCTCACCCCACGCACACACTCTCTTTCTCTAAAATAAATAAATCTTTTTAAAAAATCAGCTGCATTTCGATACACTAACAACAAACTAACTAAAAATGAAATTAAGAAAACACATTTACCATAGCACCAAGAAGAAAACTAAAAAATTAAAAGAGACACAAATAAATGGGAATCTATCCATTCATGGATTGGAAAAATTGATATTGCTTAAATGGCCATACTATCAAAAATGACCTACAGATTCAAAGCAACCCTTAACAAAATCCCAGACATTTTCTACAGAAATAGAGAAAAACAATCCTAAAAGTCATTTGGAACTACAAAAGATCCCAACTATCCAAAGCAGTTTTGAGCAAGAAGAGCAAAGCTGGAAGACATTTCCTGATTTCAGAATATATTACAAAGCTACAGTAATCTAAACAGTATGGTACGACATAAAAATAGACATCTATCTGTGGAACAAAACAGCCCAGAAATAAACCCATTCCTTTACAGTAAAATTATCTTCAACAAGAGTGCCAAGAATACACAAAGAGGAAAGGATTGCCTCTTTAATAAATGGTGTTGGGAAAACTAGATATCCACATGTTTTTTTAAAAAAATGAAATTAGATTGTTATCTTACCACTATACACCAAAATTAACTCAAAATGATTAAAGACTAAAATGTAAGATCTGAATTCTTAAAACTACTAGAAGAAAACTTAGGCAAAAAGCCTCTTGACATTGGTCTCAGCAATGATTTCTTGAGTATGACCCCAACGGCAGGAAAAACAAAAGCAAAAGTAAACAAGTGGGCAATATCAAACCAAAAAGCTCCTGTATAGCAAAGGAAATAACCAAGAGTGAAAAGGCAACTACAGAATGGGAGAAAATATTTGCAAACCATACATCTGATAAGAGATTAACATCAAAAATATATTAAGAACCCCTAAAAGTTAATAGCAAAAAAGCAACCTGATTTTAAAATAGGTAAAGGACTTGAACAGACATTTCCCCAAAGAAGACATACAAATGGCCAGCAGGTATATGAAAAGATGGCCAACTGCCATAATCATCAGGGAAATGCAAGTCAAAACCACAATTAAATCTCACCTCACACCTGTTAGGATGGCTATCATCAAAAGAACAAAAGATAACCATTGTTGGAGAGGTTGTGGAGAAATTGGAACCCTTGTGCACTGTTAGTGGGAATATAAAATGATGCAGCCATCATGGAAAACAGATGGAATTTCCTCAAAAAATTAAAAAGAGACATAACCACATGACCCAGCAATTCCACTTCTGGGTATATATCCAAAAGAATCGAAATCAGGATCTATCCACACTCCCACGATCCTGAGAGCATCATCTACAATAGCCAAGATATGGAAACTATCCAAATGTCCAACGCCAGATAAACTGATAAGGAAAATGTGATCTATATATATAATGGAATATTATTAACCTTAACAAAGAAGGAAATCCTACCATTTGCAACAACACAGATGGACCTGGAAGACATTATGTTAAGTAAAGTAAGTCACTCATAAAAGGACAAATACTGCATGACTCCTCTTTTATGAGGCATCTAAAATTGTCAAACGTATAGACATAGACAACAGAATGGTGGTTACCAGGAGATGGGGAGAAGGAGAACATGGGAGCTGTTGTTCAATGGGTACAGTTACAGTTACACGGGATACGTAAGTGCCAGAGATCTGCTGTGAAACATAGTGTCTACTGTTAACAGTAAGGTATGATGGCACTTAAAAATTTGTTAAGAGGCTAGATCACATGTTAAGTGTTCTTACTGCAAAAACAGAAAATATTTGCAACATTTATGACTGATAAAAAGCAAATTTCCTTAAGTTTATTTTTTAAAGTTCATATAGGGGTGCCTGAGTGGCTCAGTTGGTTAAGCGTCCGTCCAATTCCTGATTTCAGCTCAGGTCATGATCTCAGGGTCATGAGATCAAGCCCCGCCTTGGGCTCCACACTGGGCATGGAGCCTGCTTAAGATTCTCTCTCTCCCTCTCCCTCTGCCCCTACCCCCCCCAAAAAAAATTAAGTTCATATAGTTCAATAAGTAAACAAAACAAAACAAAACCAAAAAAAACCTTGATTGGAAATGTTAAGAAAATAAAGTCAAATATTCAAAAGAGTTTTAAAAAGAAAACAAAAAGGAAAAGAAAATCAGGAGGACCACTGCAGACAGTCAGATAACTGCTACCATCCAGTGTTCAGGAAGCTAAAGTCACTGCCGCTAATTATTGACTCTACCAAATCCCTGAGACAGGTGAACGTCAGGGGAATCCAGAGACTGCTGCACGATCTCACATCTGGGGAAACCATCACTTCCAGAGGATAAGAATGAGGCTTCTATCTGTCTTCCATTTTTCAAATCCATGCAAATGCATCTCAGAGGCAGAACTTGAGCGGCCTCCAGAATGTTGGGGGCACGGCACAGGATTGTAGGAAATGTGGTTTCCAGGCTCCCAACCTTTGTATACAGGGATGCCCAAAAGCAAAGTTAGTCAGAGATAAGGGTTCAAGGGCAGGGAGTTTGGGAAATACATTCATTTTGTCTTGCTGCTTTACCAAATTACCGCACACTCCCGGGCTCACAAAACACAAATTTATCTTACAATTCTGAAGGTCGGAAGTCCGAAGTGAGTCTTATGGGGTATAATAGATTGATTGTGCCTCCCTCCCTCAAAAATGTGCTGAAGTCCTCACCCCCAGTACCTTCGAATGTGACTATTTGGACATAGGGTCTTTACAGAGGTAATCAAGTTGAAATGGGGTCATTCAGGTGGACCCTAATCATTATAAAGGCCATCTTTATAAAAAGGGAGAAAATGAATACAGACAAATAAGCACAGAAAGGAGACCATCTGCACACAGGGAGCAGATGGCCACGTGACTGGGAGGATGCAGGTAAAACCCAAGAACGCCAAGGACTGCCGGTGAATACCAGCAGCTGGAAGAGGCAAGGAAGGGTTCTCCCCTAGAGCTGCCGGAGAGCATGGCCCTGGCAACACTTTAATTTTGTATTTGCAGCCTCCAGAATAGTGATGCAATGGATTTATGTTGTTTTAGGTCATGTAATTTGTAATATTTGTTACGGCAGCTGAAGGAAACTAATACATGGGGCTCAAATCAAGGTGTCGGTAGTACTGCATTCCTTCTGGAGAATCTAGGAAAGAATCCGTCCCTTTCCTTTTCCAAGTTCTAGAAGCTTCCTGCATTCTTTGGCTCATGGCCACATCACTTGGGTCTCTGCGTTCATCGTAACATCTCTTTCTCTCACTGTCCTGCCTCCTTATAAGGACCCTTGTGACTACCTTGGACCTCTCTGGATAAACCAGGATCTTTAACTTAAAATCACATCTGCAAATTTCCTCTGCCATATTCATAGGTTCCAGTAACACAGTCACAGGTACCTGGGATTAGGATATGGACATACATGGGGACCATTATTCTGCCTACCACAGGAGGAGATCCCAGGAAGCAGGCATGGGAGAGAAGGTAGACAGGAGGGAAGAAGAGCACAAGTAAGAGTGTATCAGCAGAGTCATAACTAGGAGCAAAAAGGCACTAATTCTGCCAGGATCGCCTCCCGATTCGCCTCCCAAATGCCCCCAGAATTGCCTACCTGAGTTCTGGGGGTTTGGGATACTTACTCCCTGGCCTCCTCCCAGTTTCATTGAGGGCTGTGTCTGAGAATATCAGCCTCACTTCCAGGCTACATTTTCATGCTGGCTGAGGAGGCTGCCAGGATAACAGAGAGAGCCCTGGGCATGTTCTTGAAGTGGGACGTTGTCGAACTGATCCGGAACTATTCACTGAAACTATGGATGAAATCAAAGATGGGCCAAGGGGATGTGATGCGGGACAGAAGAGGCATCTGCTACGAAGTGAGTGCTTGATGCTGCTTGCCAAAAATCCATATACTATCCAGCACACATATCCCTGGTAACTGCTTAGAATTTGAGATTTGATTTTAAGTAACAACCCTAGCCTATTTCTAATCCACTACCCCAAAACTTGTGTGTTTCTTGTTCAATAGTTAAGCTTGGGGAGTTGTGACCTAACATGGCTGTCTTGCTGAAGGCACAGGGCAAGGCTTGCCATGTGGCTAGAAAGCAAAGTCGTTTCTGGTAAGATGGATATTACTAGTGTCAATCATCCGGCAGTAAGCAGGTCAGGGAACAGTGTTTTGTAGGGAGCCCAGGAAAGGGTCACAAAGGCAGGGAGAGTAGCTCTGGGCCACTGGTAAAAGCAAAGGATTTGCCAGGTAGAACAGAATGGCATTCCAAGTAAGATTACATGATGGTGAAAAGTATGTTTCACTTCCTACAAAATCCTGGTTTATTGAAACTGTCAAGGAATTCAATTTAAAAAAGGCAAAATTCAAACCCAGATTCTCTAAGTTATAAATCCCATCCTCTTTACCTTACTCCAGGTGTCCTGTCATCTGTTAATGAATAGATTTTCCTCTGGAAGAATGTTTAGGTGTTTCAATAATAGGTAAGCAGGGTCCCGCCCTCTGCTGTCTACTGTCCACAGAGGAAGGCAGAGCAGGTTTCCAGCTGTAGGAGGGTCCACCACAAAGAACCTATCCAAGGAAGACGTAGGCTCCTAGTGACCAGGAGCACAATATGGACTAGATGAAAAGAAGAGCTAGATTTTTCTGGGGGCTCCATATTGTCAGGCATCATGTCCCCACCCCATCTCCCTTCTGATGCAGGGAGCTGGTGAATGAGCTCTCTAGGATGACACTAGACTGTTCTCGTCAACGTTTCCAGCAGTTTTGGGGAGAAAATGCACCAAATCTCTGTGATAAACTAGCTGGCAAGAAAGGTTGTCCAAACATCCAAAGGCTGAGCAAAAAAGGTCAGGAGCTTCTGGACACACCCAGAAAAATAAACAGCTTTGGATCTTGCTGGGTGGAATCAGGAGAAAAAAAGGAACCACGACATCCGAGTGGAAAAACCTCCGAGGAGGGCTGTAAAATCTGGAGGAGGCAGAGAGAAAGAGACACACGCTTGTCGGAATCTTATGGAATTTTCTCAGTAAGAGTGTCGGGCATGATGTACACCTCTCCTCCCTTTAGAATTGAGGAAACAAAACAAAACAAAGCAGAACAAAACTCCAGAAGACTCCCCCAAACACAAAAATACCTTGACTTAGAAAAGTAATGCTCCTGGCTCACCCTGACCTCTGTCAATATCACAGTTGGGAAAAGAAACTGTGAATTTTAAACAGAGACTTTTCAGAATCCATGTTTTTAAAGCTGTAAAACTAAGGATATACTCTATGGCGACTAACATAACAAAATAAAAATTATTATAAGGAAAATAAAAATAAAAAATAAAATAAAATGACTTGTTAAATAATTTTAAAAAATAAAAAATAAATAAAGCTGTAGCTGTACTCTAAATACTGTGGACTCAACAAAAATCTCCTTACATTCTACTCTACCTTATGCTGGGCTGTGCTATCCTAGAAAGCACAAAACAGCACAGCATCAGCTAGAATTGAAGGGAAATAGCTGTGTGTGTGTGTGTGTGTGTGTGTGTGTGTGTGTGTGTGTGTGTGTGTGTTGGGGGAGTCTTTGGGTGTTTTGTTCTGCTTTGTTTTGTTTTGGGTTTTGCTTTGTTTTGTCTCTCCTAACCCTCTTTATTCGGAGAGTTTGATCATTTTCCCAGCTACGTCAGGGTAGACATCGGGCCCTCATCCTCTCCACGCTGCACCAGAGCCCCTGCTCTCCAGTATGGTGGGGAGGAACGAAAACAGGATTTTCAGTCTGACACTCCTGGGTTAGAATCCTAGCCCCATCATTGTTGGTCACATGACTTGTGCAAGCTACTCAAACTTTCTGTGCCTCAGTTTCCTCAACTGTAAAGGGAGGAGAGGTGTCCATAATGCCTCACATTGTTGCTGAGGCAGTTCCATAAGATTTTATATATATGTGTGTGTATATATATATGTATATATATATATACATATATATGTGTGTGTGTGTCCCATAAAGCTCAGCACACAGCACTCTAAATGTCAACTTCCTTCTTCCCCCTCTTTATCCTCCAGCTTCCCATCCCCCCCCAAACCACAGAGAGTTTGCAATACACTATTTGAAACTGTCTACATCTGAAGAGTAAGGAGAAATGGCTACTCTCTGGAGGAATGAAAGCTCTGACCCTCCCTGACACAACATCCAGGAAGGCCTTATTACATTGTATAGTTTAGTTACAGCATAGTCGAGGCATTCTGCATTCATCAGCTTTACGACTAACGTTTTTTAAGACTTTGTGGCCAGAATTATCCTGAAGTACCCTATACCTAACTACTCACTTAATACAACCCTGTGAAATATGTGTTATTATCATTTACAGATGCGAAATTAAGGTTCAAACGTCATACAGCTGGAATCACGTGGAAAGGTAATCTGATCCCAGAGCCCCCACTCCCAATGACCGTGCTACACCCCGTGTAACTACAACATTCTAGGAACCAGGGAAGATGTGTCTTTAGTGAGTCACAGAAAAAATAAACTTGTTTAGAGTAGCTCGGGCCTGCTGTATCTAGCTACTCCACGACCCTGCCCTGGCCATGAACACAGCAATGGCCAACACACAACATGGGGGTTAAAGTCAAGTCGAAGGGGAAATATTGTTAGCATTAATGTGTCTTTTACCTTTGCCCAGAGAACCAAATAATGTGGTACATAAGCACATTGCCTGGGAATCAGAAAAACAAGTTAGAGAAGGAACAAAACAGCAGGTTGGAGCTTGAACCAAGCCTTCTGGAGCTAGACTATAGTTATCTTAGTAACTGTGGGGAAAGAACAGTTAGAGCGAAAATAAAAGAAATAGAATCCAGTAGTGTCTAGGAACTTGTGTTGATGAGATAGCTGTTCTGGTTATTTACTGCTATGTAATGACAACCCCCAAACTAATAGCTTAAGTGGCAACCATTTTATTATACCATGTGATTTTGTGGGTCAGGAATTAGGGCAGGGTAGGCTGGGGGATTCTTCACTCCATGTTCCAGATTACTTAGTGGTATTCAGCTAGTGATGGGCTGGTCTGGAGGCCTAGAAAACTGCCCATACCTCTGAACTTAGGGTTTGTTATATGATTCATATTTTCTAGGATGATTTCTTCTTACCTTATGCTCTTTAATAAGGTTTATTCAGAAGATGTTGACCTATCTCAGCTAACCGTAAGAGAACAGGGGAAGGGGCACCTGGGTGGCTCAGTAGGTTAAGCATCTGCCTTTGGCTCAGGTCATGATGCTGGGGTCCTGGGATCGGGCCCCCAGTGGGGCTCCCTGCTCAGTGGGGACTCTGCTTCTCTGTCTCCATCTGCCCCTCCCCTGACTTGTGCTCTCTCTCCGGCACGCACACTTTCTCTAACAGATAAATAACATCTTAAAAAGCAATAAACAAACAAAAAAAAAAGACAGAGAAAAAGACCTGACCTTGAAAGAGGAAATCTATTCCTTGGAGGCTGAGTGTGGAGGCAGCTGTAGAAATGAGGATGAGAGAAATGAAGCTGGGGAGCAAATGTCTGCTGCCTGACTGCCACCGCCTTCTGGGGAGTATCCTTCTGAAGCTTTTCTCCGCAGAAACTGTGGCCCAGCTGGTGAGGGTGGGAGACGGCTTGTTTGAGCAAGGGGCTGTCCCCATAACCTGTTGCACTTAATGGACATTCCAATCTCTTGATGAGTCTGTTCAGGGACATTCTACTCGAGTGCCAACAGCCTCCAAAATCTGTCAGTCACACAGGCATGGAAATAGCCCCTGGCCAGCTGCCCTCGCCAACACTTAACACCAACAAGCAAAAAGGATAGCTGGTTTCATTTAGTGAGTTTCCAAAGTGCTTCTCTGGGAAAATGGGCAACGAGGGTGGAAAATTGTGAAGGCTGTATAATTATTTCAGTGCCATCCACTCAGGAGTTGCTCTGCTGTGAATTACAAACCTTTCAAAGACTAGGGATAGTCCCAGGAAACATAAAGCCTCGTGGATACGCTAACACACAGCCCAGGGAACAAGGACCTCACCGAAGCTCCTTACTTGGCTCGCTCTAGACTCCATATTCCCTCAGCACATTGTGACCAGAGCCTGCGCTGTGGGCTCTTACATGTATTCGCCAGGAGTCATATAAACGCTCTCATGCTAGATGTTTCCACTGTTTTTGATGTGAACACTACGGTAAATTGGAAATGGCCACACATTTTTCCCTCTTCCTGCCATTGAGAGGTGGAGTCCAATTCTCTTCCCTTAAATGTTGGCTGACCTTGATGACTTGGTTTTATGAGGACTGGATTTTCTTCTCTTTTCTTTTCATTTTAACTATTTTTCCCCATACTTATCTTCACTCTTATCCACCAAATACCTTGTTCTGTCCCCAAGATAAACCTAAGTGAGGTTTCTGGACTAAGTGTATTTTCATCTATCTCTTCTTGTTTCATTAAACATCTAGGAAGAGTCCTCATTTTTATACTGAACAGATTCACTTCGGTTAGCAAAAAAGAAAAATCTGATTTAATTTGCCAATTTCCTATATTATATTTTATATATCCTATCTCTATATTTTTAGAGATGATCAGTGTAAGAGTTCATGGGTTTAATATTTCCATTATCATCTTCGCAACGACTTCTTACAAAATGGAAATGTGACTTTTATATACACTCTGCTTCATTTACATTATTTGGGCTCACTTGAGAGCCAAGTCTGAGAGACGACCATAATACAAAAAGGGTAGAAATGAGCAACTGAAGGATAGAGAACGTGGCCAAAGTAGTGCACTATGGGGAATTTAATTAGATTTCCCCTGGGCCTAATATTTAGATCACTACTCAGCACACTGTAAACACGCAATAAATGTTAGCTCCTATTGGTATTGAAGACATATATAATTTTCAAACCCAGTTTTAGATCAGCAGGAGATAGCTAATGCTACTCTGCTGAGCTCAAAAATTCAGAGCCAAAATGCCAAGAAATGAAATGTTTTTCTAAGCCTGGGCCACCTCATCAGAAAATAGGGAACGTTTCTGCTAGACTTTTTGAAACATTATAAGTAGTATGAGTATCCCCTTGTAAGCCCCAACTGGGAATTACTAAGATAGACACAGACTTTTATTTACAAATGAGGAAACCAAGTTCCAAAGAAGAGTTAGCAATTTGCCCCAGACTACACTGCTGGACCCAGAGCCCGCAACTCCTAACTTTCCATCCTGGACACTGTCCATTCATGCTGCCAATCTTGAAACAAACCAAAATGAATCTGTTGTTTAGAAAACAGAAAAAAAAGGACAAGGTAGGGGTGGGAAGGGAGGTTTTCCTGAACTCTGCTGTTTTCTCTTATAGATAATGGCAGAGTATCAAAATAGACTTTGTACTTGACTTTTACAATGCACTAGATGAAGAGCTCCAGGTATTTATTTTAGAAGCTTTAGGAATCTTCTCTAGGATTTCTTCCAGCTGTGCCCTCACACATCCAGAAAATACTTGAGGCCTGAGTCTCCTATGAACATCTATTGCAGAAAATGTAATCTATGAAGAGGAAATATTACCTGGTATCTTATACAGGTCATATCTTAGTCCCTAGATTTAGGCATAGCACCAGCATATTTCCATCCCCTAGCTACAGTGTTGGGTTCCTAAAACATAAAGGCTTACAGTTATATTATTGTACATTCAAATGATCTATTCCCAAATATACAGTGAGGTTTTTCCCCCAAAATCATTCCTCAAACAAGTAGTCCTTTTATTCTAGTCCTTACAAATTCTATCAGACCATGGAGGTAGGCCTTCAGTTGCCTTTTTTTTTTTTGGCAAAGCTACATTACCCTGAAAAATTTCAATAAGTGTTGGTTAAGCTGATTACAGAAGTTGCCTCATGAAATTATTTTTTTTTTAAAGGGGAAGGATGTATATTAGTCAGTATAGTGTGGGCTATGCTGCAGTAACATTAATCCTAAAATCTCAGACGCTTAAAATATAAAAACTTGTCACTCACACAAATGCCACTATGGACCTGGGGTGACATTTCAAGTGGTCCTTCAAGTGGTGACTTCTTTTTAATCTTATGGCTCTATCCTCCAGCACAAGGTTTCTTAATTGCCAATACAGGGGAGAGAAGGTTGGCATGCCATGCACGGGCTTCTCACTGCCTCAGACAAAAGCAACACATGTGTTTCCACTCATATTTAATTGATCAGAATTGCCTGACTGCAAGGGGTTAGTAAGTGTGAATATGACAAAAAGATCTAGTAAACGCAATGCATTCTCTTTCACAGGAGATAAATGGTTAATACATATTTAGTAATTATATGACCCCACAATTGCAAGAATTGAAGGTCATTATTTAAAAGCTTCCTAAAAATCACTTTAAAAAGCAATACACTGGAGGCTGGAACAACTAGATACTCATTTGGAGGAAAAAGAAGTCTCAAAAGCATACACAAAAATTAAGCTGGTATGGGTCATAGATCTAAATTAAAAGCTAAAGATGCCTGGGTGGCTCAGTCGGCTGAGCATCTGCCTTCAGCTCAGGTCATGATCTAAGGGTCCTGGGATGGAGTCCCGCATCAGGCTCCCTGCTCAGTGGGGAGCCTGCTTCTCCCTCTCCCCGCCGTTTCTCCTGCTTGTACTCACTTGCTCTCTTTCACTCTCCCTCTGACAAATAAATAAATAGAATCTTTAAAAAAATTAATTAAAAGCTAAAACTACAAAAGTTTTAGAAGAAAAATATGAGAAAATCTTCAAACTTAGGGTAGACAGAGATTTCTTTAAAAAGCACAAATTACAAAAGAAAATATTGATAAATTGTACTTTATCAAAATTTAAAAGTTTTGCTCTATAAAAGACATTTCTTTTTTTTTTTTAAGATTTTATTTATTTATTCGACAGAGATAGAGACAGCCAGCGAGAGAGGGAACACAAGCAGGGGGAGTGGGAGAGGAAGAAGCAGGCTCATAACGGAGGAGCCTGATGTGGGGCTCGATCCCATAACACCAGGATCACGCCCTGAGCCGAAGGCAGACGCTTAACCTCTGTGCCACCCAGGCGCCCCTATAAAAGACATTTCTAAGAAAATATAAAGGCACTGCATTGTACATACACTACAACACTGTATGTTAACTAAACTGGAATTAAAATAAAAAAATTAATAACAGGGGCGCCTGGGTGGCACAGCGGTTAAGAGTCTGCCTTCGGCTCAGGGTGTGATCCCGGCGTTATGGGATCGAGCCCCACATCAGGCTCCTCTGCTATGAGCCTGCTTCTTCCTCTCCCACTCCCCCTGCTTGTGTTCCCTCTCTCGCTGGCTGTCTCTATCTCTGTCAAATAAATAAATAAAAAATATAATCTTTAAAAAAAATTTAATAACAAATAAAAATAAAAATAATTTTTAAAGAAAATAAAAGGCAAATCAGAGAATCAGAGGAATATTTAATATATCTATATTGAGTATATATTTGTGAATATGTGTATTACAATTCATTGATAATAAGACACACAATCCAATTGATTTTGGTGGGCAAAAGATCTGAATAGATATTTTCAAAGAAGACAAGCCAATAGCCAATATGCAATGAAAAGATGCTCAACATCATTAGTCATGCAAATAAAAACCCTAATGAAGACATGAAGTCATAAAACTCTAGAAGAAAACATAGGGAGAAAGCTCCTTGACATTGGTCTTGGGATGAGTTTTAGGGGGTATGACACAAGTGAACAGGAGCAAACTGAAAAGCTCCCGCACAGCAAAGAAAACAATAAAATGAAGAGGCAACCTATAGAATGGGAGAAATCATTTGCAAATCATATATCTGATGAGAGATTAATATCTAAAATATATAAGGAACTTCAAAAACTCAGTAGCCAAAAAACAAATAACCCGATTTTTAAAATGAGCAAAGGATATGAATAGACATTTTTCAAAAAAAAAAAGAAAGAAAGACATACAAATGGCTCACAGGTATATGCAAAACCACTCAACTTAACTAACAATCACAGAAATGCAAATCCAAACCACAATGAGCTATTACCTCACACCTGTTAGGATGGCTCTTGTTAAAGAGACGACAGATAACAAGTGTCGGTGAAGTAATAGAGAAAAGCCCTTGTACACTGTTCGTGGGGATGGAAATGAGTACAGCCATTATGGAAAACAGTATAGAAGTTCCTCCAGAAATAAAAGTAGAACTACCATATGACTCAGTAACCCCACTTCTGGTTATACATAGATGCGAACCCCTCTGTACAAGCAAGAGGTTGTTTTGCTGCCCAAACAGAATTGCTGTGGGATTTCTTCAAGTAACCAATTTAAAGCTGTGCATTGAAATTACAATTCCATTGAGCGTAAACATTTATAATACATGCAATCTCAGAAAACTATTCTGTAGAACTATTGGTACCCCTTTCATTTGTGCAGCACATGAAAAGAAAAAAGGCTGACTTTTACAAATCACTCCCATATCCGAGTTGAGGACAATTTCACTACCCCAAGGAGAGATTAAATTTGTATGTCCAGCTGGCAAGGCCAATTGAGTAACTCAGCATCTCTAATGCCAAGCCACTATACTAGCTAAAGGGGAATGTGGCTAACACTTGCTAAACACCAAATCCAATTCATTTCTCATGTGGACCATCAGGGTGCTAGGACCCCTCCAACCAACTCCTTTAAACCTTTCTGAATCAGATATTGTTAGGGAAAATTCTGCTATTAGTCCTCATATAATTCAGTAGGTTGGGGGTAGAGACTGCGATTCTCTATTTCTAACAGCAGAATTTTCATCGAACCCTTACAGAGCAACTTGGTCTACAAATTCAAAGCTTCTTATTGGGTCCCGGTGTATTCACCATTGAAGGAATGAAATTCTTCATCAGTAGAAGTCTCTTGAGTTCCTTTTTTGTGGGCAGTGTTACCTAGATGCTCTCTGGGAAGTTTATTATGTAAACTTTATTCTGTAAAATAAAGTTTCCTTATTTAAAATTTTTTTTATTCATTTATTTGACAGAACCAGACAATGTGTGAGTGGGGGGAGGGGCAGAGGGAGAGGGAGAAGCAGATGCCTTGTTGAGCAGGGAACCCCACGTGGGGCTCCATCTTAGGACCCCAGGATCATGACCTGAGCCGAAGGCAGATGCCTAACCGACTGAGCCACCCAGGCGCCCCAAAGTTTCCTTATTTGAACGCCCAGGAAACACCTTTAACTTCTTATTCCTTAAATTACCACAACTCTTTCTCACAGCCCAAAGTAAGAAAATATCATCAAATCCTACATTTGAAGCACTGTTTATCCATATGGCGTTAAGGATTCCTGCTAAAGGTCACAAACAGCCACCACTTGTTGAGTACCTGCCAGCTCATTTATGCCTCACCTTAATCCCAGGAGTTTGGTATTATTATCCCACTTGACGGATAAGAGTTGCATCCATCTGATACACACCCAGCAGGGGCAATTGTGGACTACACGAGTCAATAATCAGTATGCATTTAGTTCACCACTCCTGGAAGATGATGCTCAAGGAAATGTGTATTGAATGAGTAAATGAATGAATGAAGCAAAGAGCTAGTGCGCGGCAGAGCTGGTATCAAACCCAGGTGATGTGGCCACAGAGTGGCCGCTACGCACTCATAACAGAAAGTCCAGCGTGGGAGAATGTCCAGCCGATTAGACGCCTGACCATGCTCCTCTTTCGAACTCTCTTTCTGGGCTTTCTGTATGTGGTTTGAAAGAGTCAGAGGGAAAAAAACTGACCAATCTCATAAGGGTGTTGGGAAAAAAACCTATGGAACATTATATGAAACCTTGTAAATACATAGCACTAGAAAAAAATTAAAGATGAGTCCTAGTATCAGCATTTAAGGTCCATTGTGTGTTTCATTATGGTTGAAGGATATACTTTCTTCTCTAGATTGAGGGAACAAATGAGCAAAATACCCTTGTTTCATCTCGCATCATTCTCACCACTTCACGTCACCCCCTACCATCAGGGTTGAAATGGGGAGATGAGTGATTCTTATGTAACCTCCAGAGGGGTTGTTACGAGGTCACACAGATCCATACATGTCTGATAGATTTACATCGAACACCCCTTGTGGGAAAAATTACATTAACTAAAATGAGGTGAATTAGGTCCAGCTTTAGACATTGCCTATTAAACAAAATCTATTACACTGTCAAGGACACTAAATTGTTTAATTCAACATTTTAAATGTGAGAAGTTAATGTTGGTGGAAGAGTTAAGCACATTACACATTTATCACCTGAAAGACAGAGATATGAAAATGTCTAAACCATTAGCCATATAATAGCTTCAAATGCTTTATTCTGGTAACCTTAAATTGGTTAAATTATGAAACTACAATTAAGAATAATTATCTCTGCAGTAGTCAAGTAGACGCAGAAATGCCAAGAAGCAGACATTTGGGTGCGGTAATATATCAGCTTACAACCTGAATCAACCTGCATAGTGAAAGTCACCAGAGCTATGGTCCTCTAATGTTTCACCAACGAAGAGTTTGGGGCAATAAGCAAAGAAAAATTACAGATCCTAACCCAAACCTGTGCCCATCTAAAACAGAAAGTGAAAATGCTCCAGAAATTTTTGTCTAAATTAACACGAATGACATTTAAGTCTTTACTTACGTCGTAAGTCATCCATTTTACAAAACTATTCTGCAATTTTTTAAAAGGATTTTTGTGTCTATAGATTTCAATAGATAAGCCAGTATTTTTAAGTTGATGAGAGCTAGCTGATTCTCAACATATATTTTTGGGGGATCTTACTTCCAAAGCTCTCCCTTCGAGGTCTATCATGTCTATCCTTCTTTTTTCCCCCCATAACAACAATACCAGGTCAAATCCAAATGGCGACCACTCAGTAGACATTTGCTGAGTGAGTGAATACATGAAGGAGCAAAGGCATGAACGGCAGACCTCATCGAATTACCTGAATAAGATACCAGCAGTTTTACCAACTTCCCAGTCTTTCTGCTCTCGTTCATCCCGCAGACTTGCCAAGTGAATCTGGCCCCAAACACCATCAACCACGATCAACATCTTGCCCAAGAACTGCTAGCTACTGGTTTAACGGTGAGATCCTACCTCACCTAGTTCCAGCTGACTGGACTTGACCCCTTTGCTCGCATTGGTCCCCTTCCTGGAAACAAGCTGTCTGCTCAGCTTCTGAGGGATCGCGGGGCCTCCCAACATGTCAGGGCACAAATGCAGCCTTGGGACATTCCCCCCCACCCCCCACCGTACACCAGGCCTCTCGTTCCAAAGGCCAGCAATGAGCTCCTGAAACAAACAGCTGGAAGCATGCTGACGTCACATTCATGCAGCTGCACTGAAGGGCTCTGAGGTTTTGTTGATGATAAATATTTATCCAAGAGCTTCTCAAACTTCAATAAGCTCAAGAATCACCTGAAGGTCTGAGAGGCTGCATTTCCAACAAGCTCCCAGATGACACTGATGCTGCAATTCTGTGGACCACACTGAGTACCGGGGATCCACAGAGGGGCTTGTCACACTTGGTGGCACATTGGAATTATATGGAGTGCTTTCAAGATACTGATGCCTGAGACCAACCCCAAAGATTCTATTTTGATTGGTCTGGGGTGCAGCCCAGGCACTGAGATTTTTAAAGTGCCTATGATAATTCCAGTGTGCAACCAAAGTTGAGAACCACCCCCCTAGACCAGTGTTTCTCAAACTTTTTTTTCATTATTTCCCCAAGGAGAGTTTTTAGACAGTCTTCCTCTAAATATTCCTCCTGCCATTTTAATATCACTGAGAGACTGCATCCAGTTTATATACCGTATGCATACTTGGGCTTTATACACAGAAGGAAAATGTTTTGTTCCCCAAGAAGCATTTTGCATGCTGTTGAGAGTGATACCACCCACCCTGAAATGCATGCTTTAGACTATGCCTACAGACCTGGGTTTGTCCAAGCATCCCCGTGCCTGTCTCCATCACAAATCCCTCCAAGGGGAGGCTGCAGATCTTAGGTACTATGGGCCAGGCTGGAGAGAGACGACAGGAAGGCGATCAGATCAATGCACCCCCCACCCTTGCATCCTAAGCCATGACTCGCTGTATGGCCTGAAATTCCTTTGTGCTTTCTACCACTTCATTATCCTATAGTCACGAAGGACAGTGAATGTCCCGACCTACTCAAGTAAGTCAGCTGTGGTGCTTGCCAGTATATCCCTATCTGTGTTCGCAAGCCAAGCCTCCTTTATATTGCCTGGAGACAAAAGGGCTTTCCATCGCTGTATAAAGCAAAATGTCTATAGGAGATTTTTTTTTAATTCCAGTAGAGTTAACACACAGTTTTATACTAGCTTCGGGTGTACAATATAGTAATTCAACAACTCTCTACATTACTCATCATGATAAGAGTACCCTTAATCTCCTTGACCTATTTTGTCCATCCCTCCACCCACCTCCCCTCTGGTAACCATCTGTTTTTTCTCTATAGTTAAGAGTCTGTTTTTTGGTTTGTCTCTTTTTTTCTTTTGTTCATTTGTCTTGTTTGTTTCTTAAATTCCACCTATGAGTGAGATCATATGGTATTGGTCTTTCTCTGACTGACTTATTTCGCTTAGCAGTATACTCTCTAGCTCCATCCATGTTGCAGATGGCAGGATTTTATTCTTTGTATGGCTGAGTAATATTCCACTGTATATCTAGACCACATCTTCTTTATCCAGTCATCTACTGAGGGACACTTGGGATGCCTCCCTATGTTGGCTATTGTAAATAATGCTGCAATACTCATAGGGATGCATATATCCTTTTGAGTTAGTGTTTCTGTTTTCTGTGGGTAGATACCCAGAATGCGATTATTGGATCATAGGGTAATTCTATTTTTAATTTTTTGAGGAACCTCCATACCATTTTCCACAGTGACTGCAAGAGTGTGCATTCCCACCAACAGGGCAAGAGGGTTCCTTTTTCTCCACATCCTTGCCAATCTTGTTGTTTCTATAGGAGACACTTTTTTTTTTTTTTTACAGTGCAATATTGGTTTATTGGTTTCTGGAGTAGAATTCAGTGAATCATCACTTATATAAACACCCAGTGCTCATCACAACAAGTGCCCTCCTTAATGCCCATCACCCACTAGCCCATCCCCACCCACCTCCCTCCATCAACCCTCAGTTTGTTTTCTATCATTAAGTGTCTCCTATGGCTTGCTTCCCTCTCTCCTTTCTTTTCTTTTCCCCTTCCCCTATGTTCATCTGTTTGACTTCTCAAATTCCATGCACGAGTGAGATCATATGGTATTTGTCTCTTTCTAACTGACTTATTTCATAATACACTCTAGCTCCATCCATGTCATTGCAAATGGCAAGATTTCATTCTTTTTGATGGTTGAGTAATATTCCATTGTATATATATACACCACATCTGCTTTATCCATTCATCAGTTGAAGGACATCTGGGCTCTCTCCATAGTTTGGCTAATGTTGATAATGCTGCTATAAACATTGGGGTGCATATATATTCAAATCTGTATTTTTGTATCCTTTAGATAAATACCTAGTAGTACAATTTCTGGATCATAGAAAGATGCTTTTTAATATATATGTTAAACGCTAATACTTATCATTATACCACAACTTGTGTAAATTGGGTCGGAGGGGTGGGTCACAGAGATTAGGGACAAACAGCAGTGCTGTTTCTAATTCTAAAGACAGAGAAAGCTAGACTCTACTCCCTGTGTAACGTCCCATCTATGGGGAAGGCCAATGAAAATGTGGTAGCCAAAGGGCGCAGGGATGGGTAAAGAAAGGGCAGGAAAAAGAAACCAGCGTTATCACATGTCTCCTTTGTGCCAGGGGATGTATGTACATTATTTCATTGAACCTCCATCATGAGTCTGGGAAGTGGGTATCATTCTTCCATTTTCCAGACAAAAACCCTGAAAATGCCCAAGGTCTCCTCCTAGTAAGCACGGGAGCCAGCATTCAAATCTTCTTCTGCTGGGCTCCAAATCCAGTGCTCTTTCTAGTCTACCATGCTGTCTTCCCAGCCTCAGGAAAAAACAAAATAAAAAAAATGAGCCACCATTAAGGACAGCCTTTCACATTTGAAACCAGGAAAATGGGGGTGACCTTACTATGACAGCAGGAATTCTGGATCCTGCAGCAGCTCCATAATATAGATGAGAGGCTAAAATAGATCTGTATAATCTGCAAGCAAGCATCTGCCATGAGGACCTCCAAAGAGCATGGATTTAAGTGTCTGAACCGCAGTGCAGCACCAGAGGTCACGAGGACGAAGGCACAGAAGGAAGAGTTTGGAAGCAGTGATGCGGGGCAAGGCCCACATCCATTTGACATCAAATAGTAGGAAAAATGGGGGCCTGAGTTGCCTGAGGAGACAAAGATGCCAGAAACTATGGGGGATGAGGGTAGGTGATGGGGGTAAGAATTCCAGGAAGTGGGAAAAGACTAAAAAACGGATGGCCCCAGAAAAAAGGTAACTTATTTGCTTTAAAGGGTAGGGCCCTGAACTGACAGCCTTCTGCTCTACCTGGGCCCTTCCGACCTCAGGGTGGGGCTAGAGGAAAGAGAACAAATTGTTGAGGGAACCCCTGGGGGTCTAAAACCTGAGATTCTTTCCTCTGAGAAAGAAGACAGATCCCCTCCATTCTCCACCCTGACCTAAAGCCTGACCTCACCAGAGAAAGGCCTTTTTCCTTCCCTCTGGGGTAAAACCAGGGAGGCCTCAAAAGCTCTGCATGGAGGAAAGGAGGCCTAAGAACTCGAGTTCTCACGTACACACAGGGACACAGAACCCACAGTAAAGCTAATCATTAACATCTGCCTTTCTGCCTTTATCTAGGAGAGAATCCGCTTCCCTTTCCTTGGCCTTCTCTCTCTGTGTTGTAGCCTGAAACCCATCCACCGCCATGATGGATCACTCCTGGTGAGTTATAGGGCTGGCCCACACATCTCTCTAAGGGGATTGCAGAGGAAATCCTAGGGGTGAACCATTTGTCTTACCGTCACCAACTGTGCTACTGACTACAGCCCCCCCCCCCTTCCCAGCAGCACCACAGTATGCAGTCCCATGCGAGGGAGACCACTTCCTGTGGAGGCCTACTACATCAAGTGACTTTTCAAAATAACACATCTGTGGAAAAAGGGAAAACTCCTGAATGATACACTGAAAGCCACAGGTCCCCCAACACTTTCCACTCATAACCACCCAAAACTGGAAATCCCTCAGGGAAGGAAGAGACCTGGGCACCCACATTTCACTTATAGTCATAATAATCCGAACATGCCTAAAAGTCTATAAATGTTCTACCAGAGGCCCTACCCACAGAAGGGAGACTCAGAGAACCAGCATGTAAAATTTACCTCCTCTGAGAAATTTGTTCAGATTATTGCCCCAGTATTTACAAATGTCTGGATGGACTAAGAGCAGATTTATCCCCAACACTCCTCAGAGTCAGCTGTCTCACACGTTTGCATCAGGTGAAATCAATCCATAGGGCAGGGGGAAGAGAATCGCCCTGCCTACAGGAACTGGGGAGGGAGTTCACACCCTGTCCTCGCCTTGCTACACTGATCATGTTCCCAAATTTGTTAAGCTCCACAAGCTAACCAGTTGATTTCCACTCAACATGTTTATTAAAATACTGAGTAAGAACTGGCAATGTTGGGTAATGCTGGCCTGGTAGGAGAATCCCCACATGGTGTTTTGACAAGAGCAGTTCAAAGGGCCCCTCTGAACTGGCATCACCGAAGTGTGCATTCCCAGGATTAGTGAAGCAGAAATAGTTTATTTGCTGAGTATTTACCCAAGCACAATTACACTTGATAGGCAGATTCATCCCAAGAACTTTACTTTGAATCTCTCACTAAAGCTGACAGGAGCATACCTGCACATTTTGAGGGAAGACATCTGCCAGCAGAGACCCATCTCTGTTTGGCATAAGGAGTACTGTACAATAAGACCACATTTTTGGTAGTTGTTCAGTGAGAACCTTATGGCTCAGCAACAAAGATCAACAATGTCTGGACAGATCAAGATAGAATCAAATACCTAGCAAATTTACCAATTGCAAAATAATGAAAGAGAAGGTAGGAGGGAGAGAGGGAGGGGGAAGGAAGGAAGGAAGGAAGGAAGGAAGGAAGGAAGGAAGGAAGGAAGGAAGGAAGGAAGGAAGGAAGGAAGGAAGGGGGGAGGAGGGAAGGAGGGAAGAAAAGAAGGACAGAAGGAAGAGGGGAGGAAGGGGGGAGGAAGAGAGGGAAGAAAGGGGGGAGGGAGGGAGGGAGGGAAGGAGAAAAAGAACTTTAAAAACAAGTAAGAAAGAAGACCAGCACATTCTTACTAGTCTAAACCAGTGAACATTCCCCAGATTCACCATTCTATAAATTCATTGAGTAATTGTGCAAATCCCCTGGACAGCTGTCAGATATTCTTCATCTCCCCTCCCTCCTATCCCTCCATGGAAAAGCTGATTACAGTACAGGATTAAATTAGAAGTGCAGTAGAGAATGCCACCATATTTTTGTGAAAGGGCTGGGCATCAATATGCATTGCATTTGCTTGTATTCTCACAGATGGCCATGCACCCAATCTGGAAGTACATAAAGCAACCACAACAGTGTCTACTGGGGTGGGATGCAGGGCCCCTGGGTGCAGGGGTGCAGGCGAGACAGGGTAGAAGAGAGATTCTTCCTTGGATGCCTTTTTAGACCCTTTGATGTTTGAACTATGAGAATGTGTCGCCTATCTAAAAAAATGAAATGGGCGAATGAGAATATAAAATAAGTATTTAAATGGCAGCCAGCAGAAGCCCCTGGGTCCTCAATCAGATTGGGAAAGAAGGTGGGGTGGGGAGACCCAACCTCCTTCTTTCCACTCCCGCCTCCTGCCTTTTCCCTTCCCTCCCTGAAAGTCATGGTACATCTCAGGGCTTAGCAGAAGGTGAGGCCCTGACTGCTGCCTGTCCCCAGAGAACAATAGGAAAGCCCCAAACTGGAAACCTGCAGGCAAAGCAAGTCTAACCCTTTCATTCAAGACAGGAATAGAAGCACCTGGCAGGGAGAAGTGCCCAAGGGTCTGTGAAGTGGACCAGTTAAGAGTGGCTGATCTATAGTCAGAAACCTGAGACGACCTATCCCAATCCCCCACCCCCCTCCCCTCTGAAGCCCTCAGTTTGTTTCCCAGAGTCCATAGTCTCTCGTGGTTCATTCCCCCTTCTGTTTACCCCCCTTCATTCTTCCCTTCCTTCTCCTACCGATCTTCCTGCTATTTCTTATATTCCATAAATGAGTGAAACCATATAATTGTCTTTCTCTGCTTGACTTATTTCACTAAGGTGGGCACATATTGCATGGAGCACTGGGCGTTAGACGCAAATAATGAATCATGGAACATTACATCAAAAACCAAGGATGTACTGTATGGTGACTAACATAACATAATAAAAAATTATTATTAAAAGAAGAAAGAAGAAAAAGAAAGAAAGAAAGAAAGAAAGAAAGAAAGAAAGAAAGAAAGAAAGAAAGAAAGAAAGAAAGAAAGAAAGAAAGAAAGAAAGAAAAACCTGAGGCAATGCCTCTCCCCGTTGGGCCTGGGTTTCCACCTCCATGAAGCCAGCATGGGGAAGACCCACCGATGGCAGCAGGGACAGCAGCCAGCACCAGGCCGGGAGGAGGGAGAGAGATCGGGGTATTGTTCCCCTTCCCGGAGCTCTGTGACCACTGCTCAAAGCAGCCTCCGGGTCTGAACAAATCATGCAGGAAAGGAATAATGGGCACAAGATTCGGATTTCAGCAAACTATAAAAGATCATTGGACAATCTGGGATGGGTTTCTGTTCTTTAAAGACAGCACAATGGAGGAGGGAACGAAAACCTGCTTTGGAAACCAGAAAGACAGGCTTCACTTCCAAACCTTTCTACTTGCTAATCCCGTGCCTTCAGATAAATTGCTTCATCTCTCTGCTCCCGAGTTTCTTCACCTGCTAAACAGGATGACCCCAGGATTTACCTTTTGAGGACTGTCTGCGTGTCATACAGGGCCTGGCCCACAGGCGACACCCGGTAAAGGGACCTGTTCATTAAAGTGGGAACTTAGGGGGACAGTGACAAACCAGGATCCAGGTGAATAAGTAACTTCCTCCAGCCTATATTTTGTTAGTGTCACTATTATCAATTTGACACTTAGTACTTTGCCTTCACACAGAAGCTAGGATTTGTTGTTGTCGTTTGTACATTTTGGTTTTTTTTTTTAAAGATTTTATTTATTTATTTATTCGACAGAGATAGAGACAGCCAGCAAGAGAGGGAACACAAGCAGGGGGAGTGGGAGAGGAAGAAGCAGGCTCCTAGCGGAGGAGCCTGATGTGGGGCTCGATCCCAGAACGCCGGGATCACGCCCTGAGCCGAAGGCAGCCGCTTAACCGCTGTGCCACCCAGGCGCCCCACATTTTGGTTTTTTTAGATGCAGCATTTGCAATAATGCTGGTAAGAGTGCCACGGGGCCAATGTTGAACACATCTTACTCACTCTGTCATAGCGAAAATTAGTAGTAACCCTCAGCATTATTCCTCCAACTCTCAGGGGTCTGAGGCACGCCTCACAGAGGACCTAGTATATTTGATGCTTGGAGCAGATCATTTTTTAACACCCCCTTGTCCATAGGACAAAATCAGTTTCAGTTATACTCATGTTGAATGAGTAATGACCATTACTTTTTGAAGTATTTGTTCTTTAGGTGTAAAACAATTAATTGAAAAAGAAGAAATTTCCATTTTAAGGATGTTATTCAAAATTCAGTAAAATAGTTCATTTGAGAATTAATATTTGCACGTACTACACAAAAGTGTTATGCTTTGCAGTTACTGTTTTAAATTTTAAACCCCAAATCTCCAACCGGTCTCACGGGGTAATAATTAAAATAACTCGGGCTCTGAGTTCTCATCTTTAATTCACTGGGCTATCATTGTTTATTTTAAATTTGCTATTTAAACACAGACTATGTGGTATCACAGGGGTTGGAGACACGTACAACGCCCAAAGCCAGCTTGAACAATTCCAGACCATTACACATTTACTCTCAAAACAAACATGTAACTGAGTCCATGCACATTGGAGATCCACTGTATAACAGAAGGAGTTCTCCAAATTAACTTCCATGGAGAATACAGGCCTTACTAAAGAGTAAGAAACAAAACCATGCAAATTTGAAACTGACATATGTATTATTAAATCGCAACAGTAATTTCACTAATCGCTTAGAATACAGACAAGCAAAAAAGATTTGGGGGGATACGAGTGTTTTATCACTGCCATGGTTTAGAACTGCCCAACCATGGTGATCACAAAAAGGAAACCAACTGTTAGTTGCTTTGATTGTTTTAAAATCTTCTACAGATATTGCCGGCACCCAGGGCAGACCACTTCTACCCACATCCCTGCGTATGTGGGCCCCTCACCCACTCATCAGTCCAGCCAGCATGGTCCCCAAATTCCCAACCTTAGCACATTGAAAGAAGAGATTCATGTGAATCAAAAGAGCACTTGTTGATGAAGCTGTTCCCAGGCTCTTCTTTTCGTATTGGTTTATATGCAATCTAAGACGTTTTTGTTGAAATTTGAAACAAGAGGGTGTTGCCAAGGGAGAGCTGGCTGATTGGCTGGCAGTGGAGGGTCTCACTTAGCATGGCATTAGACTGAGGAGTTTACCGTGTCTCAAGTTTATCCCACAGCCTTGCAGGTCTAGAAAGTGGGCTTTTCCACTACTCCCAGAGGAAGTATTGAAGATGCTCCGGTATTGAAACCAATGAGTAATACAGAATGGTCAGTGTGTTCATTACGGTGGGGAACATGGCCCTGCCTGTGACCAAAAGGCTAATTCACCTGTCTAGCTTTTCCCTTGTGTTGGATCTTTGCTACACTTTCTATATTTGGAGACTTTGCTCTTCGAGTGGCATCTCCCAAGGTAGAGTCCAAGAGCATGCTTTCCTGTACTCCCTTGAAGCTAAGGAAAAGTCATGTGACCTAAACTTTTCTAATCAGACATACGCATATGAGGTTTTGACCTAACACTGCAGAATCTGATTTTTTTTTAAGACGATGGCATTGAGGCTGCTTTTAAGGCAGCAGTGCCCTATGACTGAGTATCTGCTTTCCAGCATTAATCAGGCACTCTCCCATATCTTTAACCATGGTGACGGTAGTGGGATGGTCTCTGGAGCCATCCCACCATGAGGTCTGCTTCAGGCTGCAACGCACCAAGCACAACCCTCTGGCCGTCCCAGACAGTGTGTGAGCTAGCCCAGATCCGGTAGTAAACTGCATTTCTGGGTAATTTAGCTGGATTGAGTCTTATTATTTCTGGTATCCTAGGAAGCCAGGTGAGTAATTAGAAGGTCAGATATAGAGTGTATAATGTAAGTAGACAGTACTAAGTGATATTTTATGCAAACAAGATAATAATTGTTTATAAGAGAGTACCTTGCTATGATTTCACTATGTCCCCCAAATAGCCCAAACCATGATATACATGTATTGGCAGAATTTTCTTCTCTTAAATTCACTTTTTATGCTATAATAAATATGTTCTTTCTTATACTATATTAATATCACTGGTTAAATTACAAGTCAAGCAGCTGTTCCCATGGGCTGACACCTCCCATTTAATTTTATTTGAGTAGTCTAATTTATTTCTACTTAATTCTGCAATCTTACTTATAGATTCCCATGGGCAACTCCTCCCATTTAATTTTATTTAATTAGTCTAATTTATTTCTATTTAATTAATCCACCTTATTTCTAGGTTATTGGTGGGCATCTCACTGGTACCCTTATATACCACCTACAGCTCACATAAGTTTTGGGGGCCTTTTTTTTTTTTTTCAAGATTTCTAAAGACAAGATGGATTCATTTCAGTGTGAACTAAGGCCACCACTCAAAGCAATCAGGTTTCCCCATACTTACTCTCACAAATTCATGACGAGCTGTTTAATAATGCAGAAAATTCAACTATTTGAACACTCCTAAGGCTGCCATTTTGTTTCAAAATAGCAGAGCTAGCCACAAATCAATATAAGTCATTGCAACATTGGCTAAAATTTACTCGTCCACCCCCAAAGTTCAACGTACCTAAACATTGACTGATAAGAGGTTCTGCTGAGAAAAAGGACTCACAACTGGTCAACCAGCTCCTGACACCTGGGCTGTTTTGGGGCGGCCCTGGCAAAGGCAGACAGATGAACAGGTTGCCCCTTGGATTCCACGGATTCTGAAATTCCAAAATTCTATACGATCAGGCTCCTATGGGACCTTTATATGCCTGGATATACTTAAGCCATTTTGTTATCTTATCCAATATTACTGCCAGGCAAGGTCATTGTGGGCCATATTTCCTAATACGGATTTCCTGTTAATATCGTTTTATTTATTGTGTTGTTTGTCTGTGTTGTATTGTAGCTTTACAAGGTGAGCCAGAGTTTGCCTAGAAAGATGCTTTTTATAAGTTCACTGCATTCAGAAGATTTGTCAGCTGTCAAAAGTTTTCCCTGGGCTTTCAAATATCCTGCTTTACTTTTGACAAGAAAATGTTCACTAAGCTATTTAAATCATAGACCAAGAGTAAGCCAGAAGTTTAAAAGGGAATATTCTATACTGGGCCAGGATGGAACTTCCTTTTTAAAAAGAAAAATAATATACTTAGGCTGGAAAAGTGTTTTTCTTGTAGTCACTCCTAAGAAGGAAATTTTGAATTAAAATTAAATGTGCTTTCAATTTTGACATAGCAGAATATTTAAAAATGAAGTTTTCCTTCCATTATTTTTTCCTATCCTAGATTTCTAGAGAAATTGACTTAAAATTTCAAACTCCTAACATTGTAAACTACCAGACCCAGGAACCTTGTAGAACACTGTGGTGTCCATCAGTTGGTATCATCATAGAAGTACACTGTGACCAAAATGTCCCCATGGCCATTATCTGGTCCAGTGTTACTCAAACTTCAGTAATTCAGCTACTGCTTCAGGATTTTTGTCATATTGTGCATTATCTGTACTTTTTTAATAATATCTTTCTTTTTTTAAAAAAGATTTTATTTATTTATGTGACAGAGAGACAGCCAGCGAGAGAGGGAACACAGCAGGGGAGAGGGAGAGGAAGAAGCAGACTCCCAGCCGAGGAGCCGGATGTGGGACTCGATCCCGGAACGCCAGGATCACGCCCTGAGCCGAAGGCAGACGCTTAACGACTGCGCTACCCAGGCACTCCTAATAATATCTTTCTATAAACCAACACACTTTTTATACTTATATAAAATTGACTTTACCTTAGGCATTAATATCCACAGAGTCAAGGACTTGATGTAGGTGATGACGACTAGTTGGATGCTCACCAGTTTAATTTCCCCTTCTTAGTGACACAGGAAGACTGCCCCTCCCAACCTCCCTGCATTAGGTTGGCCCCATGTGACTGGATTCTGGCCAATGCAATCTGGGCAGAAGTGAAACATTTACAAAGCTGGTTCCTAAAACATCCCACGTGTTCTCCCTTGCTCTCATTCTGCCACCTGTGTGCCTAGAAACAATGGATTCTGAAATAGCAGTACTCGGCATCCTAACTGCTCAGAGGAGTGCTGGAGAGAAGAGCCTCCAGCATGCACCAGACTTTACATGAAGAGGGAAAAACGTATTTACTGAGCTACTGAGATTTTTTCTTTTTTAGCTGTGTTTGGGGGTCCCCCAAGTCAACCTGGATTCGGTGATTCAATAGAAGGGCTCACAGAACTTAGAAAGTTGTCATACTCAGAGTTGCAGTCCGTGACAGTGAAAGGGTAGAGAATCAAATCAGAAAAGGAAAAGGCACACAGGGCAGAATCCAGGAGAGACGAGGCACAAGCATCCAGTTGTTCTCTCCCAGTTGAGTCCTATGAACAGCACTGAATTCTCCCATCGCTGACAGTGACAACATGCATGAAGTTCTGCCAACCAAGGAAATTTACCCAAGCCTTGGTGTCCAGGGATTTTATTAAATAGGCATGGCTGATCACCCATGTGGCTAACCTTAGTTCCATTCCCTCCAGAGGTCCAGCTAATACTTTGTGGCCTGAGACCCCCACCATAAATCACACTGTGAACCTAGACTATCCAATGTGGCACAGATCTCAGGTAAGCAAAGGCACTCTTAATAGACATGTTGGTCCAAGGGCTTAGAGGTTATCTCCCAGGAGCTGGGCAAGAACCAAACCTTTCTTTGGAATGTTTAGAGTTGGAAACACCCAGACCTGCTGAGCTAATCCTTTACTCTATAATAGCCTATTTGTTACACAGCATGGCCTAACTACCCTGACTAATGTAACATATAAATTACAGGTTTGTCTAATACACATGAAAATACCCCAATGGTAAAAGAAGTGTTTGCTCATGTCCTTTTTAAAATTATCTTGTATATACTTTGTGAAACATTGATCTGGTCCAACCTCACTTTATTTCTTTTTTTTTAAGATTTTTTAAAAATTTATTCATTTGAGAAATAAACGAGAAAGAGCACAAGTAGGGGGGAGGGTCAGGGAGCGAGAGAGAAGCAGACTCCCTGCTGAGCAGGGAGCCCAACATGGGGCTCCATCCCATGACCCTGGGATCATGACCTGAGCTGAAGGCAGATGCTTATGCTTAACTGACTGAGCCACCCAGGAACCCCCAACCTCCTTTTAAAATGTGTGAAAGGCAAGGAGCCCCACTCCACTGCTGAGCTTCCTCCAGGGGGAGGGACAGTTGGAAGGGAGCATTGTGGAAGAGAGTGGGGTCTGATAAGTTCTCCCACAGCTTCTTCAGGAAGGATGTCTGAAGACTATGATAGGGCATTTCCAAGAGCTCTCAAGGCTCCCACCAATCCCTCGTCTCTGGATCATTTAGACACCCTGCCTTGAAAGAAGATCTATTACAAGGGTTGTGATGATTAATTTTATGTGTCAACTTCACTGGGCCATGGGGTGCCCAGATATTTGGCTAAACATTATTTCTGGTTGTGTCTGTGAGGGTGTTTCTGGATGACATTGTTATTTGAATCAGTAGGCTGAATAGAGCAGACTGTCCTCCCCAGTGTGGGTGGGCCTCATCCAATCTACTGAAGGCCTATGTAGAAAAAAGGCTGAATAAGAAAGGTTTCTTTCTGCCTGTCTTTGAGTCAAAACAGCCATCTCTTCCTGCCTTTGGACTCAGACTGTAACTTACACCATCAGCTCCCTTGATTCTCAGGGCTTTGGACTCAAACTAGAACAACACCATGGGGTCTCCAGCTTACTGGCTGCAGATTTTGGAATTCTCAGCCTCCATAATCACATGAGCCAATGCCTTATAGTAAAGATAGATAGATAGATAGATAGATAGATAGATAGATAGATAATCAATCTCTATTGGTTCTGTTTCTCTGGAGAACCCAGACTTGGTATCAATAAACCAAGTGCTAACCAAGCTTCAATACTCAGTTTTTTTCTTTCCTTCTCCCTCTTTTTCTCTCTCTCTCTCTCTCTCTCTCCCTCTCCCTTTCCACTTGTTTCTGGAATATACTTCATTAAAATCTCTTCTGTGAGGATCATCCTTTTGGTTTCTGTTCCTTTACAGCATGCCAAGGTGAGGAGAAGGTGAGGGCAGGGTCCTGAGGCCATGACTCTGGCCTAACCCGATGTGACCTTAAAAACCCAGAGTTCTCAACAACCTGATTTACTCAGTTTCTGTGTCTTGTGTTCAATATCCAAGAGAGAAAAATGAGATTGGTCCAGCTTGGCCCAACGAGCTGCGACCATAGGGTGGCAGGGAAAGTGGTCAAATGACATGAACAAAAGAGATGGGATGGGGGGACGGGGATGGGGGAGATTTTGGTAAGTGTACCTAGTATGATAGAGAATCATGAAATAATAGAACAAGGGCTGAAAACCCGTCCTCCAAGTGAACTACAGATGTTGCAGGATGAGAATCTGCCCCTCCACTTGAAAATTTCATTTCATTTGAACTAACCTTTTCTTCAAAGGGTCAATCCAATTACTTGGGACAAACACCAGTGGCTCTCTGACACACCCATCAATCCTCAGAGGTATCTGAAGCGGGGGGAGGGGGAGTGAAAAGAGAAGCAGAGTCTCAGTTTCTTCGGAGGTCCAAATGGCTGCTGTGCGTGGATTGCAGTTTAGAATTCCAGTTCAATGGACCCTGGATGCGATTAATTCATGGGAGACCCCTGACCTTCCTACCTCTCTGCACTTGGGAGCCCTGTGAAGGACTATTACGGTTCTGCCACCAGTTTGTTCTCAAAGCCGTTTTCATTTCTTAAGTGCCAAGTGTGTATCAGCTTGGCCATTGACCAACAACAGCAGGTTTTTGTTTCTGGTTTTGTTTTTGTTCTTTAACTCCGACTAGCTCCATTTCAGAGTTTTCTGGGAGAGAGGACAAATGTGTGCAAACTCTCTCCTGGGAGACAGTATGATACGGTTTCTTATCCAAAATTATGAAATCCCAAAGCTCTGAAAATGAAACATTTCACAAAATAGGTGCAGAATCACTTGGCAACCAAATAATAAGGCTATTTGTACTTTTATTTACCCTAGTTAGTTTCAATGTTGATGTTTCACTGCTGAAATATTAATGGGTTGACTACAGGGTGCTGCTCCAGACCCCATCGGGAGTATTAAGTAATATATGCGATATGCATCATGTCCCCATTCTGTACCCTACTGAATTTCAACACACATCTGGTCCCAAACCTTTTGGATAAGAAATCAAGGACTTGTTCAATAGAAAAAGCAAGACTTTTGGCTCAGACAGACAGATGTAAATTCGAATCCCCTCTCTCGTTATGTTGCAAGTGACTTCACTTCTCTGAATCGCAGTTTCCTCCTCTGTAAAGATCACAATCATAGCTACCTCTTGGTGGCCGGTGGGAGGTTCACCAGATGAGACAAGTTGCATAAGGAATTTGACACTCTCCCTGGTACTGGTCCATGCACAACAAAAGCTTCTTTTCTTCCCCTAATAACACCCCCTTCCTTGCCACAGAATCCAGGCACAGTGCTATGAAAATCAAAACACAGAAAGAAGAGAAAAGAAAAAGACTCACTCCCAATAAAAAGAGGGCACAAAAGCAGAGACTGACAGGATAATTTGTCAGAACTGTCATCCTGCTAATAAAGAGTAAGGTGCTCAAACGTGGCTGTGAATGAAGACCAGTAATAACCAAGTTCTACTCTCATATGTATCTCTTTATGCTTCTCTGGGATTGATTTTTTTTTTATGGCCTATTAACCGATTCTAGCAATTGGTGCAATTATGTGGGCGAGTGGGTAATTTCCTTTCTCCGTTGGTCCTGTCCATCCTGGTAAGTGATTGGTTGTAAACAACACAGCACTATTGACCATATTGACTTCCAGAATCCCACACTTTGCTTTATTCTTTCGTCCCCTTTTGAGATGAATTCTTTACTTAAAGACTTCACCACACTCCAGTCAACAGCAAAGGCCATAATGTGTCAGAACATTTTCTTCTTAATGTGAAATCTATGCACATTAAAAGCACAGGAACATGTATATTAGCACAATGAACTTTGCTTAAACCTTAGAAGAAAGTCAGGGAGCAGTTGTATACAGAGTTTTGACTTCTATTTTAACAATATTTTTAATAAATTGAAGTTCCAAAAAAGAGTCTTTGTGCTTTTAGTCTTCTCGAGTACAAAATACGGTTGATTGCTAGCTTCTATTTATAATTCAAAAATAAGGTGAGGCAGCCTTTTTAATCCCCAGAAAGAGTACTGGGGTCTGTTAACCAGGTCTTCCATGGGCACAGAATTTGGAAATGGCAGCACATATGCCCCAAGTTGCAAATTCCACTTTATATTTTTCAAGCATTTCTCTTCATTCATCCCTTTACCCAACCATCCATCCATCCATCCAACCAGAGCCTTTTCTCCCTCAAGCAGTGAACCTAGGGTACAAAGATGAATAAGACACGGTCCCCAGATGAACTTATCATTTGAGTTCATGATTAACTAAAATAATGTTTTCTTGTTATATTAAAAACCTCATCTGCATGACTGGAGCCCAAAGCCTGCCCCTTAAGGAGGGTGAGATCTGGTCCCTGGAGACAGACCTTTTTGTTACTGAGAGAGCTGAGCTGGGTGTAGCCCACCTGGATGGAGGTAGCTGGTGGAGCACACCAAATTCTGCATAATAAAAGGATGGAAAGAAGTAGCCTTCCCCAGGCAAACTGAAGAAAATGGAGATTGGCACCAGTAAAACTGAGCTATGAATGAAGGGAAATGCTGAGAACTGGAGTAGCTAGTAGCTATGTGGGAAAGGAGAGTTTCAGGGGAGGAAGCCATGACGTCTAGAGTCAGAGAAGGTCTCAGAGGGGAAGTGGCCTTTGGGCAAAGGTTTGAAGAGGTTCTAGATACTATTGTTGCATAATAAGTCACCCTAAAATTTAGGGGCTTAAACCAACAATTATTCTTGCTCACAATTTGTGCACGTCAGAATTTAGGAAGAACAAGGTCAGTGGCTTTAGCTCAGGATCAGATCGTGGCTGAAGCTAGAACAGTGTAGGTTGAGGGGAAAGGGACTGAGAGTAGCTGGCAAATGTCTCAGCAGCAATCTCTCTTCATATAGTCTTGGGGCATCTCCATGGGGTCTCTCCATGGGGGCTAGTTTGACCTTCCTCACAACATGGCAGCTATAGGGCAGCTGGGCTACTTATAAGGTGGTTCCGGGCTCCAGATCGAGTCTCTGGTCCAGTGCACAAGATGTAAGCGGCATTGCCTCTCATTACCTAACTTTGAAACCATGCCACATCATATTGACCACATTCTATTCGTTACAAGGGAGTTATAGGTTTGCCCAGACTCAGAAGAGGAGAATTAGACTTCATGTATGATGGGGGAGTAGCAAGTTTCAAAGAGCAAGAGGGATGGGAGGTATTGTCATGGCCACCTTCAGAAAATGCATCTGTCACAAAGGGTGATGGAGGTCAGGGGTTGAAGAACCTGGCCCTACCTGAATTCCTGAGTGCTAAATGCTCCTGCAAGCAGCCAAACCAACCAACCCCTAGGCTCACTGAATGAGAAATCAGAGAGAACCAATAAGCCACCCCTTCCCAGTATGCATCCAATGTCACCGTCAATAGACTGCCTGACTTCCCAGCACCTCCAAGCCTTCACTGCTCACCGGTAGTCCGAGTTCTGCTCACCATCGCCCACTGCCCTGAGGCTGAAGACGATGGCCCTTTGCTTACTGTCCTAATTTCCTAGGGCCTGCCATACAAAAATCACAAATTAAATGGCTTATAGCAGTAGAAATGTGTGCTTTCACAGTTCTGGAGGCTAGGAGTCTGAAGTCAAGGTATAGGCAGGGGCATACTCCCCCCTGAAGCTTCCAGGGAAGAATCCTCCCATGCCTCTTCCTGGTGTCTGATCGTTGCTGGGAATCTCTGATGTCCTCAGTTTGCAGCTGCACCTTTCCATCTCTGCCTCTGTCACCACACAATGCCCTTCCCTCTTTTCCTAAGGACACCAGTCACTGAATTAGGGCCCACACTAATCCAGTATGATCTCATCTCAACTTGATTATGTCTATGAAGACCCCATTTCCAAATAAGATCACATTTACAAGTACTAGGGGTTAGGACTTGGACATATTTTGGGGGGAACACCTTTCAACCCACAACACTTGCCATTGGGCCATGGAAGTTCTAGAGTCACCTCAAGGCTTCAGGACTGTCTCTCCTTCCCAGACTCAGCCCATTCACCCCTCCAAAGCAAAGTCATCACCTCCTCCTCCCAGGGCACATCTTCTTAATGAGACTCTTTTAGTCATGTAGTTTGGCAAGAACTCCATCAATCTCTCTGCTGCTGTTTCTGCTCCATTCCAACCCCTCCTGCAGCATTAGTGTGTGGATTCCCACACATACACATGCGCACACTTGATAAAACCACCTGATTCCTGACCACAGAGAATGGTGTTCAGAGCCACACACAGGGGATTATTGATTTTCTCTTCTCTCGGCTTTTTATTAGTGCCCACAATTGCCTTTTGTCCTGATGGCTTTCTTTAGAAGAGATTTGTTAGAAGAAGGATCCCTACCTTTTCCTTCGGTGCTCATGGAATCCCAGGGAGCTCTCTGGAACCCCGGCTTACCTTACATTGTTTTAGGACCAGCAGTCCAGAGGGCCCTTCATGAGTCCAGAGACATGCCATGCGGAACTCTTCCTAACAGGCCTGATTTCGATCAAGAGGAAGACGTCTGTAGATGAAAAGACTAGCCTGCATTTTGCAGGTTCAACCCGAAAGAGAAACAAAGCTACAAGCCCAGTTTGTGGATGTCCCCATGTTAATGAACATGAGACACGCTGCACTGTGACAGACTAGTCTTTTAAAGGGCCACATTCAGTCCCTTCTCTGGGGATCCTGCCTGCCCCTTGTCCTACCCTGCTCTGAGACATGGGTAAAATAGAAAATCATCCACACGTCAACTTGTTCACAACCATGACCTAAGCACATGGTCCCACAAGAAGGGATTCAGCAATTCTTCATTAGTTAGACCTCATTCGTGCACGCATTACAGCTGATATCCCAAGATAAAGTCATTACAGCACATTTTTTTCTGCAAATGAAATAACTATAGCATCGCAAATCTGCAAAAGTAGTTTTCTTCATATTTGAGTAATTCTCTGCTTGCCTGGATAGTCCTATATGGAGTGAGGAGTGAGTAGCCCTCCTCCCCTAACTTGGAAATTGAATTCAAATCATAATTGATCTGAAGAGAAATATAGAAAACCACTGGGAAACAAAACCCAGCCATGACAACAAGCCCAACTCCTGTCTGATTAAAAGAAAAGGGGGTGTCAGTCAGAGGGTCTCAGCAGTAGGAGTTACCGCCGCCCACCCGCACCAGCTCTGTCCTGCGTTTGTAGGGCGGGTTTATCATCACTACAGGCTCAGAAACCTGAAACTACCTGCATCTGAGGCACATTCCTGATGCAATTTGCCCTGGCCCATGCCCTCCCAAGACCTTCAGAAAGTCTGGTTTCCTCTAAGTCCACATAGAGAGAGAATATACTGAGCCTCCTGAAATAGGTTTGTTTTTCAGTTTGTTTCTTCAACCTATTTTGTTTTTATGTAGAGCCAGTGGGGTTTTCCAAATTCCTAAACAGAGATAGGTGAAATAAATAAAATCTTACCCAGGTAAGAACGATTTCAGCTCTCTTTCAAAGTCAGCAACTCAAATTACCTTCAAGTGGGTTTTAATATTTAATTCATTCTATGTGCTGACAGAGGAAACGTGATATCTACATGTCTGATGATCTTCTCTCTTGGTCGCTGATGTGTCACCTGGTTTCAAGAGGATTTCAATGGTTCTCCAGTTTTGAATGAGGCCACTGAAGCTCTTAGGAGCACACTTTTGCCCATACAGACTATCGCACATTTAATAACATACTGAGAAGTTAGACAAGCCTATGTTTAAGACCTCCGATCATGGAATCAGCCAGAATTGGATTTGAATTTTAGTTCTGCCACTTAGTAGCTGCGTGACTTTTGGGAAATCACTTCACATCTGCGAGTTCAATTTCCACAGTGATGAGTAGGAATAATAATGACCTGCCTCCTACGGACCACAGAAAACTTAAACCAGATAAACGTGTAACTTGTTGTATTAGACAGCTACGCAACAAACAACCCTAAAAATCACAGTGGCCCAAAAAGAACAAAAGGAGCGTATCACCTCATGCTGCATGTCCAACTGAGGACATGCCCTAGTCCATGCCATCCTCACTCCAGGACCAAAGCCAATAAAGCCACCATGGCCTAGAGTATCACCATTCCCCACAACAGGAAGAAGGGAGCTTGTAAAGGGGCACACTCGCTCTGAAAGGCTTCCAGCTGGGAGTGACACATGTCCCTTCTGCTCACATTTCACTGGCCAAGTCCAGTGCTATGGCCACACCTATCTGCAGGAGGGAAGTGCAATCTGACCATAGGCCCAGAAGGTTGAAAATCAGAACTGTTAGCAGCAGCACTAATGTTGGCCACACGTGCTGAGCACAGGCTGTGGTGATGCAGGATATTTGGATCTTAACATTTTTCTCCTTCAATTTTGACTCAGTGGACGACTCGGCCCTGGAGTCTGATCCAGGAGAAACACTGGCACTGTGTTAACAAATACAAACATTTTAATGCAGAATTTGCTCAACGAATATTTGTTGGGCCTCCTACATGCTAGGCTGTCTTTGAGACCCTGCAGACTGAGCAGTGAACCAAACCCTTGAGGGCTAACATTCTGGCCCAATAGGTAGACAAATAAACAGATAGATAAAATAATATCAGGAAATAGCCATTACTATGAGAAAAAAGAAGGGAAGGGAAGGGGGTGGAGAGTGAGTGGGTAGTATAAGTTCTCCCCGAGGAGTGACGGTTGGTGGGGGCCGGCGTGAAGTGACAGTGAGCTAGGTGATAACTGCAGGAAGAACACTCCAGGCAGAGGAAGGGCCCAAGGAACACATACTTGGCCTGTGCGGGAAACATCAAGGAAGCCAGTGCAGCTGGAGCATGGACCACAGGGCACAGGGCTGAGTGGAGGAAATGAGAGCACAAGGGGCCCAGGGCCAGGCCATGGAGGGCCCTAGGGCCCCGGCAAGGATTTGGGGCTTGATCTGACACAATATCCTTGGAGCCTGTTGTACAGAAGGGAGGCCTGAATAGCACCAACAGTAATACCTCTTTATAAAGAGGTACTTGCAGAAGCGAACTCCAGTAAGTGAATTTAACTCCTGGATTAGTTAAATGATATCCAATTTTTTTCCGTCTTCATTTCTATTTTACTAAACTTGTTTTCATTGGAATTAATGCTTTTTCTTGTAAAATTCACAGCATAAATTTAGTTCACTGATTAGTTTTATACCCTTATCAGGTTTACAGGATCTAGCACCTTCATTGTAACATATTTGTTGTTATTTTGTCTGGTCTTTCTGCAACCAATATTTTTGCCAGATCCCATTTTTCTACTTCAGTCTTTTCAGATCCAAATTTTTTCACAAATATTTGATTTTTCCATCATAATTGCTTACTCAAAAAAATTACCACGTGCAATTTTAGTCATTGCCTTTTTTATTTTGTGTTGCTTATTTCTACCCAGGGAAATTTTCCCCAGTGGGTTTTTGTAGTTTTCTATATAACTACCTAGACGTAATCCTTTGGTCAGAGTGATTCCTTAGCTAGTCAATTGTTTTGCTTTATTTTGCTTTGCTTATATATGCCATTAATATCATGAATTCGATTTTAAAAGGAAAAAAAAACCAGTTTCTCCTGGTTTCTGTCTTAGCCTGTTGAGGCTGTTATTACAAAATACCACAGGGTGGGTGGCTTATAAGCAACAGAAATTCATTTCTCGAAGTTCTAGAGGCTAGAAGTCCACGATCAAGATGCCGGCAGGGTAGATTCTAGTGAAGGCCCTCTTCCAATAGCAGACTGCTGACTTCTGACTGGGTCATCACATGCTGGAAGGAGGGAGCTAGCTCTCAGAGGCCCTTTTCTAAGGACACTAATCGCATTCATGAAGGCTCCACCTTCATGACTTAAGAACCTCTCAAAGGGCCCACATCTTAATATCATCACTTTTGGGAGTTGGGTTTTCCACATACAAATCTGGGGGTGGGGGGGGACACAAACATTTAGACCATAACAGCTTTGGGGGAAAGAACAAAGTGAAAGATCTGGAAGACCCAAAGGGTCAAATTAATGGAACAAAATAGTGGAGCCTCCTGCTTTTAGCATGCACTGACTGCTCAGAAAACAATAATCATTATTGTCTCCTATTGCAAGTGAGGGCTACACACCTGCCTTCCCACGTATGCACTCCCAAATGAAGACTGGTATTTATGTTTTTACTGTTAAAGACAGGCGTTTCTAGCTTGAGTAGGACTCTAAGACTTAATTTCACACATCAACACAAGAAAGTCTCTCTGACCTGAGAAACAAGATGTGAAAAATCAAATTTACCTGTAAGACATATTTTATTTTTACTAACAGGTACAAACGATTTTAGTCAAGGTTGATATAAAGAGATAGCCTTGTCAGCCAGAGCCCTAATTAAATGGCTCTTTCTCGGTACAGAGTTCAGGGTTCCATCTTTAACCTGTGACCGTCGCACTGCTCTTCAGGGTGCCTGGAAATTTGAGTCTCCAGTTAGAAGCTGCCTGACGGCTTCATATCTTCTCCAGAAGTACAGGGGAGGAAAACTAAAAATATTCAGCATTTATCCAGGTATTTTGTGTGTATCAAATCATCTATTCTTCAAAACATCTTTATGAGATGAGCATTTTATCTCCCTGTTTTACAGACAAGGAGACCGAGGTTCTAATAAGAGATAAGTAACCTGCCCAAGGTCACGTGACTGGTGCATCATGGCAGAGCCAGGACATAAAATCCAGAGGCCAACCTGCCCCTAGAGCTCCTGCATTTTAATCCCATCTAGCCCAGCTTCCTAAAGATTTGTACTTCAGAGCACTGGAATTTTCACGAACCAGAAGGTACCTTTCCCTCGGAGACTCTGCTAAGCATTTCCTCCTGCAAACTTTTGACCCTTCCGTCTTTCTCCGCACTTCAGGAAGAATTATTATGAAGTGGCAATGCCCAGTTTTGAGCTAATGTAGGGTACTCATGACCAACAATGGAAATTTGTGGTATGTCTCTCTTAAAAACCTATAACTACCCCGAGGCAATGGAACATTTACAAGAGCATTCCAGACACACTATAATGCTCTGTGACACGCTATTGTATACGCTACTGCATAACACTGCATGGGGATCCCAGAGCCACCTCATTCCAGATTTGCATTTCAAGAAAATAAATCCTCATTTTGCTGGCTCTGTGACATACATGCCACATCACACAACCTGAAGTCTCCTATATCATTCCGCCTATTATATATATTACAACTCAAGTTCACTCACTTTGTCAAAATGAGTCATTCCTTTGAAATCAACGGCAATAACTTAAAAAAATAACAAGGAATCATTTTCTTTTCATGTCTCCTTATCCAACCAGGGAGATCTATTTTAAACAGCCACTCAAAATGTATTAATAATAAAAGCCAACAAATGTGCTTTCTCTGACATTATGATCTGAAAAGCTCCCAGTTGATGGCAGCCACTGATTTTCAGCTTTCCTCCTTGATAGACAGAGAAACTGACCGTCAAGGACTGGGCCTGGCCCATCTGATTTATCGATACCATTGTATACTGTCAATTACTCATAAGTGTTGCAAATGCTGAACATTACCTGAATAGGAGCACTACACTAAATTATAGATAGCCGGTATGGAGAAGTATAATATATGAGGGCCCAGCAGAACAATGTCAGAGCAACCCTTCAAATAAACGTCTCTGTTTTAATGAGCACTGAAGGCCCATCCACATTAGGCACATGAACTGGAGAGAAATAAATCAGAGGATCACAATTTACAATCCAAAAGGGGTGCATCAAGTTTGGGAGGAGACTAATTGCTGAGTTAAGAAGGCAAAGCAGGTCAGCATGTTATAGCACAAAATACCACAGAGTACCTACCTAAGCGCCCTCAGGAAGCCTTTGTATTCATCTAAAAGCCCAATTATCAATAGGGTATAAAAATATATATATAAGGAACGACTAAGCTGAAGAATAGTGTCTTGGGTGGATTCCCTAAGACACAAAACTGAATGGTTTCTCTGACCTGGAGTGGAATAAAGGAATGGGGCTGGGGGGTAGGAAGAGGTTGTGTGTAGAACAATCAGGAAGGCAATTCTGGGACCTTTTTGCACTGTGTATATAAATCATTAAACAGCAGACAAATTACTTAACACTAATACAAACATGGGTTCCCAGAGAAGTTAATTTCCCTTCCCACAAATGAGTCAGAAAAAAAGTGAACTGACCATACCATCATCTCACCAAGTGCCAGGAAGTATGATGCCAGTACGAAATACACCTTGTCAGGACTGATGTGACTATATTCAAAACCATCCACGCACCCCTGAAATTCCTCAACCCATTCAGGATCTTTCCCAAACAGACTAGTAAAGCCAGCTCTCCTCTGATACACGGGACCCCAAAGGCCACACCCATGACCTGGGCTCACCATGAGGCGATCTGAAACATTTTAGAGCAAAAGCATAGGTGGAAGATTACCCACGTTGCTCTTTTAGGAAGGTCTGCCCTCTAGTCTGAGATTATGCTCTTCCCAATAATTGGCACAGAATTCTCTTCCCTTCTAAAATACTGACGATCAGTTTATAGTTGGAGAGGTCCTTTAAGTCTAATGTCCTTGATTCAGCAAAATAAAAAGCTACCAATTCTAGGTTGAACACAATTTTTAAAAATTTATCAGCCCATAAAAATAATCATCTTCTATTCTAATGTAGCCCAACTTTATACATCAACATATATCCAGGTAAGGATCAATAAATGCCTGCTCTGTTTATGTTGCTTCTCGAACATGGTAAGAAGAAAGAGCCACACAGTGGAACCTAACTTAGAGGACTGGTCCCTGCTTCCAGCTTGGTGAGTCGCATAAATGATGGTCTCGCAAGCATTCACCCTAAGGCAAAGTCTGATCTTCTGGAATGCAGTGGGGGCCTCGCTTTGTTTTCCACCTTGTCTTGGTATCTCAGACAGTTGAGGATTCTTCCCACACCCTGGACTAACAGTTTCTTGACCTCCTTCATTTAATTTCTGTTCCACATCAGCTACCTAAAGGCAATGAACCTTCTTTTCTCTTATATGATGGAACTCTCCTTTCCTTTGATCTCACAGCAAGGCAGGGGAAACCCAGTAACTGAGAAGCGATGATTGAACATGACATCTCCCAAGGCTTGGTCAACAGAAGAGGGCTTTGAAGTGAACCTCACATTCCAGAAGGAGAATTTTTGATGGCCTTTTTGCATAATGTGCAGCCAAGGTTATTACTAGTAGGGGCCATGAGTCTCTCATGCTCAGATCGACTGCATGGTGAGATAGTGGACCATTTTTGCAACTTAAGCAAGATCAAAGGAAAAAAATAAAAATAAAAAAGATGAAAAAAAAAAATCTTCAAACCAGGAGCACAACCCAGGCTGGAGGTCAAGGGGACTTCAAAGTCACAGGAGTTCACTCCAGCCATTCCTCTGCCTGGATGCCCTCCCTCCCCCACCCCATTCTGTAAGTTCAAATCCTCCCCATGCTCCAAGGCTCAGCTAGAAACCATTTCTCATAATAAGCCTTCCTGTCCCTTGATGACAAATTCTCTCTCCCTCTCAGTGCAATCACAGCAATGAACGATATTTCTCTTATCAGAGGAATGCCTATCATTTCCTACTTCATTTTATTGGTTTGAAGATAAGAGCACTATTTCTCTTACCATTTGGAAAGAACCACAAGATCAGAATCATGTTTGATTCATCTTTGTATATGATTGATGTTCAATAATTACTTACTTAAGGGAAATATGAATGAATGAATGAATGAATGAATGAATGAATGAATATAAAATGGCATATACTCACTTTAAATTTTCTCCAATTCCACAGTGGCATTTTTAATTCTCTGCTTCCTTGTCTTTCCTTACATGGCATCAGTGGGAATCTCTGATGTGGCTGGGAAGAAAAAACAACTAAGTTGTTGATGACGCTGGTAAGTGGTAATTACAAAAATTTCACCTTTGGTTCCTGTAGCCCCTTCTGGGTTTTCCAACTGTTTTCAGAAGAAAATCATCTCATTTGATTCTCACTACTATGTTGCCATGAGAAAAATAGAAGCAACAGAAGAATATACTCCCCATGGAGCAGATGGAAAAATGGATTCTAAAAGATATGGTAACTCATCTCAAGTCATACCAATAACCAGTAGCAAAGAAAGTTTCAAATCTGGCTCAATCCTTTGGCAGAGAAAGCATACCTGGGGATGCTTCCCTGGTCAGATCCAGGAGTGGAATGGGGTCCACAAGAAAGAGGAAGCCATGTTAAGAAATGGTCTTTGAGAGAGGAAGATAATTCATATGAAATGAAGAAGGAATGTGTTCACTCTCTCAAAAAAACACCAAACCTCGCTGGCATGCCCATAATTGTAAGGAACCGAAGTCATGCCTTTGAAGGCCGTTGTTGGCATGTCCATACAAGGTGTCGCTCCAAGGGTCCCAAGGCACTTGAAATAGATGAAATCAAACCTCAGTGTTGTGGTTCATGCATGTATTCAGCAAGCATGATTTGGGGGATTAATTCTACAAGGGACTGAAGAGATAAGTCTTGTTTCTGATTTCAAGGATTGCCAACCAGTAGAGAGACTTTACCAAAAGGAAAAGAAGGAAGGGATGCCTTTAGATGGAGAAGGAGGAAGGAATTCCTTTAGAAGGAAACACAGGTTTCAACAATCAAACTTCTTTCAACTCAACATGGTGGACCCAGGATTAGAATACCTGTTTTCTGACTCTTTAGGTCTTGGTTGGCTCTCTGCTTTTATAGGAAGAGGGAACTGAGGAGAGTGAGGTTGACTTAAGCCCCACATAGGGTCACTGGCAGAGAAGATCTAGGGTTTATGAGACCTAAATTCCACATCTGTCTTTTAACCATAAAACAAAGCTCTCTCACAGTGACAGCAGTCATATTGCTTTTCTTCCCTTTATATCAAAAAGTCCAAAAATTCAAATTCTAGTCCTGCTGGAGCCCCTATGCCAGAGAAGCACCCTTTCCTGTCTGCAGTTCTCCCCTGGGGCTGGCCTGTACCTTCGCATAGCAGATCTCTAACAACCAGAATTGTACAAGTTCTCACCAATAGACCATAACTCATCTGTCTCAAATTGAAATTACTAATTGTCTTTTGATCACATATCATGTGCTGGGAAAATGAATTCTCAAAAAGGTATGCTCTGTTAGCAAGCAGCAAAACAAAAGGTGCTCAATTCACAAGTCATAACCTGGTCTTCATCCTGTATCTGAAAGCTCTTCACCTGACTCCAGGTTTTAGTATATAGATAGGATATTTTTCTGCTCTTGGTGTTTCCCAATTGGAGGAGAGAATATGTGTCCTGCACATGATTGCTTCCCTCACACAGTGCTGACATGTTGCAGAAGCCCAATAAATATTCGTTGGGTATTGGTGTGCACACATGTGCATGAAAAAGCCTACAGCATCACCTGCAACCTTTGCAATACTCATTCCTCATGGAAAGACCCACCAGATTTCCAGGGAGATTTCCTAGGTTTAGGAGGCCAGGGAGCAAGTGTGGGGGCTGCTTTCTTCTCCATTTTCCCAGGAATTCTAATAACAGTGCACTGGATGTTGGACACCTATGAGGGCCTAAATATGCATGCCGACACTGATGAGAATGTTTGTATGCAACTGCCTCCTTCAAGAGACACTTAGGCAATTGAGCCAATTGTAGCATCTGCACACAGGCTGACCTTGGGACACCTGGACACTAGGCAGCTTGCAGAAATCTGCTGCTTTAAGTCACTATCCAGGAAAAGAAGCAAAGATCTACAAAGCCACCAAGACTGTTCTGCCCTGGTGTTGTGCAAAGAAGAAAGGGCATGGACT